>NC_064849.1:31607327-31977327 GCF_024139225.1 Suncus etruscus | reverse complement strand
GTCCTTCTGCATGGAAGGCAAACGCCCCGCCTCCATGCTATCTCTCCAGCCCCTTCTTTGCACTCAATTTGGGGGGGGGGCTATTATTTTTTTAAGTAAAAACAGGTTTATTTGGAAACCCTGAGAAGAGGGGGAGACAGTAACATGTTCAAGAGAGAACACAGGCTTCTCCAAAGGCAGAGAGAGGCCCAGAACACCTCCTGGTGTGAAAACGCACATCTCAAGAGGGGAAATGCAGGTGGCATGTGCATAGGCCAGCAACACCCATGAAGCAGCACTGATACATGGAGCAGGGAGCAGCACATATGTGCCCACAGTGGGGTTATTAAAGTCATGGTCTAAGCATTTCCTGAGCTGTTTGTTGCTTGATGAGCCTTCTGTGTTATATTCTTTTGTCTATTCAGCTAATTGGCTCCTATACTCCTTTCCCATCTAATTTGCTGTGTTCCTACTGGGCTGCTCTATTGTGTCATTTAGAGTTGTTGCATGGCTGCATACATGGCTGCATGCTCCAGGGATTCCAGGATCTGTAGACCTGGGACCATTCTCAGCCTTTCCCCTACATACGGAGGCCTCTGAGTTTTCAGCCTGAAGACCGTGTGTCTGTGAGTTGCATCAGCTTAGTTTGACATCTCTTCTGAGATTAGTCATAAAGATGGAATTTTGTTTACGTGGGGACTATGGAATGTGTGTGTAGCTGCTGCGGTTTCTGGCAATATGGGGTTGGGGTGAGGAGAGGCAGCCCACTCCCACTCTTAGAAGACCTAGAAGGCCTGAATTTTCATCCCAAAAACCAGTGTACCTGAGAGGTTCATCTTGGAGTCTCCACAGAAATTAGTCATGAAGCAGTGAAGCTGGTCCATTTGAATGGTAGCAGCTGTGAGGTCTGACAGTGTGGCTGTCTGCTGGGCCTTCAGCAGGTGGGTACACTCAGTCTGTTCTCTCCTGAGGGCACCTTAGAGTTTTCAGTCCAAAGATCAGAGTATCTGTGCTTTGCATCCACTTTGCTGATTTATTTTGTCTTGTTTATTGCCTTTGTTTTGGGGCCACACTTGACGATGCTCAGAAGTCACTTCTGACTCTTAGGAAGCCTAACAGTGCTCTGGGGACCACATAGGATACCTGGGATAGGCAAATGCTCTACCAGCTGTACTATCTATTCAGACCCTTGGTTTATTTATTTTTATTTTAACACCTTATTTGGAGGCTCAAGAGATAATACAGCAGGTAATTCACTTGCCTGTGTGTAACTGATCTGAGTTCAATCTCTAGAACTCCATAGGGTCCTCAAGGCCCCATCACAAGATTAATCCCTGAGCCCAGAGCTAGGAGTAAGCCCTGAGCACAGCTGGGTGTGACTCTAAAAAAGAAAATTTTTTTAATATTTTTATGAAGGCTTGTGAGTTACAAATTTATTCATAGTTGAATTTCAAGTATATAATGTTCGAATATCAATCCCTTTTTTTGTTTTTGTTTTTGTTTTTGTTTTTGGGCCACACCCGGTGGTGCTCAGGGGTTACTCCTGGCTATCTGCTAAGAAATAGCTCCTGGCAGGCTCAGGGAACCATATGGGATGCCGGGATTTGAACCAATCACCTTAGGTCCTAGATTGGCTGCTTGCAAGGTAAACGCTGCTGTGCTATCTCTCTGGCCCCTCGAACACCAATCCTTAGGTTCCCCTTTTATTTCTTTCTTTTGGTTTTTGGACCACACCCAGCAGTGCTCAGGGGCTACCCAGGGGCAAGTGCTAAGCTTGCCCACCTAAAACTACTTCTCGAGTAGGACACATGTAAGGTGCCAGATGGCCATGAACTTTGGGGATGCACTACTCCCTACAATAAAAATAGAATATTATTCTACAAAATTCCTATATCTTCTTTGGAACATTGTGTTTGAAAGACTCACTCATCATGGTGAGTGGCATTTTTGTTGTTATTGTTTTGGGCCACATCTGGCAGTATACATGCCTTAACTGACTCTACATTTATGGATCACTCCTGGCAGGGCTTGGGAGACCATATGGGGTCTAACTCAGGTCAGACACATGCAAAGAAAGTGTCCTACCCCAGAGTGCTACTGCTCCAGTCTCTTTCTCATGCCACTGAATATAGCAATATTATGCTTATTTTCATTCCCCAAGTCTCCCAATTGCCTTACAATTGGGGGTAGTGTGTGCCATGAAGCTAATAATTAACTTTCAGCGGGGCTGGAGAGATAGCATGGAGGTAAGGCGTTTGCCTTTCATGCAGGAGGTCATCGGTTCGAATCCCGGCATCCCATATGATCCCCCGTGCCTGCCAGGAACAATTTCTGAGTGTGGAGCCAGGAATAACCCCTGAGCACTGCCGGGTGTGACCCAAAAACCACACACACACACACACACACACACACACACACACACACACACACACACACAAACAAAAAAAAAAAACAAAAAATACTTTCAGCTTCAAAAGTGCTCATATTTACTGACTCTTCCAAGACTTCAGAGGGGCCCTACTGATGTGGTCACATGGTCAAATATATTTTTATGAGTTTCAGAAGTCATTATTAGGATATATTTTCTCATTCTAGTAACTCCCATTTCTTGCCAAATGGCCTAGATTATAAACTCCAGCCTAGTGCAGTCAACAAGGGCTTAAAATTAGTCATGTTTACTTTGTTTTGAATTTTAGGGGCATTCTCATCTTGCACCTTTAAATTCTGGTGTGTTTTTTCCCTTGGATTTTAGGACACACCTGGCAATTCTCAGGGGGTTACTCCTGATTCTGCAATTATAAATTGCTACTGGTAATGCTTGACCATATAAGATATTAGGGATCAATCCTGGATCAGTTGCATGCAAGATAAGCATCCATCCCACTGTTCTATCTCTCCAGCTCCCTAAATTCTAGTTTTATCTATAGATATCTATGGAATTTTCTAGACCACAATAGTTACCTATAGTTAACTATGAAATTTATGGATTTCTTATAGATGCTCCTTATTATATTGAAGGAGACCCCTTTTATTTTTGAGTGTTTAATATATATTTTATTAAATATTTAAAATATTAAGTATGTATTTATTTTGGGGCTACATCAAGTGCTACTCAGGGCTTACACCTGGCTCTGAACTCAAAGACCACTCCTGCCATGCTTTGGGGAACTATTTGGGGTGCTAGAGATATTGCCCTATCAGCCACATACAAGGCTGCTGTTTGGCCCCTGAATATTTTTTAAATCTTTTTTTCTTGAGGGGATGAGGTGGGTCTTTCAAATGAGGTTCAGGAGGCCTCCAGACCTCTCTTGGTGATTTTTGACTAACCAGGACAGTGGTTCAACATGAGATACTAAAGGTGCAGTGATTTGGGGCCCTACAGTGCCAAGTATTAGATAGGCCACCCAGTTGTGTTTGGGGATGCCTCCAAGGATACACCAAGATATGCTCTGGGTATTATATGGTGCTGGAATTTAAAGTGGGATCAGTCACATGTAAGACATATACTATATTCCCTCTGCCATTATGAAATGATGTTGGAATTCAAATTTTTTTGAAGGGGAGCCACATCGGTGGTGTTCAAGCATTACTCTTGGCTCTGCATTCAAAAATACTCTTGGTAGGCTCAGGGGACTATATGGGATGCTGGGGTTCAAATCCTGGTTACAAGACAAATGTCATACCCACTGTGCTTTCACTCCGGCCCCAACAGCAAGTGTTTTTTTTTTTTATTTTTTATTTACCATTATGGCCTATTATTACTTTGGTTAATCTTTTGAACCAAAAGGCTGGAACAATACAGACACCTGACTGCATCAACCGTAATTGAGAACAACCTTTACTGGTATCACAAAGAAAGACTTTGGGGTTAGACAACTTAGTATGCCCAGAGCCTGTAATTGGTCTTATGGCAGGATGCCTCATGGGTAGGTCTCTCTGTTTTTAGGCCAAAGGTTTTTCCTTTCTATTTTCCTCAACTTTTGCTGAGCTTATTGAAGAAAAAATAAAACAAAACAAACAAACAAAAAACTCACACACACCCTTTTTTCCCTTCTAAATTTTTTTTATTTCTTATCTCCTAAATAGGGGCTCCCACCTTTTTCATAGAGTCTTCGAACATGGATTACTTTGTTTTTATCACATATTTCTGCATTTTTCTATAAAACTAAGAAGAAAGGAAAAAAGCAAGGCTGGGGGCCAGGGCCAAGTAGTCTCAGGTGCATTGGTAGAGAAAAAAAAAATGACAGAACTAAATATTCAAGCCAAAGTCAACAACAATAGAATCAAGAGATCTAAACTTGAGCCGGAGTGGTAACAGAGTGGTAGGACATTTGCCTTGTATGTGGCCAACCCTGGAAGGACCCTGGTTCAATTCCCGACATCCCATATGGTCCCCTGAACCTGCCAGGAGCAATTTCTGAGCGAAGAGCCAGGACCCCTGACCATCACTGGGTGTGACTCAGAAACAAACACACAAAAAAAACCACAATCTAAACTTAAATGGGCCTGTTATACTGCCAGGTCAGGGGTCAAAGGGTGGTGGTATAGGATGCACTCTGGGATTATTGGTGGAGGGAGGTCGACACTAAAGTTGGGAATGGCCCTGATTCACCGTATATCTGAAATTCAATTATGAAGGACATAGTAGATCACAATGGTTTCTATAAAACAAAAATTAAAAAATAAAGCTGGAACAATAAAACAGAGATAGGGCATTTGCCTTACACGTGACCAACCCAGGTTCAATCCCTGCATCATATATGGTTCCCTGAGCATTGCCAGGTGTGGCCCAAAAACAAAGAAATAAAAAAGAAAATATTTTGAACCAAGCCTGCATTCCAGGTTAACCCCCTTTGTTGTGGTGTGTGCCCCCTTTTATGTAATGCTGAATTTAGTTTGCTGTTTGGTGAAAAATTTTTGCAGCTGTATTTCTTTTTAAGGGTTTTTTTTTTTTTTTTTTTTTTGGTTTTTGGGTCACACCCGGCAATGCTCAGGGGTTACTCCTGGCTATGTTCAGAAATTGCTCCTGGCAGGCTCAGGGGACCATATGAGATGCCGGGATTCGAACCACTGTCCTTCTGTATGCAAGGCAAACGCCCTACCTCCATGCTACCTCTCCAGCCCCTGCAGCTGTATTTGTAAAGAATGAAATTATTCCCTTTTCTTTTCAGGTAATCTCATTGCCTGGTTTAAAGATCTGGGTAATAGTGGCCTAGTAATGTTCTCTCCTCTTCCACTTTTTTGCAAGAGTTTGTAAAGAAATGTTGATTCTTCCTTGTACATCAGTCCTCATCCTAATGATTTGCTTGCATGCTACATTATTTGTAAAGTTGCATTCTAACTACAGTGGTTTCCTAATTGTATACATTTCAGTACCCACATCCCCCTGGAAAAAAACTACAATGGTCTCCTGAGTCTGCCAGGAGTGATATCTAAGCAC
Source organism: Suncus etruscus (assembly GCF_024139225.1). Lineage (NCBI taxonomy): Eukaryota > Metazoa > Chordata > Mammalia > Eulipotyphla > Soricidae > Suncus > Suncus etruscus. The sequence continues at coordinate 31,971,908 of NC_064849.1, read as the reverse complement.
AGTCAGTAGTAACCCCTGAGTGCCGTGTGTGGCCCAAAAAACAAACAAACAAAAAACAACAACTGTGGTCTTGGAATAGGCTTTGACCTCTGTTTCCTGCAGCATTTGAAATGTACTTTTTGCATAGTGGACAGATGGATTCAAGGAAGGTCACTGATGACAGGCAGTTGTCCTGAGCTGCTGTCAGTTTCTGCTTGAATTTACCTCTAAGAATTCACACCAACACTGGGCATTGTCAGGTTTTAAAAATTAAGCTGCAGAGGCTAGAGCAATAATACAGAGCTATTGCTTTGCATGATTCTGAGCGTGGTTTGAACTCCCATGATACCCACTGAATGCCCATCAAATTCCTATTGAATACCCATATGCTAAGCTCTGCTATGATGTGGCCCCCAATATAAAGTAAGGAAGACTTTTGGGCCCGGAGAGATAGCACAGCGGCGTTTGCCTTGCAAGCAGCTGATCCAGGACCAAAGGTGGTTGATTCGAATCCCGGTGTCCCATATGGTCCCCCGTGCCTGCCAGGAGCTATTTCTAAGCAGACAGCCAGGAGTAACCCCTGAGCACCGCTGGGTGTGGCCCAAAAATAAAAACAAAAACAAAACAAAAACAAAAACAAAAAGTAAGGAAGACTTTAAACTTATTCTGGGTATGTGGTGAGGACTCATTTTGGATGTAATTTGTCTTAGGTGAAATAGCTGAATTGTTATTTTGTAGGCCAAGTTGTTTTGTTGTTGTTGTTGTTGTTTGGTTGGTTCATTTTGGTTTGGGGACCATACTGCAGTGCTCAGAAGTTACTTCGTGTTCTGCACTCAGGAATCAACCTGGGAGGGCTAGGGGATCCCAGGGCTAGGAATCAACCTGGGATGCCAAGAATCAAAACCAGGCTGGCCTTATGCAAGGCAAGTACCCTACCTATTTTACTATCTCTCCAGCCCTAAATCTTTTTAGTTCTTTTTTTAGTTGTTGGGTCACACCTGACTATACTCAGGACTTACTCCTGGCTCTGTGCTCAGAAATCATTCCTGGGATGCCTGAAATCAGTCAAGTGCACTATCCACTCTACTATTGCTCTATCCCCTAAACAAGGTATCATAATTTCTTATGATGCATTTAATTCATTTTAATTTCTTGGCAATAAATCCAATAGTTGAGGACCTGCTCAATTATTCTTCCCATGAACAAGAACCTAAATGCCCCAAAATTTTGTTTAACCTGCCAGTATTCAGGGCTTACTCATAGTTCTCAGGGATCACTCCTGTCAGTACTTGAGAAACCATGTGGCACTGGAGATTGAACCAGAGTCAATCTCATGCAAAGCAAGCATCTTAACCTCTGCACTGCCTCCTGTGACTTGTCTATTTGTTTTTATCATTATTATTCTTTTGACAATGGATTGATGCTTAATGAGATATTTTTCATTATTTTCCTCTACATTTATTGTGCTTTGTATTCTGTTTACATCTTTCCCTAACCAAGGTCATAAAGATTTTCCCCTCTATTATTTTCTCAAAGCCTTATTATTTTGCATCTATATTTATATCTAAAATCTACTTCCAATTGATTTTGTGTATCATGGAAGGTAAGATTGCAATTTCATTTTTCCATATGGATACCCAATCTTCATAGTCCACTTTATCAAAAAGATCATCTGAATTGCCACTTTTGTCATCAATCAAGCATCAGATATGCATGTCACTATTGGCCTATTGTAAGTATAACCTTGAACCAGTAATATATGGTTTTAATTTCTATAGCTTTGTAATAAGCTTTGATAACTGGGAAGGCAGTTGCTATCTTTAAAACTGTCTGAGCTATTTCCATATATATTGTAGAATTAGCTTGTCAGCTCCCACAAGAGAAGGAAAATAGGAGGAATCTGACACTTTTATTTGGATTGCATTGAATCTATCTGTCAGTTTGAAATTAACTGATATTTTTGCAATATTAAATTCCACATCCATCGGTAACCAATATCTTCCAAATTGTTTGGACCTGCTTCCATATAATTTTTCCTGAAAGAATTCTGTATATCTTTTATATGTATTAATAGGTACTTGATTTCTATCCTTTACCAATTTCATGTTCCTAACCATCCATTACAGGCATATAGAAAGAAATAGGATTGATTTTTGTATATTGATTTTTTTTTTAGCCAGGCATCTCAATAACCTATTCATTCAAATAATTTATCTTTTAGGGTTTTTATGTAACAAATCATATCTAAATGAACTTCAGTCCTCTTTTGCCAACCCTTCTACCCTCACTCCTTTTCCCTTTTTTGGGGCCACACCCAGTAGTATTCTGGAGTTTCAGAATCATAGGTTCCTCCAGGGATCAAGTGATGTCAGTGGCATTGCAAGGTAAGCACCTCAATCAATTCTTCCTTTTCTTATCTTCCTTTTTTTTTCTCCTTACCTTCCTTTTTTTTTTTTTTTTTTTTTTTACTACAGTACAATACTAAATAAAACAGAATAGCTCACATCCTGGCTTTAGTCTCAGCCTGAAAGGAATTCTTGTTTAGTTGCAGTTTTGCCAAAAAACTAACCTATCATAACAAAGTCAGTTTTAAAGGTTCATGTGGGAGGTGAAGGGAAATGGGACAGAGAAAGGGAAGTTGGTTCTAAGGCTATAATCCCTATTCAAATGGAGCATGGAGCCAGTGAAGGAGCCTGGGCTTGTCCTCAACTAAGGTGGAAAGAGCTGGCTGGCATCAGCTCTCTGCTCTGCAGCAGGAACTTCAGTTCCTTTATCTTTCCAGCTGTCATTTAAGTGGAGAAATGCAGCCAAGCAGCCATAAGAAGTTCACAGACCCAGTAGTGCAGCTCTTGGTGGCACAGGGTCAAGTACACTGAAGTGGAAAGTCAGGGACACAGGCCAAATCCCTTGCCCCATTTCCTTCCTCAAGCACCTTCAGCATTTTGCTATTACAGATACTACTTGCATCTCCCTGGGGTAAGAGCAGCTGCTCAATTCCAAGCGTGTCTCTACCTCTCCCCCATGTCAAGAGCATATTGCCTAAGAAAGCACTGGAGCTAAGAGATGAAGCTGGCAGGCTAGAAGTCTTACAGCTGCTATGAATAAGTCTAGGCAAGACTTAAACCCTGGATTTACAGTTCAAAAGCCAAAGGAGTCTATACCTCCTTCTCAAAGTCCTTACTTAATCATTGCTCATTCTGGGGTCTCTTCTAGGGGAAAAAGAGTGCATAGTCTTTTTGTATTCTAAATGTATTGTTTATGGACAGCGTTCTAGAATTCCATAGATACCAAAACAAGGGCTTTGGAAGAACAGAGATAGGAAAAATGAGAAAAAATATGAATGTCCTGAGTCTCATGATAAATGAAGAAAACAAAGCAAAAGCAAAACCAAAAGAAATTGAATGATAAAATAGAAGAAAAAGGCAGTAGCAAAGACAATGAGATAGTAAAAAGAATATATTTAAAAATAACATAGCAACAACACACATGATCCTAAAGCCATTGGGTGATATGAAAGGAGAAAGAGGGATGTCAAAACAGGCTGCCAGCAAAATAAGGATGAGTGGACTGCAAATCTCAGCATTACTCCAAAACAAAGAGCAAACAAGGTGCCCTTTTCTCACAACATCCATACCCGGGACCTGGTACTCTGTACTCAGTACTCCGTGTGAGCACCACGAAAATGACAACCACTACCCTGCTGTGCATGAGGCTCCATTTTAGTGCCGCTGCCTGGACAGGTTTTGGCACAGGCTTGACTCTGCTGCAGGGCTTGTTGTGTGGAGGCCAAGACCTATGTGCATGACAAGCCCCATGTAAACGTAGGCACTATCGACCATGTGGACCGCAGCAAGACCATTGTGGTCATCACAAAAATTTTAGCAGAGGGAGGTGGGGCCATATTCAAGAGGTAGGAGATTGATAATGGTCCCGAGGAGCCTATGCCCATAGACTCCTCGGCACACTGATTACGTTAAGAATATGAGGGCTGGGGAGTCTAGCAGTATGGGGTTTGGCAGGTCCCCGCCGGAGGCCTTCTTAACCAGGCCTGGGTGGGGGGTGCGGGACTTGGGTAACCCCAGCACCCCTCTACCGCCTTGCTCCAGATCTCCAGGGCTTCCTCGGGCCACGTGCCTGGGCAAGCCTGTGAGTTGGGCCCCTGGGTGAAGCTTGAAGGTACCCTAGGCTTTCCCCCATTATCCATTCAGCTCCTTAGGGAGGGTCTGGGTGGGGCTCTGGACTTCTGGCCTCCCAGCTTCTTGAAGGACCTCTCTCCTTCCTGGGAGCCGGGAGTCTAGCAGTATGGGGTTCGGCAGGCACCCCCCCCCATGCCGGAGGCCTTCTTAACCAGGCCTGGGGGGGGTGTACTATTAATGTTTCTTGTGCGCACGGGGGCGGTAGCCCCTGCTCGATTTTGAAAATATAGACTGGAAAGAGATTACCAGTGACTTCAAGGGGGAAAAAAAAAAGAATATGAGGGCTGAAGAGATTGCATAGCGACAGGGCATTTGTCTGCACATAGCTGATCCAGGATGGATGGTGGTTTGAGTCCTGGCATCCCATATGGTCCCCTGAACCTGCCAGGAGCAATTTCTGAGCACAGAGCCAGGAGTAACCCCTGAGTGTTGCCGAGTGAGACCCAAAAAGAAAGAAAAAAAAAAAAAGAGTAAAAAAATATCACAAGCGTTGCCCCACCAATGATGGCTCTATGCATCACACACGAGAACATTTACTACTGGCCAAATAGATTGAGGTGGAGCATATTGTGGTAGATGTGAACAAGGCTGATGCAGTCCAGGATGCGGAGCTGGTGAAGTTGAAGATCTGGGAACTGCTCACGGACTTTTGCTACAAAGGGGAAGAGACCCCCCCTTATCTTAGGCTCTGCTCTGTACCCTTGAGCAATGCGAGCCTGAACTTGTTGTGAGGTCTGTATAGAAGCTGCTTGATGTGGTAGATACATTCTAGTACCTGCCCAGATCTGGAGAAGCCATTCTTGCTGCCCAGAGTCTGTTTATCTATCCCTGGCTGGGGCACTGTTGTAACAGGTATACTAGAGGATGGCATTTTGAAGAGAGATGAGTAAGTTGCTGGGACACAGCAAGAACATTCTCACTGTGGTGACAGGCTTTGAGTTGTTCCACAAGAGCCTGGAGGGCAGAGGCAGGAGATAATCTTGGAGCATTGAAGCAGGAGGACCTGAGGCATGACCTCTTCATGGCTTAGCCAGGTCCTGTCCAGAACCATCAGAAGGTGGAGGCCCAGGTTTATCTCGTCAGTGAGAAGGGTGGCCAACACACGCTCTTTGTGTCCCACTTCATGCCTCTCATGTTCTCTCTGACATGGGACATGGCCTGTAATGTCCTCTTGCCTACTGCTTGGGGAAGACCTGAGTTCTCTCTAATCTTGCGGTAGCCAGTGGTCTTAAAGGTCAGTGTTTTACCTTGTGTAATGGCAACATACCATTGGCACAGGCTTGTCATAGAGATACCTGCCATGATTGAAGATGACAAAAACATGGAGTGGAACTGAGCTTGGACATCTGTTCAAACTCATGTTCAAGCTGGCCAGTGGTTTGGTCCTGCCTCTGGTGATCCCTTCCCTGGATACATTCTGTAGCCTGGTAGAGTGACTCAGACTGACATGTTTGCCTACCTTAACAGGCCTGACAAGGGAGGGAGAACAAGAAACTTTTGTAAATAGTGGGAAAAAAAAAAAGCAAACAAAAAAATAATTTCCACGTACCTCTTGGCCAAGTCTCAAAAATATGTTAGGACTGGAGCAATAGCACAGCAGATAGGTTGTTGCCTTGCACATGGCTAGCCCGACTTCAATCCCTGGCTTCTCACAAGGTCCCTTGAGCCTACCAGAAGTGATTCCTGAGTGCAGAGCTCAGTGTAATCAGAGTATTGCCATGTGTGGCCCAAAATCCAAACAAAAAATAAAGTTGCTGTAACAAACTCAGAATCCAGACCCCATTCCCCCCCCCAAAAAAAGCTATGGTTTGGGGGGGTTGGCTTTTGGCTGACAGCTGGGAGAGGCTTCAGGGGACCATATGTAGTGCCAGAATTAAATCCTGGTTGGCAATGTACAGGACAAGTACCCTAAGTCATAAGTTCTATACTATCACTCTAGCCCCAAAATGTATGCTTATATTGGCATCCCTATTAATGGAAGGAAACTGTGCTAACAATTTTTTAAGATTGGGTGGTTTGAGCTACCCTCATTGGTGCTCAGGGCCTGCACTCAGGAATAACACCTGGTGGTGTGTATGGGACAATATGAGATGCCATGATTGAACCCAGGGAGGCCACATGAAAGAGCCTGACCTGCTGTACTATAGCTCAAGCCCCAACAACAATTATGTAGATGCAAGAGGCCATTGATTTACAGGTCAGACTTAACCTTTCCTCCCTGGGAAGTTACAATGAGGTGGTATTTCCTGAGCACTGAAATGCCAGGAGGGGCAAAAAGGAAGCAGGAGCAGGAAAGCATGATGCTGAGGGCACAGACATCAGCCTCTGAGCGGGGAAGAGTAGAAGCCAAATCAGGGAGAAGGGTGGCATGGAATGCAGGAGCCTTCACCAATCTCTGGGAGCTCTGGCCTCCTCCACCCACACACCACCCATTCCCCTTTGGTTCTGGCTCCAAGAGGGGGCATCCTCCCTCACCCTTCCCCCACTCAGTGCCACAGTAAGAGTCAGCATGAAAAATCCACTTTAATAATCCAGCTTCAGCTCAGCTGAGAACATCCCCTTCTCAACACTTCTCGTGTGCATGAGGAGTTTCGCACGATGCCTCAGTCCACATGGAGGTTCCGGTTCAGAGAAGGGAACAGCTCAAAGAAGCCCTAAAAGGGGAAAACATGGATTTAGAGGCAACCAGCAAGTGGCAGGGGGGTTCCTGGCTCTCACTCCCCCTACACACATACACAACTGACAAGAACCAATTGCTTTACTCACCACTCCAACACTACTCCTGGCCTTACCCCCACCCCAACCCCCCGCTTCTTCATTGTCCTCTGAGTTGGTCAGGGCCCAAGAACCTTTCTTTTATGTATATGGGGGGCACACTCAGATTCTCAGGGGGTACTCCTGGCTCTGCACTCAAGAATCAATTCCTAGAAGTGCTTAGGGAACCCTATACAATGCCGGGGACTGAACCCAAGTTGGCAACATGCAAGGCAAATACTCTATCAAGTATTATCTCTCTGACCCAGGGCCCTCGAGTCTCCACAAACATGGGGACCCTTCTTTATCCACCTGGTAGCCCTTCCTGCTCTTCAAGCTGAGCTCCCTTCCTTTTCCCCTAGCCCCACATTGTTCCAGCAGCCCAGGTGACCATTCTGCCTCACAGGGGGCTCACCTTGAAGAGGGTGAGGGTCTGCAGCACCCCTGAGGTGCAGGCAGTTTCCCGGATGGAGTGCATGGCCAGCTGCGGGCTGCCTAAATCCAGGACACGCAACCCCAGACGAGAAGCCAAGATAGGCCCAATGGTGGTTCCGCAGGTGGAGTCATTACGGACCATGAGATCCTGGGGGAGGAGAAAGAGAGAAAGGTTGTTGAGTACCACTTGGGACCACAGAGGAAGAGGCCCTATGAATAGCTTAGTGTCTAAAAGCATCTACCCCACAAGTCCTGAGTGTTATTGCTGGTGCCACCCACATAGTACAAGTATAATATCCAAAGACAATAGAAACGATGAGAGAAAATGCAGTTAGGACAGAGAGGGACCACTATGGACAAGAACTGGAAATTGAAAGGAAGTAAGTGATGTACATGATGCCGCTTCAGTAGCAATATTGCAAGCCAAGTGTCTAAAAGGGATGGGAGGGGGGTAGAGAGAGAGAAAGAGAGAGAGAAAGAGAGAGATGCCTAGAAGGGACATGGGGGTCAGGAGGGATATGGGGGACACTGATGGGAGGAAATGAACAGGTGAAGGGAGTGTGTTGGAACACTGCATGACCAAAACTCAACTATCAACAGTTTCTTTTGGGGGGGCCACACCCGGTGAAGCTCAGGGGTTACTCCTGGCTATGCGCTCAGAAATCACTCCTGGCTTGGGGGACCATATGGGATGCTGGGGGATAGAACCTCGGTCTGTCCTAGGCTAGCGCTGACAAGGCAAATGCCTTTCTGCTTCAGCCCCAACTATCAACAACTTTTAAACTGATTCAGTAAAAGAAATAAAACACAATTGTAAAAAAAAAAAAAAAGTCAGTCTTCATTCCAAACTTTGGCTCTTCTCACTCCACTGCCCACTGACCTAGAAGGCCCCCACTTCCTCTCTCCCTCCCTCCCTTCCACCTACCCAGGTGGCACCCTCACCTGCAGAGGCACCCCAACACTGCTGGCCACTTCACGAATGAGAGCCTCAGACACTGCATTCGAGGCATAGCGCTGCTTGCTATTCACTTTGATCACGGGGCCCTGGGAGGACAGAAAGGGAACCAAGAAATGGAGAGAGGCCCGGGGAAGAAATATCGGGCTCCGAGTCCATAAAGTAACAGGGGCTTCTTACTCACCTTGTGGAAGAGGGGTCGGTGGTTCTCCTCATGCTTGTCCCTGGAAGAGGGCACAGTGCCAGGCTGGTACCCAAGAGCAGACACAACACCCACTGCCCTCCCAGGCCCACCTCACCAATGCAACTGAGCCTCCCTCTCCCCCACAGCCTCAGGAGGAACTCTGGGCCTCGCCAAACAGTGCTCCTGGCAACACTGAGCCAGAGTAGGAAATGCACTGTCAGAGCCCAACCAAGGTACCCAAGTTCGGTGTTAACTTAGTCTTAGATCAAGCTGGAGCTGGCAAAGAAAGTGGGTGCTGAACCCGCCTGGAACACTGGGTACTCACAGGTAGTTGGGGTGCACAGCGTGGGCCATGTCCGCACTGATCATGTAGGACTTGGGAATGGCTTCCTCGAAGGCCGTCAGGTGGTGAGGCGAGGCCGAAATGCGCCGCAGCACTAGTTCTGTCAGCAGGGACTGTGCCCCTTGGGCGCTCTCAGATCCCACCTGGTAACAGCAGAGTCATATAACTGAAGGGTCTCAGGAGAACACCAGATTGTGCCACCAATAACCTGCTGCTGTGTATGAGCCAGTCATCCCTGTAGCCTCTGGGGCAGAAACAGCTCCTGACCCTTACACTCCACCCTGTGCCCTTCCTGTGTCCCACCATCCAAACTTCCGAGGCCCTAAGAAACAAATGTCAGGAAGTCCAAGCGAAATTGTCCCTTGGCCCCTAACTCCCTGGCTGGAGAATGCTCCCTTGCAGCACAGCCTGGCCACTTGGTAGGGTGGTGGGATTGTGGGGGTAAGAGACCCACCCCGGATCATGACAGGAATGAGGTGCCCTCCCCCTTTGTGTTCCCCTTTTCTCTCCTTGTCAGCTCTATGAGGACTGTCAGGGACAGGAACCAGGCCAGCCTGAATCTGGAGACAGACATGTTTTGGTTTTTGGGGAGTTTGAGGGAAGGGGGTTATTTTTTGTTTTTGAGTCATACCCCTGGGGTTATTCAAATCCCCATGTTTGAGCTAGCATCTCAGATTGCACCCCAACACATGCATAGATCGAGCTGTGCCCTGAGGGTGCTACTGGGCTGGAGGGGCAGAGTCCTGCAGATTTGGAGGGGCCCAGAGCCAAAAGAGAACCAAACGTCCCCCAGGGTGGAAGGGCTGAGGAGTTGCTGCCAGCTCACGGTGGTGGTGGGGATGTTGGTGGCACAAGCTTGTTGCAGAAAGTTCCAGAAGCATCCCCCACCCTGCCCAAGTACCTCTTCGTTGTCATAGAGGGCGATCATGCGCACGTTGGGGTCCCCAGCCAAGGAGGCAGAGCTGGAGCAGGAATCAATCAAGGCCTGATTTGAGAAGAGAGAGCAGGCTTTTCAGACACACCCCAATTTCTCCAGGGCTCTGTCCACTAACTCCTGAAAGGTCCCACACCCCTCTCTTCCCTCCCAGCCAGCTCAGGTTCTGGGGTGGGAGAAACAAGTGCAGGCACTTGAGAACTTCTAGAACTGCCTGGCAAGGTGTGTGTGTGGGTGTATTCTTTTTGATGGGGTGGAAAAAGGAATCGGCCTGGGCAGTTACTGTACAGAAAGGTGACAAGACTCCTGGTGACAGGGCCAGGTGTAGGGTGCTGGTCTCTATCCCAGCCTAGGCCTGTCTCAGGGAAGAAGGGGAGGGAAGTGAGAAGGTGAAGAGGAAAGGAAGCAGAAACTGGCAGGGAGAAAAGAGGGGACTAAGAGAGGGAGGTACCTCCACTAAGACTCCAAGACTGAGAGGAGGGGCTGGAGGAAGTGTGATACAATGCAGGTAGGGTACTTGCCTTGCATGCAGCAGACCAAGATTTGATCCCTATCACTCCATATGGTCCCCCGAGCCCTGCCAGGAGTGAATCCTGACCAGAACCCTAAATAAGCCCTGAATACCAATGAGTATGGCCCAAAAACAAAACACCGAGAGACAAAGTGAACGGGTGAGCCTAAGTGGAGGGCTCAGGGAGGAATGGGAGCATCAGCCAAGTGCAGATGTCTGGCAGCCTTTTCTCATTGTTATCAACTGCAATGAACACAGCAAAGTGATGACAGGACTGCCCTACCTTTGGGCACTCTCAGTCCATATCCCACACTCCCAGTACTAGAAAGGGAGTAGCCAGAGTATCCCATTACCCTCTGGGGCCTATGGGAGTTTCCTCAACCCTAACTTTACTTCTCCTTGGAAATAAGTATGGGCTATGTTATGCCCCAGCCCAGAGGTTCCCAAACTTATCTGGCCTGCCTCCTCCTTTTCCAACAAAAAAAGTCACTTATGGGACTGGAGCAATAGTACAGTGGGTAAGGAATTTGCCTTGCACATGATTGACCCAGTTCAATCTCCAGCACCCCAAATGGTCCCCTGAGCACTGCCAGGAATGATTTCTGAGTGCAGAGCCAGGAGTAAGCCCTGAGCACCACTGGGTATAGACCCAAAACAAACAAAAAAATGTCACTTAGTGCCCACTATCTTTGAGTGAACACACAAAAAGAGCCCCTCCCCAAGCTACTAGCAACCCAAACTCTGGCTTCGATGCCCCTGCCCCACCTGTAGTGCACAGAAGCAGCTGTGCAGATTGTCCAGCCGAGGAGAGAAGATAAACTCGTCATAGGCACCGCCCAGGACCTAGAGAAACAATGTCAACTCAACTCTGCCCTCAGGGGGACCCCCAGCCACCTTTCCCCAACCCTGGGGACACAAGTCTGACAGAATGGGGACACAAAAAAAGTGGAGAAAATTAAACAAGACCATTCCCGAGGTGGGGTTGGCAGGCTCCACCCCAGAGAGGGCAGGAGAGGAGGTTTAGGGGAGACGCTACTATAGTGGGAGCTTCAGAGACACATGGGGACCTATGGGGTGGAGGGTCCTCACCGCAGGCTGAGTGTCTGCGAGACACAGCTCCATCTCCGAGATGTCCTCAGGGCTCAGTCCCAGATGGGAACTCAGAAGGGACATGAGAACAGTGTGATGTCTGTCATCCTGCAGAACAAGGAGGTAGCTGGTTGGAGGGTCTCCACTCCCCACCTCCGCTTAGCCACCCTTCCCCGTGAGCAGGGGACATGCTTACTGAAGAATTGAGTGGGCCAGGCTCGGGGCTCCCCTTCTCTAGCTCCTCCTGAATTGCTGTGGCCAGAATGGGGACCCTGTGGGAAAGAGACATGTAAAGTGGGTATGGGGAGGCCCAGCAGGTGTCTCTGGGCTCAGCCCTCTCCCAGGAGACGGGGGCTTCAGTCCCAGTTAGCTCATGATGCCAGAGCCCAGGGCTCCTGGATATCAACCAGGACCCAAGTAGAACTTGACCATGGCCAATACCAAGAGGTGTTGGTCTTCCAGAAACCCCTGGGTGGAGATGAGGGTGGGGGTTTCGTCCACCTCCTGCTGCTACCTCAGCCCTTTCCTGCTTCCACCATCCCAAGCCACAACTCACAAGTGTGTCTCCATGTTGGGCCCAAAGTTCTCATTGACGTTGCGTTGAAGGTGGATGGCCAGATGTGGGATGCGAAGGATGGGCCGTTCCACATGCACCAAACGCTGCTCCAGCCGGCCTGAGGTCGGGCACTGAAGCACCACAGGCCAGGTTAGCTTGGGCAGCTCCAGCCCCAGATGGTCAGAGCCCCCTCCCCTCACTTCACCCAGCTGCCTCTGCACCCCCATATGGGTGGGATGCCTCCAAAAGAAGGTGACAATCAGCTAAAGCCTATTTGCCTCTAAAGCCCATTGCCTCCCAGGACCAAGCCTAGTTCACTGTTTTTTTATGGGGGCTCACACCCAGTAGTGCTCAAGGACTACTCCTGACTCTAAGCTCAGGAATAACTTTTTGGTGCTCAGGGGACCATATAAGATGCTAGGCCCAAACCTGAGTCAGCCACATGTAGAACAAAAGCCTTAGCCACATTGCTATCTCTCCAGTCCAGTTCACTAATTTTCCTATTTTGTTTTGGGGGCTACACCCAACAGTACTCAGGAGTTATTCCTGGCTCTGCTCTCAGGAACCACTCCTGGAGAGCTCAGGGGACCATATGAGATACTGGGGATTGAAACCAGGCCAGTTATAAAAAAAAAGGCTTTACAGGCTATATTATTGTGCCAGCCCTGCAGTTCACTTTTTTTAGAGGGGTCACACCCTAAGGTGCTCAATGCTTACTGCTGACTTTGTGCTCGAGATCACTTCTGGCAGGCTAGGGGGACCATATAAGATGGCATGTTTTGAACCCAGGTCTACCACATGCAAGGCAAGCATTCTACCTACCATTCTGGGCCTTCAGTTCTCACCTTTTTTTTTTTTTAAACTTTACTTATTTATTGATTGATTGGTTCTTGGGCCACACCCAGAGGCACTCAGAAGTCACTCCTGGCTCTGCACTCAGAAATCAGCACTGGTAGGCTGGGGGACCATATGGGATGCTGGGAATCTAACAGGGTTCCTCCTGGATTGACCACAAGCAAGGCAATTGCCCTACCAGATGTGCTTTCTCTCCAGCCCCATCCATTTCCCACCTTGACAATGACTCGTCCAGCCAAGGTCAGGTCGCGATCAAACCAAGTGCTCCAGATGCCACCGCCATAAGTCTCCACTCCTACTTGCTGGAAGCCCACCTGGCTGCGTCGAGATCGCCTCTTCACCTGTATTGAGACAAGTGCAGAAGTCAACATAGGAATACAGGTGTCAGGCCTGTTTCAGTTCAACGGAGGAGAGATCCCCAAGAAGCTCTTCCTCCCTGAAGCAAGGAATGTCCACAGGCCCACAATGTCTACCTCCTGGCCCCCAAGGACTCTCACAGCATAAAGTCTCAGGTCCTTACCCGGAGGCAGGGGCTGTCCGTGTGGGCCCCGATGAGGCTGAAACCATTGCCTGGCACATATTGGCCTCCCACAGCAAAAGCAATGATGGTGGAGGAATTCCTGGTCAGGAAGTACTGGATGGGGGAGAGAGGGAGAAGAAAGGATTTGAAGGGGCTAAGCCAACCAGGCACTCAGCACTTGGAGCCCTGGCCTTGGGGTCTGCTTGTCTCCACCCCATCTCCAGGTACCTTGTTCTCAGGCTTGATATCCCAGGTCTCCGCTTCCTTGAGTTCATGGAAGCCAGCCTGAAGGAGGCGGCTACGGCACTCAGCCACCACTGTAAAGAGAGAAAAACAAGGAATGAATTCTCTGGAGCAAGAGATATTCCAGCAGGCAGGGCACTCTGCCTTGAAGGCCGCTGACCTGAGTTTGCTCCCCAGCACCCTATATGGGGCCCGGCTGCTGTCTCCATAGCCTGTTGTGGCCCCAAAATACACACACACAAAAGGTAAAACTGAACTTTCACCAATTCCTCTGGCCTCCTTGGTCCTGATAACTTACCATGGAAAGGCGAAGGGCTTTGATTCACGAATTTAAGGAGTTCCCGGGCTGCGGCCTGCACCGCCTCTTTGCGAGCCCTGCCAGTCATGGCCACCTACAAAAAGAAACTATGCTCAGACTTCCAAAAAGATGTGGGAAACCCTACTCACCTCTCCTCCAGCCTCCCAGTACCCGCCTCCAGTGTCAGCTGCAAGGCTCAGACTTCTGCAAGCTCGGGAGGGCCGGTCAAAGTACCCCAAGCATGCAGGATGCCCAGCCCAGCTCCTAAAAGGAGGCTTGGACTCCCCAAGTCCCACACCCCAAGTCCTCCTCTGCACTGGCCCACCAACTCCGAGCTCTCAAGCGGGCACCAGGCCAGGATCGTCCAATCTCAGGAAGGAAGCTCAAGCCATGAGGACCCAGCGTTCACTTTCGATTCCCATAGCACGTCACCCCACCTTCCCACGTGGTACAAGGCTTGAGCTTGTCCAAGAGCGCCTGCTCGGGTCCGGGAGCTGAATTCGACCTGGGTGGGCCGCGGGTACCTACCAGCATGTCTCCACCCTCCAGGCCAGCGTCCTCTCCTTCGGCTCGGCCACGCCCCCACGCCAGACCACGCCCCTCTCCCTGGAGCCACGCCCCTCTCCCGGAAGCCCCGGAAGCCCCGCCCTTGCCCGGACGCTCTGCCCCTCCGACAGACGTACCGAGCGCTAAGCCACTCCCCGGAAGCGCCGTACGCCCCGCCTCTCGCTAGGTAGCCCCGCCTCGACCCCGGAAGCCCCGCCCCTTATCCGCTCAAGTCCCTGGCCCCGCCCCCGGTTGCCCCTAGCCCATCTACCAGCGGGGCCAGGCAGTCTGCGGGCGCCCTCTGCAGCCTCGGAGGTGCTAAGACAGCCTCGAACTGCCAGCACCCAGCTCTCAATGCCGCTTCCTCCGCGGTGAGTGATACAGCATAGTGGTAAGGCATTTGCCTTGCAGGCAGCTGAACCCGGGATGGACCCGGGTTCGATCCCCGCCATCCCATATGGTCCCCCAAGCCTTCCAGGGACGATTTCTGAGTGCAGAGACAGGAGTAACTCCTAAGCGCTTCCGGGTGTGGCCCAAAATCCAAAAAAAAAAAAAACACAACAACAACCAAAAAATCTTGCTCTGGCCTGCTCACCTGGTCCAACTGGTGCTGTGCAGAGTGTTCTCTCTCTCCACAGGTAGCCTAGTGAAAATAAAACAACGAGACTCATGGTTACTGAGCGCTTAGAATGAACTTTAGTTTTATGATAGCTAATCTTCACATTTGCTCTGTCAGCTTTTGTACTTTCACTGTCTGACAACATGTTATGCAGGAACAAAGAAATCAGGGAACCTGTCCAACGTATAAGTAGTAGTAGGGGTTTGCCCTCAATTTGACACCTGGTGCTTCACATTGAATAACTGCAAGGTGCAGCTCGGATCTTTTCTGGGTCTTTTACTATGCACTTTGGTAAATTAAGTGTTGCTAGAGGTCCCAAGGGCTCACACAACTGTTCAGAAGCTCTGGGATTTGACTCTGATATCGGTACGCTTTCCACAGTTTACAGTAACTCAGGAAACAAGATTTTTATGTTCTTGGAGGCGATTGTAGTATTGCTATATTAGGGGTGGTGAATAAAATCATCCAGGCACCTGACTAGCCAGAGGGATCTGAGCTGGACTCTAGGGTGGGCCCTAGGCTTGTTAACAGAGTCCAGATATCAGGGTGTGGTCAGTACTACAAGAATTACAGGAGGCAATGCAATCACTATTTATTTTCTGGGCTGGGAGTGTGGGAACAGTTATAGAATCTGGATCCTTCACTTCAAGAGTGGGTATTGCAGGCAGATGCTCAAAAGTATATATAGCAGAGGAAGCAGAAGTCAGAGCATCCCCTGACCATTTGCTAAAATGCCATCATGGGCAGAACTTCAGAACTGCTCTTGACTATTGAAGAGCTAGAGACTGGCTACTAGGGAAGATGCATCCATCCCAGGACACAGGGAAACAGAATAGGATGGCAAAATTAGGGAAGGAAACAGAGGAAGAGTATTGTCAGGGATTGGCTGAGTGGGAGAGACAGATAATGCACCTGTATGGCTCTGAACTTATTATCTGATCCGGATCGTGTGTATATACTCACAAACACACTCACAGGTTTACCTGTAAAAGGTGAATAAGTTAAATATCCCCCAAAATGTTTAACTTTGAAAGTGAATTTGTAATATTAATATCTGGGATTTTTTTTTTGTTTTGTTTGGGGATACACCTAGCAATCCTCAGGTGCTATTCCTGGCTCTGTGCTCACGACTGAACCCCTGGCAATGCTCAGAGAAGCACACGTGGTGCTGGGGATTCAAACCAGAATAGGAATGATGCAAGGCAGATGTCTTATCCTGTACTCTCTCTCTCTCTCTCTGGCCCTCAGTATCCAGGATACAAACTGAAACAAAACTCTCAGGAGAGGGTGAAGCAATCTGTTCACTAGTAGGAAACGCAAGCCAGCTAACTCTTTGTACTTAAAGTGAGACAAGAACAGAGAGAAATGCTATAGGACTGAGGTAGGCTCACACAATAAGATACATTTTCAGTATGTCTGGTATTCTGTATGGTAGAAATCTAGACACTTTAGTCAGAAAAGAAAAGATCTTATAGTTAGTAAGGCAATGCCTTGCATGTGACAGACCAGGTTTGATCCCCTAGTTACTGCAGGGTAACCCAGGTTGTCTCTGGCACAGCCCTTCATGCTCAGGTCTTGCATTAGGCCTCCAGTGACATTGGCAGGGAATCACCAGGAGGGTTGTGTGGACCCTGAGCACAAAATTATTTGATCCAAAAATGAGGCCAAAGCGATAGTACAGTGGGTAGGGCACTTGCCTTGCACAGGTTTTACAGGTTTCACTTGCCAATCTGGTTTTAATCCCCAGCATCCCATATGGTCCCCCAAGCACTGCCAGGAGTGATTCCTGAGTGCAGTCAGAAGTAACCCATTGGGGCCAGAGAGATAGGCACAGCTGTAGGGCATGTGCCTTGCATTCAGCCAATCCAGGAAGGATGGTGGTTTGAATCCTGGCATCCCATTGGTCCCCTGAGCCTGCCAGTAGCGATTTCAGAGTGCAGAGCTAGTAGTGGTTCCTGAATGCCACCTGGTGTGACCCAAAAACTAAAAACAGAAAGAAAAAAAAAGTAATTCATGAGCACCGACGGGTGTAGCCAAAGAAAGAGAAAAAAAATCCAAACCCAGAGACAACCAACCCAGCACCAGTTAGTCCCTCCAAGATTCACCAGGAGCTACCCCCAAACACAAAACCAGAAGCAGTCCCTGAACAGAGTTGGGTATGCCCCATTCCCAAATTAAAAATTGTACAGATTTCTTTTTCATTTTTGGGACTACATCCAGTAGTGCTCAGGGCTTACTCATGGTTCTGTGCTCAAGATCACTCCTGGTGTGCTCAGAGTACCAGAGATGGTACCAGAGATCAAACCTGGGTCAGTCACATCTAGGGAAGTCCCCTACCTGCTGCACTGTCTCTTCTGCTTAAGGTGGGGAAAGTCCTACCATACAGTATTCTTAAAGTCTTAACTTAAAATGACATGGGAATATAATGATTATTGACTGCAATATAATTAATTCTATTATCATTGAAGCAGGCAGGTACTGGGGGAGTGGGCAGGCAATGAGTTCTTGGGACGTAATAAAAAAACAAGATGAACTTTGAAGCAGTTACTGTCACTAACCTGAAAGCAGCTAAAAGCATTACTGCTGGACCTATTTTGTGGGCACAAGAATGAAGGTGTGATAAGATTTCTACTGTGGCGCCAGCACAGGCCCAGACTGGACCCGCCTCTGAGAGAAACTCCAGCAGGAATAGTTGTGATAAGAACATGATGACAGACCATCAGAAATGTCAAACTTTTCTCCTTGACAATCAATGTCATAGCAAGCTAAGTAGAATGCCCCACATGGGGTCAGCTTGGGAGAAACCTATAAAACCAACTTGCAAAGGCAAACAGATGGACTCTTGGCTCTCTCTACTGCTGGAGAAGCCACTTCCTCTCACACACACACCCCCTTCCTCCATCCCCTCCTCACAATCTCTAAATAAAAGCTATTTTACTTCACTGCTTGTCTTCTCCCAGCATTTTTTTTTAGTGGGGGGTGGGGGGCATTGGTGGCACTCATGGGTTATTCCTGGCTTTGTGCTCAGAAACCACTCCTGACAGGCTTGGGGGACCATATGGGTTGCCTGGGATCAAACCTGGTTCTGTCCTGGGTCAGCCACATGCAAGGCAAATGCCCTACCACTGTGCTATTGCTCTGGCCCCTTCTCTCAACATTCTTTCTGTGAGGGCCAGACCACAAACCTGAAAAGCCTGGGTAAATCTAACACTAACTTTCCTTTCATGCAAAGAGCAATTCCTTGCTTCAGCCTGAGTTCACGGCTCCCTAAGAAATCAGATGTGATAGGGACCATCTTCCATGTCAAGCAGAATAAGTGGATTCAGGAGCAACTTGACAGCTGCTTCATGGGGCTGGTGGGATGTGAGATCTGGGGCTCGTCACAGACTATCACAGTCCTAGGTCTCCCAGGTTCCCAGGCTGGCAGAGATGAAGAGAGAAAATGCCAATTTTTCTACTTAAGGCTGCCAAATCTTTCCTCCCCAGGAATCTCCACTAGCAATAATAATTGTATAATTTGTGGGTGTCTCTTGTGTTATTTTTGAGGAACTGAAGCTTGAACCCATGACTTAACACATGCAAAGGAAATGCTCTACAGCTGAGTTAAGACCCAAGGCCTATAACTTAATTTTAAATCAAATCATAAAAATGTCATTATCCCTGGAATGACAAAACTCCTGGATTATTTGATTGCAGCTTTTACAAACAGATCCTGATTGTTCTACTATAAAAGGCCCCAAATTCCCAGTACATTTTTGTTCCTCACAGAATGATCTGTTGCTTTGTAGTTTAAACCATAGAGATACAGAATCTCAAGGCCCACCCAAGATCTGTGTGTCAGGGCCAGAGGAATAGTACAAGGATTAAGGCACTTGTTACATGTGGCCGACCTACATTGCATATTGTCTCCTGAGTACAGCCAGAAATGACCCCCGAGAACAGAAGCAGGAGTAAGCCCTAAGCAGAGCCGAGTTAAGAGTTTTAACAAGACTCCTAAGTGAGTTTAACACATTAAAAGTTTGGAGTGTGGTATTTTAGAGTACCACATAGTAGAAATAAAAACGTGAGCTGTCCTAGAAAAAAGTTCCAAGTACATTCAGTGGTAGAAAATATTTTTCCATAATAATATATTCAGGGAAAAAGCATTAAGATAATACTAACACAATTAACCAAATCTTTAAATATGTAAACTGCCAGGAACCAGATTTGGGAAGAGAATGGTCAGTTCTAGAAAAAGAAAAGGCTTTGGACATCAAGGAGGAGGGCTACGAAGCTTTAGTTATCCATAAAAGGCCGTTCTGAGAATCATTGTGGCTTGTACTCCCAAGAAAATTCTTGCCCTCTTTCCTGTCCTTAGCTGGTATTTACAATGCTATTATCACTCATTTATCTTTTTGATTTAACAGCTATTAAGGTGCAATTCCCACGAGCTAAGTTAGTCATCGGTAACACTCTCTTTTATGTGAAAGGATTTAATACTCTTGTCCTTTCTCATCCATCCGTTTATGAGAGGTTAAGGGTGGTTTGAAAAACAAGAACAAAGCAGTGCTGTGAGAAAGACCAGACCTTGTGTGTGTGTGTGTGTGTGTGTGTGTGTGTGTGCGTGTGTGCACCTGCACATCTACATATTCATGCTTATGTTCATCCTTGTCTGCTTCAAGCAGTTCAATAATGGGGCCCGGGGAAATGGCCCAGAGGGTTTGAGCACACCCTTTGTATATAACAGCCCTGGTTTCTATCCTGAGCACCAGCTGGAGTGACTCAGAGCAACCACAGAGCACTACCGGGTGTGGCTCCAAAACAAACAAATAAACTGGAGCAATGAGAACTGAATCAGATGATCTCAAGTCTCTGGTGCCAAGTCAGCCTTGGGTGTCTCATTGCTGGGAAGTGTCCTGGTTCTTTTAACAAATTCATCACTTGCTCCTTGGTCTAATGATAGGAACTTACATCACCTGGTACAAGATCCTCTTACTTGGAGGATTAGAATCCAACGTGATTTCCCAGTAGAACCACCTGATTATGAACTACAAATCCCAGGATGCCTTGGGGTGACTGGCTCTAACATGATTATAATTTCTACTAAGTATCTTCTAGGAGGGAGGGTAATTTTTTGGGGGAAAGGGGAGAACACTCAGCAGTGCTCAGGGGGACCATATGGGAAGCCAGGAATCCAACCCGGGTCCCTCCTGGATGTGCAGGTCTGCCGTGTACAAGGCAAACGCCTTACTGCCTTACCACTGTGCTATCTCTGCAACCCTAGTAGGGAGGTTTTAAAATATTATATATGGGGGTTGGAGCCATAGTACAGAGAAAAGCTTGCTCTGCAAGTGGCTGACCCAGGTTTGAGTCCTAGTACCATATGGTGGTCCCCTAATCACCATCAGCAATGAAGTCTTCGCCTAGAACAAGGAATAATTCCTAAGCATGTCACACATAGCCTTGAAACTTTAAATATATAAAAAAAATTTAAACTTAAAAAAAATCAGGAGGAGTTACAGAAAATTTTTCTTTTGGGAGAAAAGTGGTGGCTGAGGCTTTGGAGTAGAAGTGATGCTTTCTTGGGTACTCAAAGATACCTTGAAGAGGGGCTGGAGAAGTGGTGCATTGGGTAGGACATTTGTCTATCCCTGTGACTGATCTTGGTTCCATCCATATGGGTCTCCAAGCACAGCCAAAAGTAATTCCTGAGTGCAGAGCCAGAAATAAACTCTGAGCTTAGCCAGGTACAAGTCAAAGAGAAAAAAAGAGAGACATCTTGAAGACACATCTTGGACACATAATATCTTAGTGAGCTAGTGAACAAGCTGACTGCATGCCTTGCAATCAGGAGTTCTGGGTTCAATCCCTAGTACCAGCTGGTTTCCTGAGAACCACTGGAATGATCCCCTGAGCTTTGTGCCAGCAGTAGCTTCTGAGTTACTCCTTGTGGTCCCAAAGACCAACAAGAAAATAATAAACCACAAGGCTTGCTCCCATAGGGCTGGAGAAACAATACTGAAGGGTCAGGCACCTGCCTTGTAGGTGGCTGCAGCAACTGTGGTCCTAGTTCAAATCCTTGGCACCATGTACAGTCCTCTCTGGGGTCACTGCTAGGGTCAGCTCACTCCTCAGCACAGAGCCAGGAGTAGCCCCTTAGAACCTCTTGGTTTACTATAACTATAACACCCTTCAAGTTAATTCAAGTTATAGTTTAAAAAATTGCACCTCTTTGGGGCCGGGCGGTGGCGCTGGAGGTAAGGTGCCTGCCTTACCTGCGCTAGCCTAGGAGACGGACCGCGGTTCGATCCCCCGGCGTCCCATATGGTCCCCCAAGCCAGGAGCGACTTCTGAGCGCATAGCCAGGAGTAACCCCTGAGCGTTACCGGGTGTGGCCCAAAAAAACCAAAAAAAAAAAAAATTGCACCTCTTTTCCCTCTTCCTCACACTCAATATAAATTATTCCAACAGTCAGTGTCCTTATCACCCCTTGGCAGAGTCCTGCAGGTCCTTGGCTGCCCTCCAATCAGGGTCCTGCCCTCATTTCACCTAGCATCTACTCCTTTATGGCTCAGAACACCCCCTCACCACAACCTCTCAGGCTGGACTTCATCTAAAGCCTTGTTCATATAGGAGCTGAAGAGATAGTATAGCAGTTAAGGCATTTATTGTCTTACTTGCAACTATCCCAGTTTCATTCAAAGCACCGCATGGAGTCCCCCAATCACTGCCAGGAAAGATCCCTAAGCACAGCATCTTTGGGTGTGGTCCCAAGACCAAATAAATAGACCCACGTTCATGCAGGAGTTCTTCCACTGCCCTGGGCCCTCCTGCAACTCTGGGTCCCCCAAACTTTAAAGGGAATGACTCTATCTGGTCTCCCCACTTTAACCCCCTCACACACAAGCTCCCTATCCTATTCCTCACCTTCACCTATTCTTTCACTGGAAAGAGCAGCTTTCTAAATACGACTTATCTCCTTATCATGGACTCTCCTTGAACTGTTACTTTCTGCCTCCACCCCTGGCCCCAGATCCAGCTGTGGCTCCTCCAGGATCCCACTCAGTGCTCCACCCCCAGATATGTCTACACAGCTCCAGATGTGGTAAATCCTGCTGAGGAGGCAAAGGACATGCTCTAACCCCTAGTGCTGCCAATGCCACCCTCTTCCTTGTGCTCTCCCCTAAGTAATTTTCTTTTGGGGGCTGGAAGATTGGTACTTGAGAAGCCTGGGGTCCCCTCTCTTGCAATTTGGGGGCTTTAATGCAAGGGCCTGATTATGTGCTACTGCTCAGGAACTGTGGTACCCCGATTCCCTGCTTGACAAGAGTGTCTATGGTCTATTTTCAGCTCTCCTGTCCCCCCAACTCTGCACTAACTCCCTACTGGCTCCCAAGCACAACTGCTGTTACCCTGTGCTGGAAATTCTGCCTGGGAAGAATAGTGGCTAAATAAATGAATAAAAACAGCTTAAGCTCAAACTTTTCTTCCTAATTTTCACCCAGACATCACCTCTGAACTACTATCACATGTATCCAATGGCTGATTCCTTGTCTCCACATGGAAACTTAGATATTTAATGTTTCCCAGTGGTAGTCCATCTTCCCACAAACCTGCTATCCCCACTGCCTTACAGGGGGAAGTTCCCTGTTACAGGACAGTTTTGTTTATTTTTTAAATTAAATCATTATGAGATACTAAATTTGACTGAATTTCAGTCATACAGTATCCAACACCCATCCCTTCACCAGGACACATTTCTCTCCACCAGAGTCCCCAGTTTCCCACCCAACCGACGCCCACCCCAGTCAGCCTCTATGGCAGTTTTCTTCTCCCTGTTTCACCCTCTTCTTTTGGGGGGAGGGACTTCATTTGGAGTTATTGAGGAAGAGGAGGAAGATGATAAGAAAGAGAGTAGCAAGTAGCACGCTCAAGAGAGAGCACAGACTTCTCCAAAGGCAGAGAGAGCCCACAGCCCGGGTGGTGGTGGTGGTGGTGAGACAGGAAAGTCCATTTTCCTCCTCCTCCTCCCTCTCCCTCTCCCCAATACCTCAGGAAAAATAGCTCTGTCCTGTGCAATTCAGATTCAAGTTACCCTTGATACACCATGACCCCTATTCTCTTCCCCTGTGTCCCACCATGGCACATCCACTCACTAGCTCTTTTATAAACCCTTTCCTAGGTTGTCTCAACACTCCCCTGGACCACCATTGTCTCTCTCTTGGGATCCACAGGTAGACAGTGTTTGTCACTCAGAGTAGCTAACATAGTTGATATACAAGAACTATTTTTTGGTTATTTAGTTGGTTGGTTTTTGGGTCGAACCTTGATGGTGCTCAAGGCTTACTCCTGGCTCTGCATTCAGGGATCACTTCTGGTAAGTTGAGGGGACCATATGGGGTGCTGGTATCGAACCTGGATAGAAACCTACCTGCTATATTATCACTCTGTCCCCTGGCTTGATCTTCACAAGAAGCTTGGCTTTGAGGGCCATTAAAAAAAAAACCCTTATTTTGGGGTGCAGGTTTGGGTCACACCTGGTGGTGGCGCTCAGGGGTTACTCCTGGCTCTGTGCTCAGAAATCACTCCTGACAGTCTCCGGGGACCATATGGGATGCTGGGAATCAAACTGGGGTCTGTCTGGCATTGGACGTATGCAAGGCAAAAGCCGTACCTCTGTGCTATCGCTCCAGTCCCTAAAAAAGCCTTTGTTTTTTTTATAATTATCTTTATTTAAACACCGTGATTACAAATATGATTATAGTTGTATGATTACAGTCATGTAAAGAACACCTCCCTTCACCAGTGCAACACTCCCACCACCAATTTCCCAGATCTCCCTCCTCCCCACTCCCCCCCACACCTGTACTCGAGACAGGCTTTCTACTTCCCTCATTCATTCACATTGTTATGATAGTTTTCAGTGTAGTCATCTCTCCAACTGCACTCATCACTCTATGTGATGAGCTTCATGTCATGAGCTGCACCTACCAGCCCTCATCTCTCTTGTCTCTGAGATACTGTTAAAAATGTCTTTCATTTTTCTTAAAACCCATAGATGAGCGAAACCATCTGCGTCTTTCTCTCTCCCTCTGACTTACTTCACTCAGCATAATAGATTCCATGTACATCCATGTATAGGAAAATTTCATGACTTCATCTCTCCTGACAGCTGCATAGTATTCCATTGTGTATATGTACCACCGGTTCTTTTTTTTTTTTTTTTTTTTTTGGTTTTGGGCCACACTCAGCGTTGCTCAGGGGTTACTCCTGGCTGTCTGCTCAGAAATAGCTCCTGGCAGGCACGGGGGACCATATGGGACACCGGGATTCGAACCAACCACCTTTGGTTCTGGATCGGCTGCTTGCAAGGCAAACGCCGCTGTGCTATCTCTCTGGGCCCGTACCACAGTTTCTTTAGCCACTCATCTGTTGAAGGGCATCTTGATTGTTTCCAGAGTCTGGCTATTGTAAATAGCGCTGCAATGAATATAGGTGTAAGGAAGGGATTTTTGTATTGTATTTTTGTGTTCCTCGGGTATATTCCTAGGAGTGGTATAACTGGATCATACAGAAGCTCAATTTTCAGTTTGTGAAGGAATCTCCATATCGCTTTCCATAAAGGTTGTAATAGACAGCATTCCCACCAGCAGTGAAAAAGAGTTCCTTTCTCTCCACATCCCCACCAACACTGCTTGTTTTTCGTTTTTGTGATGTGTGCCAATCTCAGTGGCGTGAGGTGGTACCTCATAGTAGTTTTGATTTGCATCTTTCTGACGATTAGTGATGTTGAGCATCTTTTCATGTGCCTTTTGGCCATTTGCCTTTCTTCTTTTTCAAAGTGGCTGTTCATTTCTTGTCCCCATTTTTTGATGGGGTTAGTTGTTTTTTTCTTTTACAGTACCTTGTAAGTTTTGGATATTAGTCCTTTATCTGATGAGTATTGGGTGAATAATTTCTCCCACTCAGTGGGTGGCCTTTGTATTCTGGGCACTATCTCCTTTGAGATGCAGAAGCTTCTCAGCTTAATATAGTCCCATCTGTTTATCTCTGCTTCCACTTGTTTGGAAAGTGCTGTCTCCTCCTTAAAGATGCCTTTAGTCTCAATGTCCTGGAGTGTTTCACCTACATGTTGTTCTATATACCTTATAGTTTCAGTTCTGATATCAAGGTCTTTAATCCATTTGGATTTTACCTTTGTACATGGTGTTAGCTGGGGGTCTGAGTTCGCTTTTTTGCAAGTGGTTAACCAGTTGTGCCAACACCACTTGTTGAATAGGCTTTCCTTGCTCCATTTAGGATTTCTTGCTCTTTTATCAAAAACTAGGTGGTTATATGTCTGAGGAACCTTCTCTGAGTACTCAAGCCTATTCCACTGATCTGAGGGTCTGTCTTTATTCCAATACCATGCTGTTTTTATAACTATTGCTTTGTAATACAGCTTAAAATTGGGGAAAGTGGGCCCCGAGAGATAGCACAGCGGCGTTTGCCTTGCAAGCAGCCGATCCAGGACCAAAGGTGGTTGGTTCGAATCCCGGTGTCCCTTATGGTCCCCCATGCCTGCCAGGAGCTATTTCTGAGCAGATAGCCAGGAGTAACCCCTGAGCACCGCTGGGTGTGGCCCAAAAACCAAAAAAAAAAAAAATTGGGGAAAGTAATGCCTCACATATTCCTTTTCCCAAGGAGTGCTTTAGCTATTCGAGGTTGTTTATTGTTCCAAATGAATTTCAGAAATGTTTGATCCACTTCTTTGAAGAATGTCATGGGTATCTTTAGAGGAATCGCGTTAAATCTGTACAATGCTTTTGGAAGTATTGCCATTTTAATGATGTTGATCCTGCCAATCCATGAGCAGGGTATGTGTTTCCATTTTCGTGTGCCCTCTCTTATTTCTTGGAGCAGTGTTTTATAGTTTTCTTTGTATAGATCCTTCACATCTTTAGTCAGGTTGAATCCAAGATATTTGAGTTTGTGTGGCACTAATGTGAATGGGATTGTTCTCTTACTGTCCATTTCTTCCCTATCATTATTAGTGTATAAAAAGGCCATTGATTTTTGTGTGTTAATTTTGTAGCCTGCCACTTTGCTATATGAATCTATTATTTCTAGAAGCTTTTTGGTAGAGTCTTTAGGATTTTCTAAGTAGAGTATCATGTCATCTGCAAACAGTGAGAGCTTGACTTCTTCCTTTTCTATCTGGATTCCCTTGATATCTTTTTCTTGCCTAATCGCTATAGCAAGTACTTCCTACTATGTTGAATAAGAGTGGTGAGAGGGGACAGCCTTGTCTTGTACCAGAATTTAGAGGGAAGGCTTTTAGTTTATCTCCATTGAGGATAGTATTTGCCACTGGCTTGTGGTAGATGGCTTTAACTATATTGAGAAAGGTTCCTTTTATTCCTATCTTGCTGAGAGATTTCATCAAGAATGGGTGTTGAACCTTATCAAATGCTTTTTCTGTGTCTATTGATATGACCATGTGATTTTTATTTTTCTTGTTGTTTATGTTGTGTATTAGGTTGATAGATTTATGGATGTTAAACCAGACTTGCATTCCTGGGATGAAACCTACTTGATCAAAGTGAATGATCTTCTTGATGAGGCACTGGATCCTGTTCCCCAGGATTTTGTTGAGGATCTTTGCATCTATGTTCATCAGGGATATTGGTCTGTAATTTTCTTTTTTGGCAGCATCTCTATCTGGTTTTGGTATTAAGGTGATATTGGCTTCATAAAAGCTATTTGGAAGTGTTCCTGTTTTTTCGATTTCATAAAAGAGCCTGGCCAGGATTGGTAGTAGTTCCTCTTGAAAGGTTTGAAAGAATTCATTCGTGAATCCATCAGGGCCTGGGCTTTTATTTTTGGGCAAATTTTTGATTACGGTTTTAATTTCCTCAATAGTGATGGGGGTGTTTAGATATGCTACATCTTCTTTATTCAAACGTGGAAGGTTATATGAGTTCAAAAATGTATCCATTTCATTCAGGTTCTCATATTTAGTGGTGTAGAGTTTCTCAAAGTATTCTCTGAATACCCTTTGAATCTCTGCAGTATCTGTAGTAATCTCCCCCTTTTCTAAAAAAGCCTTTATTGTGAAATAGTTCTGCATTCATATTGTTGTCGAATAGTTCCGAGAAGTTCCCTGGTCCTTCACCCAGTTCTCCATTCTGCCTAGCTCAAACCTTTGTTTGTCCCAAAACAAAACAAGCCAGTTCTGGGGAAGGCTGTTATTCACCTGGAAGCTTTCAGCACAGTGCAATGCAGCCCCTTCAAAAAGAGCAGAACGGGGTCATACAGAATGCACTTCCTAAACCTGCTCCCCCCACTTCTTAGCCTGGTGCCATAGCCCCAGGAGTCCGCTCACATTCCTGCCCTGCCATGTTCTGTGATATTGGCCTGCGAATGGAAACCCCTCTGAGAGCTGGGTGGTAAAGGAAGCCTCTGCATTTCTATTTGTGAAGTTGGGGAGACAGTGGTGCTCATGCAGGGAGGCACTTGCTAGCAGCTGGTAACATCTGTGCCCTTTATTCTGGACAGGCTGTCAGGGAGACCTTGGGAGCAGATATATCACCCCCTCCTTCAAGGGGAGCACGCTTAGCCCTGAGTGCCCCTTCCCCCCAAAGCAGTAATCCCACAGTCCTCACCCCCCTTTTTCATGGAGCCGCAGATGTGGCCTTTCTGGCTCCGAGCCTGTCTGACTGGAGGTCATTTAATCTCACTGGATTTTGTCCTGCTTATTTTAGAGATCTGAGCTGTTGACTTTCAGTTCGTATTTCCAGGGGGGCTCGCTCATTTCGCTTCCCTTTTATTTACTCTTTGCAAGTACTTGTGTCTGGGTAAATAAGTCTATAAAGTTCCAGGGACCAGCTTATTCTGTGTCTGGTATTTTAATGGCCTTTAAACAGTGTCTGCTCAGGTAAGCATTTTATAGATGAGTTGAGAAGAGCTCAGTGGCCTCCGATTCTTCCAGACTGACAGCTGGCCCTGCGGCCTGTGAATCACGACCTTTCACCGGTCATAAACATGTCAGCACTCACACCCATCTCGGCCTTCAAGCCACCCTGTTCAGTGGGACGTGGAACCTGGGAAAAGAAGCCTCAGCTTTTTTGGAGGGGGAGGGGAAGGGCTACCTGGGAATGGTCCTGCATGACTCAAGGATAGGACAGTGCTGGTAAGAATGACTTGGAAGGGTGCCAGAGCAATAGCACAGCAGTAGGGCATTTGCCTTGCAGGCGGCACTCAGCTTTAATCCCCAGCATTCCATAAGATCTCCCAAGCCTGCCAGGAGTCATTTCTGATGTAGAGCTAGAAGCAACCCCTGAGCACCGCTGAGAGTGCTCTCAAAAGAAAAATAAACAGAAGAATGATTTGGAAGGTCAGGCAGATGTCCCCAAGCACTAAGCACATGCTTTGTGTGTAAGAGGCCTGTGATAAATTCCCAAAACCACGTAGTGCCTGCCTCCCCTCCATTGTGTGAGCATAGAGCTGGGAATGGCCTGAGTACCTCTGAAGGGGCTCCAAAATAAATTAAGGCCTCTCCACAAGCTTCCCCCATCCTAACTTCAGATTCTGGGAGCGGAACAATAGTAGAGTGGGTATGGAAAAGCAGGCACCTGTCCTGGGGATGATCCTCAGCATCTCCTAGGGTCCCTGAGCCCCATCAGGCATGAGCCCTGACCACTGATTCAGGAATCATCCCTGAGCACCACCTAAAAACAAATGAAAACTAGAACCTACTTCAGATTCTGCTTTGAGAAGAAAAAAAAATGGGGGGAGTGATAGCACAGAGGTAGGGGCATTTGTTTTGCATGCTGGCCACCCAGGACGAACCTGGGTTTGATCTGCAGCATCCCATATGGTCCCCCGAGCCTGCCAAGAGTGATTTCTGAGCAGTGTCAGGAGTAACTCCTGAGCGCAGCCAGTTGTGGCCCCAAAACAAAAACAAACAAACAAAACAATCATTCTGCTTTGAAAGGTACAGGCTGAAAGCCAGGCTGGTGCCTTTTGGGTCAAGACGCAGAAGCACAGATCTAACCCCTCCCCAAACTTAGAGCCAGTCCATGAGCTGTCTTGAGGCCAGTGCTCTGGAGTGCAGGCCTCGGAAAAGTGGGATGCCAGGACAGACTCTTTGGAAGAAGTCCAAGCATACAGCATCCAGGGGCACAGCATGGCACTGTGGTTTCTCACCAACACCCCTCAAGGCCTCGGTGGTTAGTACCCAAACCCCATCTTTTCAGTAGGACCCTCCAATAATTAAGACAGGGCTTGTCTCCCAGTTTGGCTCCCAGGGCACCTACCTCAGGATAGCCCGACAGCCAGTTGCTGGGAACGGACGTGGCTGACAGGCTGAGCGTCATGGTCCCCTGATGCTGTGTGGGCTGCGTGGACACGCCTGTGCCTCCTGTTTGGAGTCAGCTTTCCCCCACCGCCTGGGGGCCCTTTGCTCCTCTGTGCAGGGCCTCAAGCCAAGCCCCCCAGCCCTTTGTGACATCATCAATGAAGTTTGAAACAGTCACTCCTCATAGGCAGCCTCAGGAGAATGCTCAGTGAATCCTGAGCCCAGTGTATTCAGACTGAGCATCTGGTTGTTGTCCCCTACCACTTGTATTGGTGATGGTTGGATGTCTCTGGGCAAACATAAACTTGGTTTGATGCTCCAGGGGTCTCTCTTGTAGTGGCAACTGATCATCACAGGGGTAGTGGGATGATGCTGGGGAACCAACTCAAGGTCTTGAGTCGGCCAGGTGGGCACTATCTCACAAAACCACATCTAGCCTTTCTGTCTAACCTAAGATCCTTTTCTCTGGCTCATTCCCCTGTTTCCTCCTCTGTCTACTCAAAGTCTGTGTGTGTGGTTTTTTTGGGGGGTGGGGTGGGGAAAGGCACACTCGATGGCAATCAGGGCTACTCTTGGCTCTACGCTCAGAAATCATTCCTGGCAGGCTCGGGGGACCATATGGGATGCTGCAGATTGAACCTGGGTCCATCCTGGATCGGCCAGGTGCAAGGCAAATGCCCGACTGACTGCTGTGCCAACAATCCAGCCCAAGTCCTGTGTTTCTTTGCTCACTGTCTCCTTCCCCCATGGGGTGGGGGTGGGGCAATTCATTCCCTTCTTCACTCCTAGCTTAGCTATGCTCCTCACCATGCTAGATGCCTAACTGGTGCTGAATAAAGATTTTGGAATGGGGGTCAGAGATATAGTACAGGGGTTAAGGTACTTGCTTTGCACTGGGCCAACCTTGGTTCCATCCAGTGTGCCATATATGGTTTCCTGAGTGCTGCCATGTATAGTGTGCAGATAATAAAGCAACCAAAAATGATTTGGGGTTTACTCAGATAGTATAGCAGGAAGAGAGTTTGCCTTACCAGCAGCCAACGAGTTTCATCTCATATGGTTTCCTGAGTATACCAGGAGTAATTTCTGAGCCCTGAGAACTACTGGGTGTGGCCCAACTCCCCAAATATTTAGGGGGTGTACAAATATATAAATGGAAGACTTCTACAGCTTCTTCTCATGTCCCCATATCATCCTGGGGCAAACATTTTGATTTTTTATTGGATTTGATTTGGGTTTGGGGTGAAACCATGTGGTGCTCAGGGCTTACTCTTGCCTCTGCACTCAGGAATCACTTCTTGTAGGCTCCAGGGACCATAAGGGATATCAGGGATCAAAACTAGGTGGCTGCATGCAAGGCAAATGCCCTCCCAGCTCTACTATCATGCCTTGAGTGTCTGTTGTGGTTCCTGTTCTTTTGGGGCATGTCCTGGAAGAGTTCACCTTGTGTTGGGGTGCTTGATCACATGCTCTGTTTGTTAGGTCAGAGCTGAGGTATCATAGAGATGGGATGACTGGTAGGTAGCAGCATCTATGACAGGTTTGGGATCTTGCAAGGTCCTCACCACAAACACATAAACCTCAGGGAGGCTATCCCAGAGGCTTTGCTCACAGTAAGGCACCTTGTTCCTACCTGTTCTGCAGCAGGTCACAGCTATGAAAGTACTATCTCTGAAGCCCCAGAGTTTAATGGAGCTCAGCCATAATGAAGCCACAGAAATCATCCTGCCACTCGCTGCTGCCCACTGACAGGCTTGGAGTTATCCAGGGCCATGAACAATGTTGGGGAAATGAGAATTTGCTGCTAGAGGATAGGTCCCTCGGGCTGAGATGTGAGTCCTGAGTGTGCAAGGGAAAGAAAGAAGCTTCCAGTGTGCTGCCAATGTGAGGGCACAAGCAGGGGTCCAGCATGTGAGGGCCTAGTTGAAGTCAGAGGGGCCACATGTGGAAAGGTCAGTGTCCTGCAAACTACAGAAATAGTTAACTGTCCTTTAAAAAATATTTTTAATTATTTTTTATTTGGGAAATTTGAGGCCACACCCAACAGTGCTCAGGATTTTCTCCTGATTCTGTGCTCAAGATCTCTCCTGGCGATGCTCAGGAGATCATAAGGGGTGGTGGGCACATGCAAGGTAATCACCATACCTGCTGTATTGCTCTGATTCATTGTTTTTCAATTTTTTTGGGGGGGTCCACACCCAGTGGCGCTCAGGGGCCACTCCTGGCTCTGTGCTCAGAAATGGCTCCTGGCAGGCTGAGAGGACCACATGGATGCCGGGAACCGAACCCATCCCCGGTTAGTTGCATGCAAGGCAAACTCCTTACTGCTGTGTCACCTTTCCAGCCCCCTAACTCTCCATTTTTAAAGCTGGGCTGCAATGGTGAAATGCTACTGTTTTGGACATGGTGCTATTACTGTGAACCTCACCTGTTCCCTTTGGTTCTTTCAAAAGCAGCCACTTGGGCTGAAGTAGGACATTTGCCTTGCATGCTGCTGACCTGGGACAGACCTGAGTTCAATCGCTAGAATTCCATATGGTTTTCTGAGCCTGCCTGGAGTTATTTCTGAGAACAGAGCCAGGGGAACCCCTGAGCACCACCAGGTTTGGCCCCAAAACAAACAAAAAATAAATAAAAATCAAAAGCAGCTACTTGAGGTAGGAGAGATCAGAGTGATAGTACAGATGTTAAGGCATTTGCCTTGCACACAGCTGACTTCAATTCAATCCTGAGCATCCCATATGGCCCTCTGAACAATATGGCCCATAGTGACACCTGATCAATGCCGGGTGTGGCCCAAAATAAAGAAATAATGACCCAAATTAGTAAACAAATCCTAGAGATATATAAAATATTGTGCTGGAAAGATAGTACAGCAAATACAATGCTTGTTTATTCACTACCAACCTAGATTCAATCCTCAGCCTCCCATGTGATTTTCCAAAAACCGTCAGAAGTGATTCCCAGGCATAGAGCAGGAATAAATCCTGAGCACTGGGTTGTAGTCAAAACACACACAAAACAAATGTGTGTGTGTGTGTGTGTGTGTGTAAATAAAATATAGCTACTTGGGGCTAAGGAGACAGCTCAAAGGCGCAGGAGTGTGTGCCTTGCACGTGAAGACCCTGAATTCCATCCCTAGTACCTTGTAATCCCCCAGTGGGGACCCTGGTGACCCCTGAGCATGGCACCAAACCATCAGGCTGGCAATGGAGCACTGATGGGGAGGCCCCGACCTCTGTCATCGGGGGTCCTCAAACATTTCAAATGACAGTGTGGCCAACGAGAT
The DNA here is from genome assembly GCF_024139225.1 of Suncus etruscus. Lineage (NCBI taxonomy): Eukaryota > Metazoa > Chordata > Mammalia > Eulipotyphla > Soricidae > Suncus > Suncus etruscus. The sequence goes on along the minus strand of NC_064849.1, from coordinate 31,939,285 downwards.
TTCTGCAAGCCAGTCCTGTCTACAATGGGGCCACATGGTCTGGGAGACACATTTGGACTCATTTGAAGAAAAGGGACAATTAGGAGGATCAAGGGACTGGGACAATGGGGAAGCATGTTTCTGAGGGAGGGAGGGAGGCTAGGAATGGCAATCCCAAGGCAGGGCCACTTTCTGGAACTGCCTTCCCTATTTTGCTCTCCTTCCATGCGGTGGGCAAATAGGCAGCAGCCAGACTGGGTCAGAATATTGGGTCAGGAAAGTCTCAGACCATCATTAGGAAAGTAAAGTCCCAGGCCAGGATAGGTTAAAAGCACTGTACTAAGAGCAATGTGAAGAGGGCAGGAGAGTTCGGGTTCCTCATGCAGGAAGAAATATGGGTTGGAGAGAGGGGAAAACATTTCAGGGGAGCCCCATGATTCAGGAGGAGGTACAGCCCCAAATCAGCCAGATGCATTTCAGTCAGATATTCAGCAGGGCTGAGCTTAGGTTCTCTCCTCTGACCTCCCACTCAGCCTCAGAAAGCTGGTTAACACTCAAATGCAAGGATGAACTCTGCTGGTGTGGCCCAGGATAATGGGAACACAGGAGGGTTTATTTGTGTCTGTTAAATAGATCCTTGTAACCTAGACACTAAGTATTCAAGCTGTTTACAGAGTCTGTGTTTAAATATGTACTGATGTAGGAAGGGAGGGAGGAAGGAAAGAGGGAAGGAAGGAGAGAAGAAAGGAAGGAAGGAAGGAAGGAAGGAGGAGGAAGGAAAGGAAGGAGGGAGGGAGGATGAAAAAGAGGGAAGGAAGGGAGTGTATAAGGGAGGGAGAGCAGGAGGGAAGAAAGAAGGTAGAAAGGGAGGAAGAAGGAAGGAAGGAAAGGAGGGAGGGAGAAGGGAAGACAGGGAGAAAAGAAAGGAGGGAGGGAGAAAAGAATGAAAGGATGAAAGGGAAGAGGAAGAAAACAAGGAAGAAAGGGAGGATGGAAGAAAGGGAGAATGAAAGGGAAGGGAGGGAAGGAAGAAGGAAGGAATGGGGAAAAGGAGGGAGAAGGAAAGAAAGAGGAAGAAGAAAGGAAGGAAAGAAAGAAAGGGAGAAAGGAAGGTTGTCAAGATTAATCTATAAGCCCTTTAATACTTGAATGGACTCTGCCTGTTCTATGCTAAATTCTGGGCCCTGAGCAGCACAGCAGTCCCCAGGAGGCCAGACCTTGCAGGGCCCTGCCATGGTCGCAGCACTACCTAGCAGCCCACACTCCTATAGGAGTTCAGCAATGGCTATGAGATTCTGTTTTTGTTTTTGTTTTTGTTTTTGGGTCACACCCGGCTCAGGGGTTACTCCTGGCTGTCTGCTCAGAAATAGCTCCTGGCAGGCACGGGGGACCATATGGGACACCGGGATTTGAACCAACCACCTTTGGTCCTGGATTGGCTGCTTGCAAGGCAAACACCGCTGTGCTATCTCTCCAGGCCCGGCTATGAGATTCTGGCACATGCTCCAGCAGTCAATCCATAGCTCTTCCAAGCTAAGATTCTGTCCCTATATCCTAGGCACTACAACTTTCTTTTTTTCTTTTGTTTGTTTGGGGGCCACATCCGGCCAGTCTCCCAGCTTACACCTGGCTCTGAATAAGGGATCATTTCTGGTAGTGCTCAGGAAACCATATGGAGTGCCAGGGATTGAATCCATGGCTGGATCGCAAGGAAAGCAAGTGCCCTGCTCTCTCCCACATCCCTATTAACTGCTTTCTAACAGTTCCATATGGCCTCAGCAAGTGGGAAATAATGTGAATAACCCCAGGAAATTTCGAAAGGGTGACCTCAAATTCCTTCCAGTTACTACTTCCTATAAGGAAGCTGCAGTTTCCCCACATGACCACTGGAGGGCACTTCGACCACGAAAGACCAGTTCTCCGCCATCCCGGATTTAATGCATGAACGTTTATAAATATTCCTATAATGTTAGATCTCCCAGGTTGAATAGTCAGTCTGGCACTAAACACCTAATTTTCTCACTGAATATTTATTAAAATTGTTGTGAGTTGGGCTGGAGTGATAGCACAGCGGGTAGGGCAGGCGTTTGCCTTCCAGGCAGACAACCTGGGTTCTACCCTCAGCATCCCATGTGGTCCCACCAGCACCATCAAGAGTAATTCCTGAGTGCAGAACCATAATAACACCTGAACACCCCACGGGTGTGACTGAGAAACCAAATAAAATAAAGTTGTGTTTTATCTTGGCTCTGCAGTGGCAGTGAGGCTAAAGTAAAAACAGAAAAATCAACCAAACAAACAAAATTGCCACTAAAACTAAAGTTAAATGAATGAAAAGTCAAGAGTCAAGAGTCGGGCCGGAGAGATAGCACAGCGGCGTTTGCCTTGCAAGCAGCTGATCCAGGACCAAAGGTGGTTGGTTCGAATCCCGGTGTCCCATATGGTCCCCCATGCCTGCCAGGAGCTATTTCTGAGCAGACAGCCAGGAGTATCCGCTGAGCAACGCCGGGTGTGGCCCAAAAACCAAAAAAAAAAAAAAAAAAAAAAAAAAAAAGAGTCAAGAGTCACAACCAGATTCTAAGTTCTTGGTCATCGACCAGAAACAGTCACTGTTTCTGAATGCACGTGAAGCTGGAAAAGGGCCTTTCGTCTGACTTATTTTTGTTTCTTTGAGGTCATACTCAGGATGCTTAGGCATTACTCTTAGGTGGCTCTGAACGTTTAGAAATCTGCACTCCTGGCTGTGTTCAGAGGACTAATTGAGATGCTGAGGTTCGAACCTGGGCCAGCCACGTGCAACACAAATGCCCTACCAGCGGTTCTACTAGCTGAACTGCGAATAAGAAATCACCTGCCCGTCCAGGCTGCACCCTCGGAAGCACAGAGAGCCAGTCGCTCCCCATTTTCGGGTGGGGGAAAGGAGGCACAGACTGCCCAAAGTCACAAGGGTCCTAAGCAAGAAGCAGGGCTGGGATGCGGGGCCCGGGGTGCGTTGCTCCAGAGGCTGCGGGCAGGGACTGGGGAAGGGAACCGAATTCCCAGGGAAGAAACACTCGAGCAGCCGTGGGGGGGACAGGCAGAAGGACGGGGTGGGGGGCGCTCAGGCAGTGAGACCCCAGAGTCCGGGGAGAGAAATGCAGGGCAGCAGGAGGACCCCCAGATGCCCTGTGGCCGGAATCTCAGTCGGGCCCAACTAGGCCAGGCCCTGCAGTTTGGGCCAGGCCGGGCCCGGCGGGGTGCGCCTGGATCTAGCCCGCGGGTCGGGTTGCAGGGAGGATTCCAGTTGCTAAATCGGGCCTGGGGCTGGGGGAGGTGTCGTGTCGGAGCCTGGAAGAGGGAGGAGAGGAGGGGGAAGGGAGGAAGGAGAAAGGCCTATCCCCGCTGGAAGGAGGGGTGCCCCGGGCAGGAAGCCCTCTAGACCCCAAGCCGAGAAGAATGTGGCTTCTCGGAGCTGGGGCTTCCTCTGGGCTGGGAGAGGGCAGTGGGTTGTGACCCGCAGCCGGGAGATGCTAGAAACCCGGGCCGGATCCAAAGAGACTCCTCGGAGCGGGTGCCCAGACCTCCCTGGCCCGTCCTGGATGGGTAGGGTAGTGGGGGGCTTGCTCTGTGTCCACTGGCTGTCAGATGTGGGGTAGCTTGCAGAGGGGCCTGGCCGGCAGCACCCTCCCTCCCAGGGCCCCACCACCCCAGGTTCAGTCTTGCCCCTCTCTCCCACCCCTCTCCCCTGCTTCTCTCTCTCTTCTTCTCCCCGGCCCTCTCCACTCCCTTTTCGGTCTCTCTCTCCAACTCACACTCTCCCCGTCCAGCTTTCCCATCCCCAGACTCTCCACATCCTTTCCCTGCCCCTCTTCTCCCCGGCAAACCCTCCACAGCTCCTCTCTCCTCCCCACCCATTTTTCTCTGCCCCACCCTAGCCCTGAGTGACAGCACCTGCTGTCAACCCTCCACTCGGATGGGGAATGGAGATGGGGAAGACAGAGGAAGGGGGTCAGCCCAGCCCTCTGAGGCTAGAGGTGGGGGGGGGGAAGACACCATTTACCTAGGGTCACATGGGGATTGGGGGGCGTCACAGGATGCTCTTGTCTTGGTCTACACACCATCTGCAGTACTCAGGATCTCTACGTTGGGAAGAGGGTGTATATGGGGGCCCCTGGTGGGCTCTGAGGCTTTCCAGCAGTTGACCAAGAACTCTAAAACCCTTTCTTACTGGGGCCTCAGGATCACGGATGTGGGGAGTTTGGAGGTGCCGCAGCTGCCCTGGCCAGTCCCTGGGCAGCGTGTGGGGGCAGCCCGCGGCATTGCAGCCTGTGGGCAGCTGGCACTGGGCTGGCTTGCCCGTGGCCCAGTGACCCCCAGGTCCCCTTGACCCCCCCCCCCCAGATAGGAAGACCTTTGCCCCCCACCCCTACCCAGCTCCTGTGAGGTGAGCAGATGCCCCTGGTTAGGGGTTAGGGGCTCTCCAACCTCTAATCTCTGGGGCTAGGGGCAGGAAAGAGCTGGCCAGTAAGTTGGAAAGACTCAACCTATTAACTAAGGGGCTTTCCATGGAAATTCCTGGATGAGGCCCAGGAAGGGAGGAAAAAAAAAAAAAGACTCTGGGCTGAGTCTCCTGGTCTATCTATGGACACTCCTCCCCATGAAGAAGTCTCTGGACTGTAAGGGACATCAAGCCAGGTTCCAGGACAGAGTTTGGTTTCATAGAGCCCCACCCATACCACCACATATAGACCTTTGCTGTTCAGCCTTACAGGACTGACCTAACCTCTCTGAGTCTAATTTCTACAACTACAAAAGGAGAATTATCTCCCAGCATTGTAGGGCTGCAATGACTTCAGATTGTGCTGCGTCCAGAACACCTCCTGCATAGCAGAGGCTCATAAAATGCTGAGGCTTTACTCCAGAAGCAGCAGAGGTTCTGTATAGAGAGAAGGGGATCTTTTTTTGCTTCTGTTCTGGGGCCACAACAGCAATGCTCAGGGCTTATCCCTGAAGGAGGATCTGAGCCTTAGGAGCCCGCAGGTGTGACTGTCAGTCAATCTTGGCCCTGCACCTTGCAAGGTCTCAAGCAAGTACTGGTCCTCTGGGACCAGTTTCTTTATCTGGATAGTCCCAAAGCACAAGATCTTGGTCAGGGCTGGCCCAGCTCTTTGTGCTAATGGTTTTACAGACAACTTGTCAATTCCTCTTTCCCCAAACCCTGTGCTTTTGCCATTTCAAAGATGAGAAAACTGAAACTTGGACAGGTGGAGAGTGGGAGTGGCTTTAAGTGCAGGTTGTGGGCAGGCAGCTGACCACCATGTTCTTCCTTTTGCTCACACTATGGAGTCCTGGTTATCTAGGCCTTAGTGGGTAGAACGATAGAAACAAGGGCTAGATCAACAGGCGGATTTTCTTCCAGAGGCCGCAGCATAGAACAGTGGGGTGGGCATTTGTCTTGCATGAGGCAGACCTAGGTTCCATCCCTGGCATCCCATATGGTCCCCTGAGCACAGAGCCTGGAGTAGGCCCAGGAGTATCACCAGGTGTGCCCCCGCCAAAAAATAGAGGGTTATCTTCCAGAACTCTCAGCTCCTTAACATTGCATCTTGGCGTGAATAAAGCTTTAGCACCAGCAATAGGAATGTCTCAGGGAAGTGTGGGGAGCAGGGCAGACTCTGGGGTCTGAGTAGACCCCAAGCTTAGGGTGACTCAGCTGGTTGGAGGAAGAGGATGAGCCTAAAAGGCTATAGATAGCCGCAGTGCATAGTGGTCCTGTGAGGTCACTGCCGGCTGCATAGAGCCCTGTTTAAAGTGAAGCCTCAGAGAGCTGTGGGGAACCTGGACAGGGTCCAGGACAGCAGGACTCTGACCAAACTGGAGGGGCCGAACCAAAAAAGCCCATGAGGGAAGATGAAAGGAATGGGAATAAATCAGGGAGAGATGCACTAAAAAGGTGCGGAGAATTCTGGGAGTCCGCTGTTCTCCATCTGGGGGAGCTGCAGAGAAAAGATGAGGGCTTAGGACCTTCCAATCCACCCTCCCCATCCATTCTCCTGCACAAAAAGGCTCAGCTGCTTCCCACTTGCCCTAGCCCCAGCCCACTCAGGTCTCAGACAACATTTCCCTCCCCAGGCCCATCCCACCCCAGACCCCACAAAGCACCTCCTTGTAGGTTGCAGCTGGGGTATGGAGATTTTCTGGGGTCTCCCCTACACTTGGGGATTTCAGGAGATCATCTGTGGGAAAGACAGGAGTCTGTGTGGAGGGGAGAGCTGCAGTAGGCTGGGGTTTTCAGTTTGGGGAGCTGAGGAAGCAGTGAAGACTGTCTGCAGGTGGAGCTACAGTTCATCAATGCATGAATAAGGGACCAGGTCTAGGGGTGCTGAAGGCCTGGGTCCATTGTGGCAAACAAGGGCCCTCCTTTCTTAGCTAAGGGGCGCCAGAGGTGCCCCCCCATCTCCTGGGAACTCCCACCTTATTCCCACCCCTTGTAAATGACACCAAAGGAGGGATGTGTCTTTCCAGGATGTGGCTGGTACCCACATGGTCTGTGTCCCCCACCCCCCACCCCCATGGTCCTCTCCTTAAGCTCAGCAGGGTCTCCCCAAGATCCTCCCACTACCGCTCTCTCCTCCTCCCCAGCTAGACGTTGTTTGGTAGAAGTCCCAGAGCAGGGGAGGTAAAAGGAGCTTCAGCTTCTCCTACTATGGCAGAAACCCCCAAGGGCTCATATCCCTAAAAGGAGTCCTGGGGCAGGAGCTAGGTGGGGGTGGTACATGGGGCGAACCAGGGTGGGGGATGCCCTAGAAAGATGAGCCAGGTCTGGGGTCTGCTAGAGAGAGCCCAGGAGGGTGGCTGTGTAGTCTAAGAAGACTCTTAAACCAAATGAATGGGGATGAAGCGGGGGGGGGGGGGGGGGGGGTGTGGGGTGGGGGGGGGTGGTGGTGTCAGTGAGGCAGGAGAGGATTTCAGGGAGAATCCTAATGCCATCCTGGTCTTGCTGGGCCCCCCAACTTCCTCTGCCACCCCCACCCCCGCACTGCTCCTGTGCTATCAGGAGGAAACAACTCCTGGACATTCCTTCCCTTTTACAGTCAGAGTCTGCAGATGTCCAACTGCACAGGGCTAAGATGAAAGCATCTAGGGGGTTGGAGAGGGGGGGGGCTGAAAGCGGACTCCAGGAGTTCAGAGACTAGGAGCCTTGAGATTGGGGATGGCCTCATGACTTAGGGTGTATCCAAAGGGCTTTGATGAACTGAGACAGCAAGGCTGGAGATACCCCATCTTGTGCAGTGGCAGGGTTTGAGCTGGATCAGTACACGGTGGAGAGATAATTGCAGGAGATACAATGAAAGCAGAGGCTGTGCCACGGGGACACTGTCTGGTCAACCCCTGGATTTAGAAAGTTGCTGCAAAAATTGCTGCATTTTGTCTTTTATTATAGTGAGGAGTATTCTATTGTGTACATAGACCATCATCCGTGTTTTCAGACCATGATGAAATTGGTGTCTGAGTATCTCCAAAGGTTGTGTGGAAAGGTTTCTAGCAAAAAGCAATTGAGCTCACTCATTCATTCAGCAGTATCAGAGCGTGTTAGTGGCAAACTCTGGGCAAGCATTGACCACACACAAATGGACCCATTGTCCTCTTTCTCTTTTCTTCTTTTTTTGGGGGGCTGGGCACACCCATTGGCACTCAGGAGTTACTCCTGGCTCTGCACTCAGAAACTACTCATGACAGGTTCAGGGGACCATATGGGATGCCAAGGATCGAACCCGGGTCTGTCCTAGGTTGGCCACATGCAAGACAAACACCCTACTGCTTTGCTATCACTTTGGCTCTTTTCCTCTTTTTTTAATGCTTATAAAATGTCCCACCCCCACCCAGCCCCAGGAAGGTCTAGCTCTAATGCATGGATATATATTCTATTATTTTCATCACCAGGATCTGCAATACCTAATCTATCAATAGGGTGGGAGCATGGGGCGAACTGGGGTGGGGGATGCCCTAAAGATGAGCCATTCCATAAGATTGTCAGCTTCCCTCCACCACCGTCCCATGTCCCCTTCCTTCTACCCCTCATTCCTGAATGCCTCAGTGGATCACATCCAGGTTATGTTGCCTTTGGCCATTTGCTTTAATTCCACTCTATTTCTTTATATCCCACAGATGAGATCATGCTGTATCTGCCTCTCTCTTTCTGACTAACATCACTCAACAGATATTCTCCATGTAGTGAAAAATTGTGCCATTTTGTCTTTTATTATGGCCGAAGAGTAGTCTATTTGTATATAGACCATCACCCCTGTTTCCAGATCATGATGAAAAATCCATCCATCCACCCATCCATCTTAAGGATGGATTTTTCAATTTCCATCATTAGCTAAAATGAGAGGTGTGACATAAAATAATGGGACTAGTGCTACCACTTTTTCTTCCCTTTCCCTCTTTTTTTTTTTTTTTTTGTGGTTTTTGGGTCACACCCGGCAGTGCTCAGGGGTTATTCCTGGTTCCATGCTCAGAAATTGCTCCTGGCAGGCACGGGGGACCATATGGGACGCCAGGATTCAAACCGATGACCTTCTGCATGAAAGGCAAATGCCTTACCTCCATGCTATCTCTCCGGCCCCCTTTCCCTTTTCTTTTGTCAGTGTGATGCCCAGGGTTTGCCCACCCGGATTCGAAGTTCTCATATACATTTGGTTGTGGTGCACTGGAGTTCACAGTTTGGTGTTGAAGATCCCAAACAGGAGTCAAACCTTGCACCTTGAGCGATAACAGAGTGATAACACAGTGGTCAGGCATTTGCCTTGCACGCAGACAACCTGCGATGAACCCAAGTTTGATTCCTGGCATCCCATATATCCCCCCTAGCCTTCCAGGAGCAATTTCTGATTTCTAGTGCAGAGCCAGCCATGAATAAACCCTGAGCGCCCCTGAGTATGGCCCAAAAACCAAACCAAACCAAACCTGGCATCTTATGCCCTCAAGGCAAGAATTCTATCATTGAAGGATTCTCCGGCCTTGATTGGTGTGTGTGTGTGTGTGTGTGTGTGTGTGTGTGTGTTTAAGTTCCCTCAAATAGATATATTGACAGGTATGCCCTGGGCTGGAGAAATAGTAGAATAAGTAGGGCTCTTGCCTTACAGCCAACCCAGATTCATCCCTGGCACTGTATATGTTCCCCAAGCAATACCAGGAGTGATTCCTGAATGCAGAGCCAGTAGTAACCCTGAGCATTGCCAGGTATGCCCCCTCCAAATAAAGTGTGACCTAGAATATTTATCTTCACATTGTTTAGAAGAATAGAAAGACTGGAAACAAAAACAAACACATGACTGGAAATAGTATTAACACTCATCAATTTTAAAAAATTGACCAAAAGACAATTTGATAAATTGTGGAACTGACAGAATGAAATACAGAGATTTTCCCAATAATTACTCAAAAGTTCTCAACAACAAAGGAACAGGCCCGATGGCTTCCCCGGTGAGCAACTTCAAGCATTTAAAAGATTGACACAAATCTTTCTCCAGTCCTTGCAACAATTCAAAGAGGAGGGACAGGTTCTCAACTCATTCTAGGAGGCCAACATTCATCTTCCAAAGCCAGACAAGGAGGTTTAAAGTGGGAGGTGCCTAGATCATCCTTGGCCTCAGCATATAGGGAGGAGAAGGAAAGAAATGGAGTTGTAGTGGGGGCTGCGGAGAAGAGACAGATGAGAACAACAGGGGACAAGGGGCAAGGTATTCAGGTATGTGGGTGATGTTAAGGAATGATAAAGCTAAATATCCAAACCATAGAGTCAATACTAAATGATGAGTCCCAAATTCTAACAGCCAACATAAAAGATGCCTATGAAGGTGGGAGGCTGGGACTGGGAGAAGGAGAAGGAGCCTGGGAACACTGATGAAGGGAGTTGACACTGGTATAGAGATCAGGGCTAGAACACTGTATAAAATCCAATTATGAATAACATGGTAAATTACAGTGCTCTAATAAAATAAAATTTTAAAAAAGAAAAGGAAATTACAGATCAATAACCCTTATGAATATTGATGTAAAATTATCAACAAAGTACTAGCAGAACAAACTCAGCAGCATAGTAAGAGAATTAAGCATCCTGAAAGAGAGGGAATAGAAAGGAAGACATTTACTTACATGGAATTCACTCTGGTTCTATTTCCAGCACTGAGTGCCACCTGGAGTCACTACTGAGCACAAAGCCAGAGTAACCTCTGAGCAGTGCTGAGGGGGCCCTTCTCTCTAAATGCCAATTCTATAGTTTGTTTTATTTTTGGTTTGGTTTTGGTTCACACCCTGTGGTGCACAAGGTTTACTACTGGTTCTACACTCAGGAATCATTCTTGGGACTATATGGGATATTACGGGTTGAACCATGGTCAGCCATTTGCAATGCAAATTCCTTACCCACTATCTTATCTCTCTGGCCCCATAATTTCAACTCTAGCCCAATATAATGGGAAAGTTCACTGCAATCTGTTTCATATCCCTCCTGTTTGTGGGGTGAAGGGAACAAATTTACCAGCGGTTAGTTGCAGTAAAGAATAAAAAGTTGATGTTTTTGAACTTCAGGGATCAAATTTGGGCTCTCCAGTTTGAGGTGCATGTACCCTAGCATTGCACTGTATCCTTGAGCCTCACCAACTTTCTATTTTATTTTTGGTTTTCGGCAAAGCCTGATGTGGGTTTACTCCTGGCTCTGAGCTCAGGGATCATTCCTAGTGGAGCTTGGGGGGACTCTGTGTGGTGTTGGGGATCAAAACCAAGTCAGCCACAGGCAAAACGACTATCTTACCTGCTGTACTATCTCTCCAGCTTCCCCGCCCCACACTCTTTTTAAGTAATAGGGAAAAAATCCTGGTTTTGTTGTTTTGTTTTTGGTTTTATTTTGGGTGGCCACACCCAGCAGTGCTCAGGGCTTACTCCTGGCGCTATGCTCAGAAATTATTCGTGGCAGCCTCAGGGGGCCATATGGCATCAAACCTGAGTCGGCCACACTCAAGGCAAATAAATGCCTTACCAGCTCTGGTATCACTCTGGCCCCATTCTATTCTTCTGAAGACTTGTTCCTAGTGGTACTTGGTGGACCATGTGGTACTAGGAATCAAACCCGCGGATTCAACATGCAAATCATGTGATCTAGCCCTTTGACTGAGATAAAGCCACTCTAAAATCCATTGCAGAATCAGAGAGATTAGACAATGGGTAAGAAATCTTGTCTTGCTTGCAGTTGGCCCCAATTTGATCCCCAACTCTGCAGATGGTTCTCTGAACTTAGTCATAAGTGATCCCTGAGTGTAAGTGAGTCATAAGCACAGCTGAATAAGGCCTTCAAACCAAAACTAACTAAATAAAATAGAATTCATTACAATCCCAAGGGATTCTGACAGCCAAAACATTTTGAAAAAGAACAAAGTTGAGGGACTGGAGTAATAGTAGAGCGATAGAGTACTTGCCTTGCACATTGTTGATCTGAGTTTGATCTTGGCATCCCATATAGTTCTCCAAGTCACTGCCAGGAGTGATTGCTGAATGCAGAACAAGAAGTAACCCCTGAGTATTGCCAGGTGTGGCCCCTCCCTTCAAAAAAAAAGTTGAAATACTCATTTAAATACTCATTACTGATTTAAAAACTTACTTGCAACTACAGTGATCAAATATGCTTTACGTGTAAGAGGTCCTATACTCGATCCCTAACACCACAAGTAAATAAATAAATAAATAAAAGTTAAAATCATAGTAATCAAAATGCTGATAAAACAGAGAACAGATATATGTTAATAGAATAGGATAGAGAAACCAGACATAAATCTTCATGTATATGGGACCGGAGAGATAGCCTGGAGGCAGGGCACTTGCCTTGCATGCAGAAGGACGGTGGTTTGAATCCCAGCATCCCATATGGTCCCCCAAGCCTGCAAGGAGCAACTTCTGAGCATAGAGCCAGGAGTAACCCCTGAGCACTGCCAGGTGTGACCCAAAAACAAACAAACAAAAAATCTTCATGTATATACTTAAAAAATGGCTTTCAATAAGGGAATTTCAATAAAAGATAAAGCACTTGCTTAGCATGCAGCTGATCCAGGTTTAAACCCTGGTACTGCATAACGTTACCTTATCACTGTCAGGGTGATCCCTGAAATAGAACCTGTAGTAAGCCCTGAGTATCACTGGTGTGGCACAAATCATGCCCCACAAAACTAAAAAGATAATTCTCAAAAAGGGTGCCAAGACCATTGAACAAGGAATGGATGGTCTTTTCAACAAATAGTGATGGAAAAACTGGATATTCATGTGCAAAGAGCAAAAATGAATCCTTACCTCATACGAATTCAACACTATAAAACTCTGAGAATAAATTATTATGGGAAGGTCAGACTTAGAAAAGGGTGAGGTGCTTGTGCCTTGCCCAGGGTTGAATATGGTTCAATCCCCAGCACTACATATGGTCCCTTGAACAACAACAAGAGTGATTCCCTGAGTAGAATGAAGAACCAGGAGTATGCTCTGAACATTGCTGGATGTAATCCCCAAATGAAACGTAATTTTGAGGGGAGATTTCATTATATTGAATTTGGCAATTATTTCTTGGATTTGAATCAAAAAACAAAAACAATAAATTAAAAATAATGATTTTTTGTTTTTTGGGCCATACTGGTGGTGCTCAGGGGTTATTTCTGGATCTGCGCTAAGAAATCACTCCTGGCAGGCTTGGGGGACCAGATGGGATGCCGGGGATCAAACCTGGGTCAGCCACATGCAAGGTAAACGCCCTCCATGCTGGACTATCACTCTGGCTCCCACAATAAATGCATTTATAAAAAAGATAAGTTGAGGGTACCAGAGAGATAGCACAGTGATAGGGCATTTGCTAAAGGCCAACCCAGGACCTATGGTAGTTTGAATTCCGGTGTCCCATATGGTCCCCCATACCTGCCAGGAGCGATTTCTGAGCTCAGAGCCAGGAGTAACCCCTGAGTGCTGCTGGGTGTGGCCCAAAAACAAAAGCAAAATAAAGCAAAACAAAAAAGATGAATTGAGCAATAGCTCAGTGGGTAGGACATTTGTCTTGCATGCAGGCAACCTAGATTTTATCCCCAGCATCCTACATGGCCCTCTGAGCCTGCCAGAGTAATTTTTGTTTTGTTTTGTTTTGTTTTGTTTTGGGGGTCATACCTGTTGACACTCAGGGGTTACTCCTGGCTATGCACTCAGAAATTGCTCCTGGCTTGGGGAGACAATATGGGACACCAGGGGATCAAACCGCAGTCTGTCCTAGGCTAGCGCTTGCAAGGCAGACGCCTTACCTCTAGCTCAACCGCTCCAGTCCCCAGAGTAATTTCTGAATGCAGAGTTAGGAGTAATCTCTGAGTGCCACTGGATGTCGCACCAAAAACAAAAACAAAACAAAGAAAAAATAAATTGGCCTTCATCAAAATTTAAAACTGGTAAATCAAAGAATGCTCACAATAGGCTGAAAATGTAACCCACAGAATGGGAACAAATATTGTGAGCATTGTTTATTTGCTATGAAGTTAATATGCAGAATTTATAAGTATTCCTATAAGTTAACAATTTAAAAAATATCAGGATCTAGAGAAATAGTACAGGGGGTAAGACACTTTTATTATACACAGATGACCCAGGTTCAATTCTCAGCATCCCATGTGGTCTTCTGAGACTCACCAGGAGTGATCTCTGAGCTGAAAGAGAGGTGTAAGCCCTGACCACCACCAGGCCCCAAAACAAAAACAATCAAAAGTAGACAAATTATCTGAAGAGATATTTATTTATCCAAAGAAGATATGCAGATACTAATAAGCATATAAAAAGATATTCAAGATCACAACAGTAAGCATTAGGGGAAAGAAAATAAAAATATCAATGAGATACCATTTCAAACTCCTTACAGTGGGGAGAAGGAGAAGGAGAAGAAGAGAAATGACAAAAGGAAGAAGGGAGAAGTGCAGAAGAAGCAGAAGAGGTGGAAGTAAGGCAGGGAAGGCAAAGGAAATAGCAAGTACTGACAAGGATGCGAAGAGAGTGAATATTTGTGCATAGCTGAAGAGAAGCAAAATGCATTGTCATTATGGAAATCAGAGGTTCCTCAAAAAAACTTGCACATGGACCTTGCTAGTGGGTGCCTTGAGAATTTTTCATATTTGAAGACAGACAAGAACAGTATTTGTTACCGACCTTCATAGCCACTGTATTCATGAAACCCGAAAGGTGGAAACAATTTAAATGTCCATCAGTGGATAAATGAGTTAACAAGAGATGGGAATCTGTCTGAAAAAGAGAAGATGGATATTTGCTACAATGAATAAACATAAAGACATAATGCTAAATGGAAGGAACCAGACCCAACCTCCCATGGCCCAATTGGCACCTGGAGTCAAGTTCCTAGAAGAAATGAAGACAAGACTGGATTCTAGGTGTTGGCAAAGAGGATGAAGGGTTTGCCTGGGGATGGATTTCCTAAGTACAAAGATGCACACAGCATATCGACATGGGGACCAAAAGCACCACCAACGGAGAGATAGCATGAAGGTAATGCGTTTGCCTCACATGCAGAAGGACGGTGGTTCGAATCCTGGCCTGCCAGGAGTGATCTATGAGCATAGAGGCAGGAAGTAACCCCTGAGCACTGCCGAATGTGACTCAAAAACAAAAACAAAAACAAAAACAAACAAACAAACAAACACCACCAGCATCTCCAAGTTCCTGTCTGACAAGGAGCACTGGTGGGGGTGGGTGGCTGTCAAGAATAGCATAATGATTTAGGCTATACTTTCTATATTTGGTGAGAGGGGCGCTTACTCCTAACTCTGTGTTCAAGAATCATTCCTGAGGGCATAGGGACCATATAGGTTACCGGGGATCGAACCCAGGCTAGCCCACATGCAAGGCAAATGCCTTACCTTTGTTCTGTCGCTACTGTCTCTGACTTTGTACATTTTTGCCTCTCTTGGATTTGATGCTGAGTTCCGTGCCCATCCAGGTGATTTATGTCCTGTTTTCCTGTGTCCAGCCCTAGGCAGTTCCCTACCCCCGCTCCCCACCTGCCAGGGAGTCTAAACTCTGAATTCCGAGGTGCTGCCAGCTCCAGGCAGACTTCAGGACTGTCCTCCTTCACCTGCCTTCCAAGTGGCTGGCTGTGTTGTTTTGTTCCCCTCCATGGCAGCAAATCCTCAGGGGTGGGACTAAAATTTGGAAACAGACCCAAAGGGATCTGGACCAGGCTGGGTTAATGCTGCTTTTGACTAGAGGATATAGATGGCATAATTTATATTTTCTGTATCATTTCACCAAGGAATGGAAGAGGCCTGAGGCTGAGTTTCTGAAGTGGTCTAGAGCCTATCCTCAGAGAGGAGTCCCCACAATGTCCCATCCTCCCAAGCATTCAGAGAATATGTGCCCAGTGTCCACTAGTAGGTAGAAGAATACTGGGGGAGATCATGAAACCAGGGAAGAACCAGAGCCCATGGTTTCAAGGACATTCGTCCCACATCCACCCCTTCCAGACATCTCTGCTTCTTGCATAGTAACCTCTCTTTCATCAGACTCCAGAAAGATTTCCCCAGCACACAGGGGGAAGGGGTCCAACTATACATTCCAGAGAAGGTCTCTGAATGGTGCTGCTTAGATGTAGGCCTAGACCTTGAGCCAATCACTGTAGTCAAAGAAATGCTGTTCTAAGAGAGCCTGGCCCGATTTTGGGGGGGGGGAGAGAGAAAGATAGATAGATAGATAGATAGAGAGAGAGAGAGAGAGAGAGAGAGAGAGAGAGAGAGAGAGAGAGAGAGAGAGAGAGAGAGAGAACTTGCATGAACACCATCCATGCTGGGTCCTTTCCTTTCCTGTCCTGTTCTTTCTCCCTCCTTCCCTCTTCCCTCCTCTCTCTTCCCTCCTTCCTCTTCCCTCCCTCCCTCTCTCCTTCCTTCCTTCCTTCCCTCTTTCCTCCCTCCCTTTCCTTTTCTCTTTTTCTTTCTTCTTTCTTTCTTTCTTTCTTTCTTTCTTTCTTTCTTTCTTTCTTTCTTTCTTTCTTTCTTTCTTTCTTTCTTTCTTTCTTTCTTCCTTCCTTCCTTCCTTCCTTTTCTTCCTTTTTCCTTCCTTTTCTTCTTTCCTCTTTCTTTCTTTCTCTCTTTTTCTTTCTCTTTCCTTCTTTCTCTCTCTCTTTGTTTTTTTCTTTCTTCCTATCTTTCTTCCTTCCTTCCTTCCTTTCCTTCCTTCCTCCATCCTTCCCTCCCTCTTTCTTTTCCTTTCTTTTTCTTTCTTCTTTCTTTCTTCTTTCTTTCTTTCTTTCTTCTCTTTCTTATCTTTCTTTTTCTTTTTCTTTTCCTTTTCTTTCTTTCTTTCTTTCTTTCTTTCTTTCTTTTTCTTTTTCTTTCTTTCTTTCTTTCTTTCTTTCTTTCTTTCTTTCTTTCTTTCTTTCTTTCTTTCATCTAGCAGTACCACTCCCACAAGGATTATTTTAGTGGGGACCTTGATGTGGTGGGGATCAAATTCAGGGCTCCTGCCCTTTGAATGACAAGGACAGCACAGCCTGGGGTGTGCTAAGGATCTGCGTGGTCTCCCAAAATCCCTCAGGAGTGAATTATCTAGTTTGGGAGACAAGACACAAAAATAACCAGAACACAACAGCTTGTGTGAACTCGAAGCCTGGTTAAGAATATCTGGAACTCCCCCGCCCACCTCAGAAACCTGTCTCTGGGTGAATCTGACACTTGATGTGTCAGGGCTTTGGGAGGACAGAGAAAGACCCAACAGTCCACTGGGAACACCCCCACCAACCCTGGGGACCAAATGTGGGTACTTTCATCAAACTGTTTCAGAGTCCCGAGCTGCAGATGGAAATGAGACTAGTTCCCACCCCACTGGGTTGTGGGGGAATCGGGGTGCATGGTAAGGAGTTATTTATTAGTTTGCAGGGGAGGGCTTTCCAAAGGTGCTTAGAAGATCTATAAATCCCATTTATGGTTCTTGGCCAACAGGGCATCAGTTCAGCACCAAGACTTGAGGGTGTAATGCTGCAGTGCTGGGGACACTTGGGCCACCATGCCATTGCTGGGGACTTCCAAAGCCACATCTAGTACTCAAGGGACCACAGGGTGTCAAACCCAGGTTGGGCACATACTATGTATGCATTCTAACCTATTCTATCTTCCTGATTATCATCATCCTTAAGTATTATTATTATGATTAGCCCTGGCTATGCTAATAATGTGCTGAGGGGATTGGCTGTGCTCAGGGGATTGAGCCAGGGTGAGTTGCATACAAGGCGAGAAAGAGTGCTGCCCACTGTACTGTCTCTCTTGCCCCTATCTTGTTATTGTTTTTTTATTTTTTGAGAGGTGTTTTTTGGGCCACACCCAGCAGTGCTTAGGGGTTACTAAGCTCTGTGCTCAGAAATTGCTCCCGGTAGACTTGGAGACTATGGGGTGCTGGGGATCGAATCCGGGTCAGCTTCCTGGGTCAGCTTCATGCAAGGCAAATTCCCTACCTGCTGTGCTATCACTCTGGGCCCCCTTTTATTCATCTTGTTATTCTTATTTTGAGGGCCACACTTGGAAGTTGAGGTGCTGCTCCCAGCACAGTGTGCAGAGGACCTTGCAGTATTAGGGGTTCCTGGGTGCAGTGTTTGTGCTCCAGCAATTTGAATCTTGTCCCTCAACTGTTAGAATTATTTGTCACCTGATCCTCTGCAGAGTCCTAGGGTAGCCCCAGCAGAGCACTTCCACTTAAAGGAGAAGGACTTGCCTGAAAGCTGAAGACTGAGTAACAGGGAGACCTTAACTTGAGGTTTCAAATCTTCAGGGGTCAGAGAGGGAGAGACAGCATAGGTGTTAGGGTACACTGCCTGGTACACTATCAACCCAGGTTCCATCCCCGGCCCCACATATGGTTTCCCGAGCACCATCAGGAGTGATCCTGAGCACTAAGCCATAGATAGCTCCTAACAACGACTGGGTGTGGCCCTAAAACAAAAATAACAAGAGTCTTTCTGTCTCTCTAAATAAAGTCTTTACTAATTCATGGGTCCAAAGTGATAGTACAGTAGAGAGGGCATTTGCCTTGCACATCGCCAACCAGAGTTCAATCATCGGCATCCCATATGCCCGCCCCCCAAGGCAGCTAAAAGTAATACTTGAGTACAGAGACAGGAGTAACCCCTGAGCCTTATGGAATCTGACCCCAAAACAACCCCCCAACCGAATTTACTGAATTAGGCCATTTGCTCTTCAATCTCCCTTGCTAAAAAAAAAAAAAAAAAAAAAGGATGAAGTTGTTGCGATAGTCCACCAGATTGGGCATTGGCCTTGAACATGGCCAACCCCGGTTTAGTCCCTGGCATCTCATATGGCCCCAGGAGTGAGCCCTGAGGACAGAGCCAAGAGTCAGCACCCAAACATAGCACAATACAAAAGTCCAGGTGGGCAGCCAGCGTCTATGGAACTGCAGGAATATCCTCAGCACCTTGGACTGAGGAGTCTGGGCCAGGAGGGTTAAGAATTTGGGGGGAACTCCATTCTTGCTGCATGGAAGTTGGGGCTCAGGCAGTATGGAGTGGAAAATACCTGGGGCTCATCACCAGAGTATTCCAGACCCTCTGTGCCTCCTCACTGGCCCCTAACCCCAGGGCCCCTGTCCTATGCCTGCTTCCTGGGCCCATTGCATTCTCCTCTATAAATACCAGCTCTGGCATTTGGGGTTGGCAGCTGTTGCTGCCAGAGAGATGGCTGGTTGACATGCGGTTCCTGACAAAACGCAAACCCCTAGGGTGTGGGGGCGTGTGCGGGTGAGTGTGTGTGGGGTGATGTAGAGGGCACAGCCCCCCTCAATCAGGAGGAGGGGGTAAGGAAGGGTGGTATGTGTAAGTAGAATAAGAAACCAAAAGCAGATTGGACTCTTTCTTGGAAATCAGTTGTCTGTTAACTTTTGGACCTGAGCTGACCTATGAGGGAGACCTAAAGGGACCTATGCTAGCTTAGAGAGAAACTGAGTCTAAGGACCCAAATGACAGAGGACACCAGGAGGGCAGAGATACCCCCTTCCTTGCCGCCCCTTCCTGCCTCTTAGAGACCCTCCTTGCTCCAAGGTCTGAGCCTTGTCAAAACTTTTCCAAGTCCAGAGAACCTTCAAGATAAACAAACAAAATAAAAGGGTAGGCATAGGGGCCTTTCTTTTGTTTGGGGGACACCTGTGCTTGGGGCTTATTCTTGACTCAGAAATTACTACTGGTAGCATCAGGAAACTCTATGAGATACCCAGGATAGACCTTATGCAAGGCAAAGGCCCTGTTCGTTGTACTATAGCTCCAGCCCCAATTTGGGGGCCTTTCTTGACCCTTCAGGAAAGATATAGTCCCCCCAACTATGGGGATCAAAACAAAGACCCTCCTAGATAGGTCTTAGGAACTCCCTGCTTCTCCCCACACCCATAGCCCTCAAAGCAAAGCAGCTAGGGGGTGGGGATGGGTCCCCCTCCGTGCTCCGCAGTTGGCTCAGCTCCCCTCCTATCTGCTCTCCCCCTCATTCTCCCCAGCAACCTCTTCTGACAGGCCTCCATGGGACAGCCTGGCTCCCCGCCCCCCACGGGCAGTCCAGGCCCTTTCCTGGCAGGACAGAGGGATCCTGCAGCTGTCTGGGGCGGGGCGGTGATGTCAGGAGGGATACAAATAGTGCTGGGGCTGGGGGGCCCCCGACTCCCCTCGGCACTGCCCGACCCGACAACACCCGCCCAGCCAGCCAGCCAGCCAGCCCGCCGCTATGAGCCAGGCCTATTCGTCCAGCCAGCGCGTGTCCTCCTACCGCCGCACGTTCGGCGGGGCCCCGAGCTTCTCGCTGGGCTCCCCCCTCGGCTCGCCCGTGTTCCCGCGCGCCGGCTTCGGCTCCAAGGGCTCCTCCAGCTCCATGACGTCTCGTGTGTACCAGGTGTCACGCACGTCGGGTGGCGCGGGCGGGCTGGGCTCGCTGCGCTCCGGCCGGCTTGGGGCGAGCCGGCCGTCTGCGGGCTACGGCGCGGGCGAGCTGCTGGACTTCTCGCTGGCCGACGCGGTCAACCAGGAGTTCCTGACCACGCGCACGAACGAGAAGGTGGAGCTGCAGGAGCTCAACGACCGCTTCGCCAACTACATCGAGAAGGTGCGCTACTTGGAGCAGCAGAACGCCGTGCTCAACGCCGAGGTCAACCGGCTCAAGGGCCGCGAACCCACGCGCGTGGCCGAGATCTACGAGGAGGAGCTGCGGGAGCTGCGGCGCCAGGTGGATGTGCTCACCAACCAGCGCGCCCGCGTCGACCTCGAGCGGGACAATCTCATCGATGACCTGCAGCGACTCAAGGCCAAGTGAGCCGCCCACCCCGGGTTTTGCTGCACTGGGCTGGGCTAGGCTGGGCTGGGGTGACCCACCCACTCTGCACCTTCCCTGCTCTCTGCCCCCCCCCCCCCCGCACTCTGGCAAGCTCTCCTTCTCCTGCTCTGCCCCTTTCGTAGGCCTCTGCTTCCAATAAGTTTCCTTGGGAAGAGGGAGACAGCTGGGAAGGCCCCTTTGTGCCTTTGCTTTGCTTTGGGGCCACGTGGACTCAGAGGTGCTTCAGGCTGACTCCTGACTCCTGACTCTGACGCCTGACAGAGCTCCAGGGACCCTATGGGATGCCGGGTATCAAATCCTGGTTGGCTATGTGCATTGCAAAGCGCCCTACCCACTGTATTTATCTTTCTGGTCCCTGGATGACCTCTTTTTAAAATGCATTTATGATATTGGAGTGATGCTGATAGTGGGGCTCAGGTAGGCAGATAGATGGAGGCTTGAGAACCTTGCCTCTCTTTGGGCCCGCTCTCCAGAAGAGGGGAAAAGGTGAGTAGTCACAGAGACCTAGGCCAGGCTGAAGAGGTTACCTGTAGAGGTACCTCGGCCACCCCTGTTCAAATCCCACATACCATGTACTGGCCCCTAAGCACCACCAGTGGTCGCTCCTGAGCATAGAGCAGGACCCGACCTTGTATGGCTCTGTAAAAAATAAATAAATAAAAAGGAAGGAAAAATGAAGACCTGAGCCAAGGCTGCACCATTTCAGACAAGGGGTAAGAGAAGCAGACAGGGGGCCAGAGAGATAGCATGGAGGTAAGGCATTTGCCTTGCATGCAGAAGGTCGGTAGTTCAAATCCAGCATCCCATATGGTCCCTCGGGCCTGCCAGGAGCTATTTCTGAGCGTAGAGCCAAGAGTAACCCCTGAGTGCTGCCGGGTGTGACCCAAAAACAAAAACAAAAAAAAAAAAAAAAAAGAAAGAGAAGCAGACAGGCTGAAGCATGGGCTGTAAAAAAGTAGCAGGAACATGGGCTCAAGGTCTCTGCCTCTAATAGCCCCAGTCATCTCAGCTTCCAGACATGCACTGAACATTAGGTGGCAGCTGGAGCTGGAAGCAGGAACATCAGAGGCAGATAAAATAGACTAATCCTGGGAGGTCACTGTCTAGAGGGGACACTGACTTCTAGGGTGTGGCTGCAAGGCAGAGATGGGGCTATTTCCTATCTGTCCATCCCTACCCCCACCCCACCTCAGGGCCTCTGTCCCTGCCGAGTGCCAGGCCTTGGCTCCCTCCACTGCCCGCTTCTGGACAGGCCCCAGTAAATCATCTGCAGTGCCAGCTTTTTTTTTGTTTGTGTGTTTTGTTTGCTTTGGGGGCCATACCTAGCAATGCTCAGGGCTTATTTCTGGCTCTGTGCTTGAGAGTCACTCCCAGAGGTGCTCTGGGAACCATGAGGTGCCCGAGATCAATCCCAAGCCTTCCATGTGCAACACCTATGGTCAGCTCATAAAAAACCAACTCTCTCTGGCTCCTCCACTAAAATAGTTTGTCGTTGTTGTTATTATGGTTGTTGTTGCTTTTGAGCAACACAGTGATGCTCAGAACTTACTCCTGACTGTGCACTCTGGTCACTTCTAGCGGGGCTCGGGGAACCATATCGGGTGTCAGGAATTGAACCCTGGTAGACTGTGTGAAAGGCATTCACCCTTGCTGCTGTTCTTACCCTCCAGCCTCTCCACTAAAACAGTTGTATCCCCACCAACCGTTTGTCCTCTCTGTTATTGTCCACCAGGCTGCAAGAGGAAATTCAACTGAAAGAAGAAGCTGAAAACAATTTGGCAGCCTTTCGGGCGGTGAGTCCTCTTCCCTACTGTCCCCCATCCCATTCCCGTTCCCTTCCTGTGTGGCTTTGGCTTTCCCTCAGCTCTGTCTTGGTGCTCGGTGACCCCCGGCCTCTGCCTTTGACCTCTCACAGGATGTGGATGCAGCCACACTGGCTCGAATTGACCTGGAGCGCAGAATTGAATCTCTCAACGAGGAAATCGCGTTCCTTAAGAAAGTACACGAGGAGGTAGGTCCTAGCGTGGCTCCTCCCCTTCCTTCTCCATCCCTCCTCCCCCTGCTATTCCACTCCCTCCTCTTCTTCCCTTTGATCATCCTCTTCCTCCCCTTGATCCTCCTCTCCCTTCTCCTCCTCATTTTCTTTTTCTTCCTCCCTCTCTTGCTCCCCTTGATCCTCTTCTCCCTTTTCCTGTTCCTCCTTCTCTTTATCCTCCTAGTGAAAGTGGAGGTGGTGCTGGGTTCTGGGACTAGGGAATAAGGTCCTGGGAAGCCCCAGGAAGGGACTGAGACCCAAACACCACCCCCACCCCCCGCAGGAGATCCGAGAGCTGCAGGCCCAGCTTCAGGAACAACAAGTACAAGTAGAGATGGACATGTCCAAGCCAGATCTCACTGCTGCCCTGAGAGACATCCGGGCTCAGTATGAGACCATAGCAGCTAAGAACATTTCGGAAGCCGAGGAGTGGTACAAGTCCAAGGTGGGTAGCCTGTGCACCCTGTTCCCCATTCCCACTATTCTGTGACTGCACCATGGGGAGATGGGTCCTCCTACTCCCTTGTCACTCTCTCTGGGTCCCTGGCCCCTCTGTCTGCCCATAGGTGTCCGACCTGACCCAGGCAGCCAATAAGAACAACGATGCCCTGCGTCAAGCCAAGCAAGAAATGATGGAGTACCGGCACCAGATCCAGTCCTATACCTGTGAGATTGACGCCCTCAAGGGAACTGTGAGTCTCCCTGCCTTCTCCAGGACACCCTTTCCCCTGCAATGCTCATTCACTTTACCTCCTCTCTCTGGGCCTCCCTCTCTTCCCACCAACCCCAGGAGTGAAAACATGGGTGAAGGGCTGAAGAGACACTGCAATGGGCAGGGAGCTTACTTTGCATGCATCCACTTCGAGTTAGATTCCTGGCATCCACTTGGCCCCTCGAACACAGGGCTCACTAGAAGTGATCAGTAGGAGTGATACCTGAGCCAGGAGTAACCCTAAATACCACCAGATGTGGCTCCAAAACAAACAAAAATCAAAACAAAACAAAACAAAAATACAAATAAAACATTTGGGTGGACTTGAAGAATTATGGAGATCCCAAGGGACAGTGGAATGAATCTTCCTGTTCTCTTGGGGGAATCTTGGGCTCTAAGAGTTCCTGTGTTTAGGGGTTCCTGGCTGGAAGAAGCTGGAAAACTCTCGGATGAGACCCTCTGGTGTGACCCACCTAGCTCAGACTGGATCTGTCCTCATCTTGGGCCTCTTGCACTACTCCCCCGGGGCCTAACTCAATCTGTTCCCCATTGTCCCCTATAGAATGACTCCCTAATGAGACAGATGCGGGAGATGGAGGACCGTTTTGCCAATGAGGCTAGTGGCTATCAGGATAGCATCATGCGCCTGGAGGAGGAGATCCGGCACCTCAAGGATGAGATGGCCCGTCACCTGCGCGAGTACCAAGACTTGCTCAATGTCAAGATGGCACTGGATGTGGAGATCGCCACCTACCGAAAGCTACTAGAGGGCGAGGAGAGCCGGTGAGACCTGAGGCTAAGATTGGGAATGGAGGTTTGTGAGGCTGCTGAAAGGCCCCATTCCTGGCTGGTGTGGGAAGGGGCTCTGGCATGGCCACAAGATCTGGTGTCTGCGCTAATGACTGAGTGTGAGCCGTAACCACCTGGGTAAAAAAAAATTGACTTAATTAATCACTTTTATAAAAAGAGAACTAGAAGTATTCCCTCATCTACCTTCAGAATTAAGCACCAGCCACATAAAACCATATTTAGTAACCAGTAATAAAATATTATCATGTATCAAGGGAGGAATGAGAGCAGAGTAGGAAAGGATGAAGGGGGGAGAGGAGAAGTTTTGGACAAGATGGGTTAGGAAGGAACATGTATGTACACCCTCATGTACACACATGCATATACACAGACCACACACTCACACATTAGCACACGTGTATACAGACAAGGGTTCATAGGACAAGACACAAATCCCATGCTCAGAGCAACACAACTCTAGACACGAAAAACAATGGACAACTGGAAGGGGGAACTTGAGGGGCATTTCTGGGTAAGGAAAATGTTCTCCAGCTCCATACACAGTGAAAGTCTCCTGAATCAAAGTTCACTGACTTGCACACAGAAGTTCTGGTGCATTCCACTGTGCATAAACTTACTGCAGCTTAACTTGTGTGAACTTAGCTGTAGCTTAAATGGGTCAGGGCAAGGGATGTAGCTCAATAGCAGAGCACAGGCAAAGGCAGTTCAGTTACTCAGAAATCATTCTTACTGATGCACATAAAAATGATCTTGGTGGTCAAAGCAATGGGACCACAGGTAGGGGGTTTGCCTTGCATGCCTCTGACCTGGTTTTGGTCTGTGGTGCCACCAGAAGTGATCTCCAAATGAAGAGCCAGGAGTAAGCCCTGAATACTATTGGCTGTGGCCCCTTCAAAAAATAGAATAAAAAGACAAGACATTGGGGGCCAGATTGTACAATGGTTAGGGCCTAGGCCTTGTATGCACCTGACCTGGGTTCGATTTCCAACAACCACTTGATCCCCAGAGAATCACTGGGTGCAGACCTGGAGGCCCCTATCACTCTTGAGATAGCCTGGGTATCCCTGACACTTTAGGACATGGACAGCACCACATATGTCAACTGAGAATTGCCAGTGGGGCCCCCAGGTCTCCTCAGCATTGATTAGAAGCCAGCCTTCAGTGTGAACAGGGCTGTAAAGATAGTCATCAGGCTGAGTACAGGCTCTGAATACAAGAAGCCCAGGTTTGACCCCTGGCACTGCATGTCCTCCCCACCCCCCCATGGAAGTCACCCCTTCCTGATCAAATCTCACAAATGGAATCAAAAGTCACACTGATATGTAAATTTACATGATAGAGTTCACATTACAATGAACAGCAGCTCCAAGGGCATGAAATCTATAGCTGACTGTGTGCTGTGTCTTCCCAACCCTGGGCATACTGAGACAGAACTCCTGGAACTTGCCCTCTCATGGTGGGCAAAAATGTCTAGCCCTTCTAGTCCTGCTGTGCCAGGACCAGGAAGGCAAACCTGGTGACCCCAGAGTTTTCGGGTGAGGAGAGAGGCAGTCCCAAGTGCCCAAAGATGGCATGAGTAATCCTTCCAGAAAGGACAGTTTCTGGCATAGCTGCCACACATGCCCTGGCAGATGCAGTAGCTGCCATGGGAACAGCCAAGAGTGGTATTTACAGGAGAGTCAGGTGAGCTTTAAGGCTGGTCACTGGGAGAGATAAAAGGTCCTGACTCTTGGGGGGGCTTGGTCTCTCCCCTTTTAGGATCAGCATGCCAATTCAGACCTACTCTTCTCTCAACTTCCGAGGTGAGTGTTTGCGGGGGTCCAGCATGGGCACTGCCCAAACCAGGAGTTACCAAAACAGGGAGGTAAAGGCTGGGGAAGACAAAGCAGGTGGTGGATGGGGAAAACAGCTTCTATTTCTTAATATCTGCAAACTCTCTGGGGTGTTCTTAAGGGCCTTGTAGCAGAAACATATTAAACCATCATGAACTTTCTGCCCTGGGTTACTCAGTTTGGCAAAGTGCCAGATAAATACCCCCCAACCAATCTTCTCACTTCATGACTGCTGGTTGGATACCTTCTGTTTTTTTGGAGCAAGATGCAGTGTGCAAGTTTTTGTTTTGTTTTGAGGTTTCTTTTTTTGTTTTTTGGGGTTTTTTTTGTTTTGTTTTGTTTTTTGTTTTTTGATTTTTGGGCCATATCCAGTGATGCTCAGGGGTTACTCCTGGCTATGCCCACAGAAGTTGCTTCTGGCTTGGGGGACTATATGGAATGCAGGGGAATCGAACCAAGATCTGTCTTAGGTCAGCACATGCAAAGCAAATGCCCTACTGCCTGCACCACAGCTCCGGCCCTTGTTTCATTTTTTTTGAGCAAAAAAATTGAAGCCAAACCTTAGCAGAGCCAAACAATAAAAAGAGCGCTCTCCAGGGCATTTTGCCATGTGACATTAGTAATATGCAGATCGTGTGGCTTCCAACCCCCAAGAGCAGGAAAAAAACTGGGTTGGAAACGATACTTCAGAAAAGCTAGTCGGAGTTCTTGGCAGCATCCCCTTTCCTAGATCAAACCTTTTATATCTTCGATGTTCATTTCCATCAGAAAAAAAGATACACACTGCGCTTCCCCCACATGCCACCATTTATTGTGGCTGCTGGCTTGCTAAGGATTCGTGCATACCAGACTCAGAAAGAATCCCAGGACCCCCCTCCCACCTTCCCAGCCCAACTCACACCCTCTCTTTTCATCTAGGAACTTGGACAGACATACACTTGGCTCTTGTATAAAACCATTTAATGTGGGGCTGAATCGAGCAGAGCCAGGTGTAACCACTGAGCCCCATCCAGTGAGGCCCTAAAGAAAAACAAAACACAAATTTTAATGCTGTTCCAAATGGAGAATTCTATGGTCACAAGAAGGAAAATCTCATTGATACACTTTTTCATGGAGAAAACTGTGGCATAGGGAGGAAGAAGGAAGAGTCCTGTCTGGCTTTCACTAAGACAACACATGCCTTGCACATATAAGACCTTGGGTTCCACCTCCAGCATCTCTAATACCTCCAGGAGTGTCCCACAGGCACCCATTAGCACAATTTGCCCCATTAGCACCACCACCACCACAAAGGGCATCATATTGGTCCAGAGTGAAAGAACAATGAGTAGGGATTTTGCTTTGCAAGTGGCTGACCTTTTTGATCCCTATCACCCATATGGGCCCCCAAGCCCTGAGCACAGAGCCAGGAATAAGCCTGAGTACTTCCCACTGAGTGGGAAGGAAGGAAGGGAGGAAGGAAGGAAGGAAGGAAGGAAGGAAGGAAGGAAGGAAGGAAGGAAGGAAGGAAGGAAGGAAGGAAGGAAGGAGGAGGGGAGGAGGGAGGGAGGGAGGGAAGGAAGGAAGGAAGGAAGGAAGAAGGAAGGAAGGAAGGAAGGAAGGAAGGAAGGAAGGAAGGAAGGAAGGAAGGAGGGAGGGAGGGAAGAAGAGAAGAGAGAGAAAGAAAGAGAAAGAAAGAAAGAAGAAAGAAAGAAAGAAAAGAGAGAGAGAGAGAAAGAAAGAAAGAAAAAAGAAAGAAAGAAAAGAAAGAAAGAAAGAAAGAGAGCGAAAAAGAAAGAAAGAAAAAGAAAGAAAGAGAAAGATAGAAAGAAAGAAAGAAAGAAAGAAAGAAAGAAAGAAAGAAAAAGAAAGAAAAAGAAAGAAAGAATCAAGCTGTTCATATTGCTCTCAAATGGGACTTGGAACCATGTGGTTCCCCCAAGGAACATTTCATGACTAGGCTTTGAGGGTTCCAGGTATAATCCACCTGGAGTCAGGGTGCAGTTAGAGCCAGGAGATGTGGGAAGGACAATGCTGTGGCTGGAGCCTCAGAGGAGCCTACACATATACCTGAACCAGCTTATTCCAGAGCACAAATCTTAGCTTCTGAACAGGCCTGTGTCAGGCAGGATGAGAACCCCAGACACCCCAAATAGATGTGTTCAGGCTGTGCTGTGTTTGGGTCTGTCATAGAAACAAGCCCCGAGCAAAGGAGTTCTGAGGTCCATACCAAGAAGACGGTGATGATCAAGACCATCGAAACACGGGATGGAGAGGTGAGTGGTCCATAGGGTATGTAGGGGTGGAAATATAGGCCGGCACACAGCTGGTTCTAGATCCTGACAGGCTGGAGTGATATTACAGCTGGTAGGGTGTTTGCCTTGCATGTAGCCAACCAGGGTTCCATTCCCTGCGTCCCATATGGTCCCCTGAGCCTATCAAGAGTGATTCCTGAATGCAGAGCCAGAAGTAACCCTGAGCACTGTTGGGTGTGATTGAACCCTAAAAAAAAAAAGATCCTGCCTGAGAATGGGGGTTGGGGGTTGATGCCAAGCACAGCTGGGGGTGGCCCCCCCCAGCAGAGACTTCAGCATCCCTAGCACTGGGCTTCTCTTCCTCAGGTTGTCAGCGAAGCCACACAGCAGCAACACGAGGTGCTGTAAAACCAGGGACGCGCCCTGCTGCCAGAGACCATCCACACCACTGTCCTCACTGTTCCCTTCCATCCCAGGGCACTGCACTCAGACACAGGTCCTTGCACAACCCCTGACTCCTGTTCACACTCCCTTATGGTCCCCAGAAGCTAGCTAAAGTGTGCCCTGCTGCCTGCTGGAGCCCTCCAAGTCGGGAATGTGGGAGCCTGACCTGGCCCTCCCGCCTCTGTGGACTGTTTCTGGTTTAAGGACCCCAGAAGAGGGTTTAGGGCCACTCAGGGTCAGAAGGGAGCCCTGGGGACCTTCCTACTATCCCCCCATCCCTCACCCCACCAGGACAAGAGAGAAAAAGGCCAGGTAACCAGGGCCCACGCACCCCCATTAGGGAAGATGCTGGTGCTTGAAACTGACCCCAAGGTTCCTCATTTCCTGGGGTGAGCTTAGAAAACAGGAACTACAAGAGGGAACCCCCGAAGGTGCCAGGTGTGGGAGCAGGAGTCAGGAGAGGACGTGTGCCGGAGAGGAGCAGAGAAAGAGGCAGAGAGTGGTCTCAGGGGGGCAGGGTGGCTTCCACGTCCCACCCCCCTTATCCACCGCAGGGGCCCAGGACAGAAACAATAAAGACATATGCACGAACCCCACTGTCTGATTGTTGTGTCACCCTGGGGACAAGTCTGTCTGCTGTCCTGTCTTCTTACACGGTTCCCCTTTGTTCTTGAGGTGCCGCAGCCTTGCTGTCTGTGCAGGGCTTAGGGGAGAGAGCTGGGTGGGAGCTTCTGTTGGAGTGCCACCACTACCTGCTGTTAGGGCTCCAATTTGGGACTGCCCCCCCCAAACTCTGCCTCCAGTTCATCAGGATCAGTGTGAGTTTTCTTCAGGCCCCCAACACTGGCTCTGCCGAAGACTCCCCAGTCTTTTCTCCACAGACATACACGGGGCTGCCTCCATACAAAAAGCTGAGGCAGGGGCAGAGAATGTCAGGTGACCTAGAAAGTTCCACTTGGTTCTCAAACTCAAGTCTGCTATTCTTGAAAGGTGTCAGTGGCTGGATAGATGCAGGGTGATTGTAAGGCAAGTACCAAAGGAAGGAGCTGGAGAGGTGCCCATTAAGGCTGACTACTGGCTTTGCAGACTGAAGCCCTGGTACCGCATTGTCCTCTAAACCCTTCCAGGAGTGACCCCTGAGCACCACTGGGAATGGCCTAAAACAAAAAATAACAAGAAAGGGGGGGGGCAGAACAATAATATATCTACTAAGGCTCTTGCAAACCAGATTCAACCCCTGGCACACCATAAGGTCCCCTGAGCTCTGCCAGGAATGATCCTGAGTGCAGAGCCAGGAGTAAAACCTGAACACTGCCAAGTATACTCCCCCCAAATAAGAAAGAAACATAAAATAGGGGATTGGAGCAATAATATAGCAATTTATACATATATAATATGTAATAATATAGCAAGTCAGTCTTGCACATGGCCAACCCTGGGTTTAATTCTAGACACCCCAAATTAGATCCCCTGAGTCTGCCAGGAATTGATACCTGAAGCACAGAGCCAGGGGTAAGCCCTGAGAACCACCAGGCATGGCCCCCCTTAAAAAAGGTTGGGAGGAATCTGGGGAGATGAAAGGGGAATGTAGGACAGATAAAACAATTAGAAACTGTTTGGATAAGACATTAATGCAGCTGTTAACGTTTTCTGAGGGGAAAACCCTTATTATTCAGTAGCAGCCTTAGGGATAATTTATAGCTGAGTTTTGAGGGGATGGAAATGAAAATGCCTTCGTTTTTCCTTCCAAAAAATTAACTTTGGGACCAGAGAAATAGTACAGCAGAAGGATGTTTACCTTTCATGCAGCCAATCTGGTTTTTTGATCCCTGGCATCCGATATACTCTCAAAGCCTTACCAGTAATGATCCCTGAGCACAGAGTCAGGAGTGAACCCTGAGCACCCCCATTTGTGTATGTCCCCCCAAAGTAATTTCAGGTGGATCAAAAGTTTGGGAAATTCAGTCTTCAATGACACCTCACAGACTTGAGGAATTTCCCTTCTTCATTGGTTGGTGGGGTTTGTATCCCAGTGTTCAGGGGGTCCAGGCAGGGACCAACTGGACATGAATAGTTCAGTGCTCTCGGCCTGCAGTGCAGTGCTGCATGGATCTGGCAGGGCTGATGGCGTAGAGGTGAGGCGGGGATGTGGTGCTGGGCACCGAATGTGGACCTTGTGCATAGTTAGAACAGACATCCCTGCACCCTGCGCCTTCTCCCCAGTCTGGAAGTTTCCTTTAGAGACAGGGATAAGGCAGAGATCATCAGAAAGATCCATTTGATGTGCAGTGAAATAAATGCTATGGACTTTTTTTAGCCTTATGGTCCCTGAGCTAGAAAGAGTACAGCAGTCTGGAATACAGACATTGCATGCAAAAGACCCAGGTTTGATACCCGGCACCACATGGTCCCCTAAACAACACAAAGACTGCTCACAAGCACGGAAACAGTTATCTCCCAGATACTGTGTGTGGCCCCTAAAACAAAACAAGAGTTAAAGAGATAGTACAGTGGGTAGGCTGCTTGCCTTATATGTTCCCAACTTGGGTTTGATGCTTAGCACCACAGATGGTGCCCTGAGCCTCACAAGGACTGATCCCAGGAGCAAACCCTGAGCACCACAGGGTTTGGCCCAAAACCAAAAATAAAAATAGTTAAATAAGCTGGAACAATAGTAGAGCAGGTAGGATACTTGCCTTGCATGCACCCTATTCAGGTTCAATTCCCAGTATCCCCATATGCCCTCTCCCAACTCAGGCCAGGAGAAAATTCCTGACTGCAAAGCCAGGAATGACCCCTAACTATTGCTGGGTGTGACCCAAAAACTAAAATTAACAACAACAACAAAAACAACAATAACAACAACAGCAGGGGCCAGAGTGATAGCACTATGGTAGAGTTTGCCTTGCATGCAGCCAACCTGGGAAAGACCCAGGTTCGATTCCCAGGCATCTCATATGTTCCCCCAGAGCCAGCCAGGCCAGGAGTGATTTCTGAGCACAGAGCCAGGAGTGATGCCAGGTGTGGCCCCAAACTCAAAACAAGCAAATAAAAAAAGTACTTAAAAAACAACAACAACAACAACAAATCCAGCCAAACAAAACTGAAATATATTAGATCCCACATCTTGACTTACACAAACTTTCAAATGTCTTTCTGGTGTCTCTGACTTAGAGACTCCAAGTAACTCAAAGCAACTCCTCTGTGCCAGAACCCCTCCTGCTGAGAAAGTCTCTCTTCCGGTTATATTTCACACTCACCCCCTCCTGGGGCGAACTCCCTCCTTGGTTGTTACACACACACACACACACACACACACACACACACACACACACACACACACACACACACACACACACACACACTATAGCCATGCCTTTTCCCCAGAGTACCAGTGGTAGTGAACTTGTTTGTTTGCTACCCCAAGAGTCCTGCACCCCAATGAAATAGGAGGCAGCATTTCCAGCATCAAATTTGTATGAAGGAGGAGGGTGGGGAGGAGGCTTAAGGCCTTGGAGTCTCTGGGGTCTATGGAGTCGGTCTCCAAGAGACACCAAGTGTGCCTGGCCCAGGGGCACCTGAGTGGTGGGGGAGCTTGTGAGTAATTCCTGAAGCCTCTTTGCTCTCTTGTCCCCCAAGTCCTGTGCCTTCTAGACCAAAAGGGCAGAGATATGCAGATCAGGGAGAACTTATTGCCCCAAGAGCAGAGGTGCACACACCAGTCACCAGGTGGATGTAGGCTGGCATCCCCATGCTCCACTCCAGACCTCCAGGCTTCCTGGACACAGTACTCCTGGTCCCGTACTAGAAGCATTCCTCAAGCTTGAATGCCTCTGGTGTTGGGGAACTCACTACCTGCCCATTGAGAGGGGAAGCCTTTCCTCTTTCACATACTGGTTCCTAGGACCTCTACCCACCTGCTCTCAGAGAAGAAGGACGCACACTTTACTTGTGTGACCTCCCCCAGTGTGGACACATACTGAGAGCTCTGATTAGCTTGTCCCTGGGATGCTGGATGGTGACAAGGAATCCAGGGCAGGAGAGATGGATACGGGGCTGCCCTAGGAACAGATAATGAGACCTATGTCGTGCCACCACCCACCTCACCACCTCCTTGCTGGGGGCTCTGCTTTCTGGGACAGAGAGCGTATCTTCACGTATCTGAGAATGGAGAAATGATGGCCTCAGTTCTGCCCGAGTAGAAACAGTGTCCCTTTGCAGGAACATAGGCACATTCCTTGCTACCCATCTTGCTGCCCTTTGATTTGGCACTTAACCCATCGTTACCAAAGACGGGATTATTCATCCTTTGATTCATGGCTTTCTCCTCCTCGGTGCCTAGAAGGTGCTCATTAAATATTGAAGTACTTGTTGAGCTGCAAACCCACCAGGCATTCATTTATTTTTGTCAGAATTAAATATTTACCAGGCAGGCAGATGGCCCCCACTTCGTTCCTCAATGCAACATTGACTGCATCATGGTGACTAAGGAGGAATGGCCCTTGGCCCAGAGAGGGGAAGTGAATGGATCAGGTCACACAGCGGTGTCAATGGCTGAGGAAGCCCAAGGTCCTGCCTCCTGGGACTCTGGAGCCCAGATCTCTTTCCATGACCCCATAGGCTTGTGACTGCCAGGCAGAGCAGACTGGCAGCACACGCCCAGCCTGGCGTCAGTCCTCGGGGCTCCTTCTGAGGGACAGATGGACGCCTTGCAGGCAGCCAGCAGCCCTGTGTGACCGGCCCCGCCTGGGTCTGGCAACTCCTGCAGTCGCCATCGGAGGAGATGGTCCAGGAGAGGGCGCCCGCGGAGCGCACGGCCGGCCGCCCTCTCCACCTAGGGGCGCACAAGCCCTGAGACAAGCACAACGACGGATGCCCCCCATTATGGACGATGGGACAGGCGATGCACCAATCCGTCTCTAGGCTCTGTGCCAGGCCCTCTTAAATAGTTAATATTCGTTTTAATATTTAATATAATAATTTAATGCCGTCACAACAGCCCAGGTCAGACCCCGTAATTCCTTGGCTCAGAATCCTGACCTGCTTTCCAGTTTTGCTGAGATTTAAAGCATCAGTCCCTGCAAGATAGTGGGCCCTCAGGCCCTGCTACCACCTGATCCTGTGGCTGTCAGCCCCTAATTCCCCAACTCCCTCTAGCCCTGTAGCCTTGTTTTCTTTCCTTTTATTATTCATTTATTTATTGGAGGGAGCCACACCGGTAGCTCTGGGCTCAGCAATCACTACTGGCAGACTCAGAGGACTATATAGTGTGCTGGTGATCCAACCCAGGTCGCTATCCTATGATACTTCCAGCTATCTCTTGGGCCCCAACCGCCTCTCCTCCCACCTCTCCTACCTGCCCAAACTCCTCCTCCTCCCCATCCATCTGTATCAGATACTCTTGCACCCCTTTCACAGTCTCTCACCCATCCCAAGGATGCCTTGGCAGTGCTCAGTACAGCCCTCACCTCATGTTTGTATCCATCCTTCCTTCCTTCCTTCCTTCCTTCCTTCTTCTCCGTTACTTCCTTCCTTCTTCCTTCCGCTTCCTTACTTCCTTCCTTCTTCCTTCCTTCCTTCATTCCTTCCTTCCTTCCTTCCTTCCTTCCTCCTTCCTTCCTTCCTTCCTTCCTTCCTTCCTTCCTTCCTTCCTTCCTTCCTTCCTTCCTCCCTTCCTCCCTTCCTCCCTTCCTCCTGGCTCCCTCCAGAATGCTTGGAAACCACACTGTTTTGGGAACCAAACTGGGGCATCTAGTTTTGCATGCACTCAGCTCCTGAGGTTATCTCAGTTCATTTTTTAATTGTTTGGTAAACCAGAGAAATAGGACAGGGGTTCAAGGCACTTTCTTTACATGCAGTTCAACCTGACTTAATGCCCCACACTGTCTATGGTCCCTTGAGCACAGCCAGTAGTGATATCTGAGCAGAGATAGGAGTAAGCCCTGAGCACAACTGGTGTGGTCCAGAAACAATAATAAAAAAAAAATGCTGATGGAATTACTTCATCCTGTGTTGGATCACCCTCACTGTAGAGATTAGGAAACTGAGGCTCAGAGGGTTGTTTTTATTTTTGGCCACACCCAGTGGCTCTGCACTCAGAAATTACTCCTAGCAGGCTCTGGGGACCATATGGGATGTGGGGATCAAACCCAGATTGACTGCATGCAAGGCAAACTCGCTATGTTATCACTCCAGCATCAGGCCCAGAGGTATTAAAGGACTTATTCATACTTCACCATGTCACCAGCTCTCCAACAGGCCACAACACCCTGTGACTCTGACACTCTGTGCATTTATTGCAGAGAATTTATGCTTGGTGTCTCTGGAATCTTGATTTTCAGAGTCTTAGGCCTTTTGCTTATAATGCCTCCCCCTCCTTATTACTTTTTATTTATTTATTTTTTGGTGGGTCACTCCTGGCGGCACTCAGGAGTTACTCTTGGCTCTGCACTCAGAAATAGCTTCTGGCAGGTTTGGGGGACCATATGGGATGCCGGGAATTGAACCGGGATCCGTCTGGGGTTAGCGTGTGCAAGGCAAATGCCCTACCTCTGTGCTATCTATTGCTCTGGCCCCCTTGTTACCTTTTAGAATTCAAGTGACACCTAAGAATTCAATTCAGCCTAGGTAGTAGCCTAGGGTTGGTGGAGGGGCATGGTTGACTGCAAAGCAGATGCTGGGGAATATTTTTGGTGATGGGCTGCTCTATTTGGTCCTAGTGTTGCAGACACACAATGGTCTTCAGACACACAATGTTTTGCATTTGTCAGAGCTCGGAGGACTGCACAACCCAAAGTGTAAGCTCTTGGTGTTTGTAAGCAAAGACCTTCATTCCTCCAACTTTCACTCCTCATGGTCCTCATTCAAAGTCTACCATGAATACCAGTGCTCAGGAGGTATTTACAGTCTGAATTTCTTTCTCCATCTCTAAAACACTAGAGCAGTGAAGACACAAGGCTCACTGAAGACCCTTAGTCCTCGCCCTCTGGGCTCAAGGGCAGGTCTGGATCTCTTTTCTGGATTTTGTTCAGGCAGTGCCTGGAATCAAACTAGGATCTCGCACATGTAAGGCAAATGTG
Source organism: Suncus etruscus (assembly GCF_024139225.1). Taxonomy (NCBI): domain Eukaryota; kingdom Metazoa; phylum Chordata; class Mammalia; order Eulipotyphla; family Soricidae; genus Suncus; species Suncus etruscus. Next base: position 31,903,785 of record NC_064849.1, on the reverse strand, counting down.
CTGCCATTGAACTACCAGCATCCATGACTCTTTTCTTCTAACATTAAAAACAACAACAGGGGCCAGAGCAATAGCACAGTGATAAGGTGTTTGCCTTGCACACAGCCAACACAGGAGAAACCCTGGTTCTAATCCTGGCATCCCATATGGTCCCCCAAGCCTGCCAGGAACAACTGTTGAGCCAGAGCCAGGTGTGATGACCCAAAAACAAAAATAAGCAAAACAAAACAAAAAAGGCCCACAACAACAAAATTCAAACTTTTTATTTGGAATTTGAGGTAAGTCAGTAGTATAGTACATGCTTTGCATGTAAAATGTTCTGGGTTACATCTGCAGCATCCCTAACCAAAACCACAGCCCAAAATAACAATGATAAAACCCTTTTATTTTGAGCTAATTGAAAATTCATGTGCAGCTATCAAAAAAATGACATAAGGAATTGGAGCAAGAGTACAAGGCATTATCGGGCACTGGCCTTACAAATGGCCATTCTGAATTCAATTGCCAGCACCGCACTTAGTCCTCTGACCCATGTCAGGAGTGATCCTTGAACTGAAAGCCAGGAATAAACCCTGAGCACTGCCAGGTATGGTCCCAACATTAATTAATTACTTATAAAAATGATGGGTCAGAGACCCGAGCATGGCTAAGGTATGGGCAATCCACAAAGAAAAGAAAGTATATGAGGGTTTGGATATATGGTACAGAGGCTAAGATGCTTGTCTTGCACGTGACCAATCTGGGTTCCGTCTTCAGCATCCCATATGGTTATCCATGCACTACTAGGAGTGAGTCCTGAGTATAAAGCCAGAAGTAACCCCTGAATATTGCTTGGTGTGGCCCCAAAACAATAATAAATAAATTAATAAAATAAAAAATATTTAAAGAAAGTATAAGAGATTCTGTAGCCTTTCACCTTATCTTCGTCTCTGTCTCTGTCTCTGTATGTGTGTCTCTCTCTTCTGTCTCTTCTCAGTCTGTCTGTCTGTCTCTCATGCCACACCTGTTAGGGTCCAAGTTAACCACCTGAGTCAGCTCTGATAGTCAGACCACTTCCAATAATGCAAGATGCAAAAGGAAGTTTATTCGACTAGTCAAGGTCCAAGTCTCATCCAACCAAGGGAGTCTTGAAAAGGACTCCAAGTTAAGTCTTTAAACAGTATATATAGAGCTTTACAGGCTTCAACAACTCAAGCATTTCATTGATTGATACAATAATGCAAGCATTTCTCCACTTGAATAGAAATCACATTAAAAATCAAATCATGAGACCAGAGAGATGGCATGAAGGTAAGGCATTTGCCTTGCATGCAGGATGGTGGTTCGAATCCCAGCATCCATATGGTCCCCTGAGCCTGCCAGGAGTGATTTCTGAGCATAGAGCCAGGAGTACCCCTTGAGTGCTGCCGGGTGAAACCCAAAAACCAAAAGAAAGGGCCAGAGATAGCATGGAGGTAATGTGTTTGCCTTGCATGCAGGTCAGTGGTCTGAATCCCAGCATCCCATATGGTCCCCTGAGTCTGCCAGGAGTGATTTCTGAGCGTAGAACCAGGAGTGCCCTCTGAGCGCTGCTGGGTGTGATCCAACCCCCCCCTTCCCATCAATCAAATCATGCATAGGGTGGATGTCCCAGCTTATTGCTGACTCAACTTTGTGTCAGGGGGTCCTTATTGGGTGGAACATTTGAACCCATCTAGTACTTCTATTTCAGCTGAATAGGAAGGGTTCTGATAATTACAGGGTACATATTGCAGTTTCATCTTCAGGCTAACACCCTCTGCCTATGGGGAAATTATAGAGTGGAAAAATATTTTACAGTGGCTTTACTGGGGGGTAAGGACCACTTGGTCCTAGGCCCAAGGGGCTTTGGTTCTCACACACCCACTATACTTGGTGTTTATTCTTGGCTCTGTGTTCAGGGATCACTTCTGGAGGGTTTGAGCAAACATATGAGGTGCCTGGGATAGAATGTGGGTCTGTCACGTGTCAGGCAAAGTGTCCTCCCCATTGTACCATTACTCCAGTCTATACCTGGTTGCTCTTGATAGTAGGAACACACCTAGCTGTAGCAGAGACTCCCAGGTAGGAATTTTCATTGAGCACATCACCCACTTTCTTTGGACTGTACCAGATCTGTACACACTTGTTTCTGTGTGAGTAGACAAGTGTATACAGCAATTTCAAGCATTTCCTTTATAATCTCTGTGATCCCTATGGAGGAGATTTTGTGAGACCACCACCATCATGGGCAGACCTTTTACTGTACACACATCTTTCTGGGACACTTCCTGGTGGTCATACCCTGCCTTGATGGTTCTCCAAGTGCACCACTATCATGCATCAAAGTGCTATAGGCAGCCTGTGAGAGGTGCAGGTTTCAATACTTTCTATCACCCTAACCCAACATATCTGGGGGAGGAGAGTCAGGGGTTTGGGCCATACCTGAATGTGCTCAGGGTTTACTCCTGTTTCTGCATATAAAGATTAGTCCTGATGGAGTTGGACAATCCTACACACTTTTACCTGCCAGATTATCTCTGAACTATATTTTGAACAGACTACATATCACCTTGTACTTGAACAGGCCTCATACCTTAGCTCAAATGATCTACTCCCTACCTCAAACCTATTCTGCACTCTAGGCTGCCAGAGATCCATCTACACCTGCATCGGCCCTGTGCTGACTGGCATAGCATAAGCCAAGCTGCCAGCATCATGCCCTACCATCTCCCCTCTGCTCCCACACACTATAGTTCAGTGCCTGCAGACCCTCAGAAACACACCCCTACTTTCCTCAAACCCTGAGATCTGCTGTGTCCTTCTGGCTCTTCTCTGCCTGCTGCAAGCCCCTTCAAGTGGACCCTTGAACAAAGGGGGGTAGGAACCACGCTTGCGCACTTCCTTCCCTTGTTTCATCTATTCTGCGCAGAGTGCACATGGCCAGGGGGACGTGTGGGCTCTTGGCTGGGCCCCAGAAGCCCTGCAATCTGAGCCCCCTCAGACACAGAGATGAGGAGATGATCGGAGTTTCATTTGGGGTGAGTCAACGGTTTTAAGTGGCTGTTTCCCCAGAATGCCCAAACCCCTAACTGCTATAAGAGGCATTGAGCGGTTTCCAGTTCACAATCCAGCTCTGAGACTTGCTTCACTGGGAAGTGTCTGAAGATCTGGTCGGGAAGGCCTGGGTCCCTCTTCCTGGGCCTTTCCATCTGCCTCCCAGGAAGTGTCCTGTTCCCCCCCAGAGTGAAGGGAGGCGGGGAGATGAGATTGCCTAGGCCTAGGGTAACCCGACTCCACAGCCAGTGTCTGCAGGCCCCGCTAGGGGAGGGGGCTTGAGACCCCATGAAGCAGCTCCTGCAGCTACGGGGCCCCTGGAGGGAGACAAGTAGTGGAGTGGCCTCCAAGTCCCCTCCTCTGCTGCCCCCTCCTTCCACGGCTCCCTCGAAATCCGAGCCGGGGGGCCTAAAAATAGCCCCCGAGGCGCAACCGCCTGCCGCCCTGGTGACCTTCTGGGTAGCGGAGGCCGAAGGCGGGCGGGCCGGCGGGTGGCAGGAAGGCAGGGCGCCTGGCCCCCCAGAACTCATCTCCCCGGCACCTTCCACCTGGTGCCCCTGGCCGGGTCTGGGTTCAGCGCGTGCTTCCCCTTGGCCATCCAGCCCAGCGCATCCAGAGACCATGCAGAAAGCCCGGGGCACGCGAGGCGAGGACGCGGGCCCCAGGGCGCCCTCCAGCCCCGGGGTGCCCCCGAAGAGGGCCAAGGTGGGGGCCGGCGGCGGGGCGGCGGCAGTGGCCGGGGCGCCCGTCTTCCTGCGGCCGCTGAAGGACGCGGCGGTGTTCGTGGGCCGCGACGTGCGGCTGCGGGTGGCGGTGAGCGGGACGCCCCCGCCCAGCCTCAGCTGGTTTCGGGACGGGCACCCCCTGTCCACGCCGGCCCCTGAGCCCAGCTGCCTGTGGCTGCGGGACTGCGCGGTGAGCGATGCGGGCGTGTACAGCTGCAGCGCGCACAACGAACGGGGCCAGGCCTCATGCCAGGCCGTTCTCACTGTGCTGGAGGTTGGAGGTAATGGGGGCCCTGGCGGGGTGGGCTGAAATCCAGGCCCAGAAGGGCTGGCCGGTCCACGTGTTGGAGACCCAGGTTCATCCAGCTTTTTATTTTAAGAAATTATTTATTATTATTATTACTACCGAGTTTAGACTACACCTGGCCGTGTTCAGGGCTTTCTCCTGGCTCTGCACTTCGGGATCACACTCCTGAGCTCAGGGGACCATATGGGGTGCCCCTGGGATAAAACCACGTGCAAGGCCCTGCCCCATTCAGTTTCTTCTTGGGGCTTCTCAACACAAGTGGTTCAAGAGAAAAAGGGTGTCCAGAGTCATCACTGGGTCAACCAAATCTAAGCTCCACTGGGGCTCTCTGAAAGGAGCATTCTCTTTCTTCATGGAGAAAGGGGGATTCTTCTTCATCCACTCCAGTTATTCTGACCCGACACCCCTGTTCTGTCTCTTATAGGGCTCACCTGAAGGAGGGGACTAGATGCCAAGTAGGGGTGCAGAGAAGAGGGGATGGACCCAGAGTTCCCTACAATTCTTGGGGCTGGTTGGTGTGGTTGGGACCATGTGGAAGGGATGAGGCAGAGTGGGGACAAGAGGGAATTGGGAGCAAATCATTAGAAGGTGGAGCCAGGGTTGGGCATGCATGGGTGTGTGCATGTGAGCACAGGTATGTCTGCATGTATGCAAGTTCATGCATATGTGTGTATATAATCTGTGACAGGCCTATGTGTGTAATAGCTGAGTCAGGGTGAGTAAAGCTGATCTGCAAAGCCTATGGGTTGGATCTACCTACAGCTGGAGGCCACAGAAGGCAGATATTGGCTGGTGTGGATCCCTGAGGTGGGGGTGGGGGTTTAGTCAGTGTAGGGTCCTGCTAAGGCTAGTGTGGGTGCCAGACCAAGGCTGATCCTCCTCAGCATTCCTTTTTGACTTCCTCAAGCCCTGTGTCAACCAGTTCTTGCCAAAAGCTTAGTCGGCTGGACCCAGAGAACTGAGCTCTGAGTAAGCTGGCTGAGGTTGGTGGAGAGCAGGGTAAAGACTAGAGGGGTGGGGGCCAGAGCAATAACACAGTGGGGAGGAGGTTTGCCTTGCACATCGCTGACCCAGGTTACATCTCCAGCATCCTATATGGTTCCCAAGCACTGCCAGGAATGACCCCTAAGTGCAGAGCCAGGACAGCCGCTGGATGTGGCCCCAAAACAAAGACAAAAAACAAAATTAGGGGAGTGTTACTTTGTCTTGGAAGAAGGTGATATTATGTGGGGTATGAACATGGGTGCTGAAGAAGTCTAGCCCTGGAGGGAAATTTCTAGGTAACAGCAGTGTCAGGATATGGGGCAAAAGAGAACCCCATTTTTGTGCAGCCCTGCCTGTCCCTTCTCCTGCCTTCTTCCTGAGAGACATCAGTGAGGATGATTCCCTCTAAAGCCTCAGGCTTTGTCAGGCACAGGCTCTCCCAGGCTGGCTGTCATGTGTGTTTGAGTGAGCATGTGTGTGGAGTCTGTGAGTGTATGAATGTGAGTTAGTGTTTGTGTGTAGGTAATTGTGTGAATGCATATATGTGAGCATATATGAGTGTATGTGTGATTGGGTGTGAGTGAGTGTGTGTGAATGGGATTTTGCATATAATTGTATGAGTTGTGTGAATGTATGTGTGTGTATATATAGAATGTGAATGTGCGTGTATGTGTGTGTTTGGGGGTGATCTGTTAGAGAGCTGAGCAGAAGATTTAAACTCCTTAGGGTCAGAGGACTGAACACACCCAAGGTCAAAGGGCAAGGCTGGAAGAGTATCAATCTGGAAATCTGAGAGGAAGAAAAAATCTGCAGGTGGCCGCCATGTTTGTGTCCATTTGGAAGGTCCACAGAGAGTCCAGCCTTCCTGTGTGAGGAACTGAGGTCCTAAGCAGGAATGCTGAAAGAAAAGGGCCACCCTAAAATTCAAGACAAGTCCTCTAGGTTTCTACTTCACATTTTTTTTTAATTTATTTCTCAAGAAGTTCCAGAGCAATAGTAGAGTGGGTAGTGTGCTTGCCTTGTATATGGCCAACCTGGCTTCTATGCCCTGGCCCTCATAGAGGCTTCTGAGTCTCAAGAGTGATCCCTCAATCCCGAGCACAGAGCCAAGAGTAAACCCTGAGCTCCATTTACTGTTCTCCCACCCAAAAAAGTTCCCAAGATAGGAGGATGAGCAAGGTATGGAAGGAGGCCTCCCTAGACTGTCCTATTTCCCAAATGAGGACTAGCAACAGGGCCCTAGAGCCCCCTTCCCAGAAGCATCCCTCTATAACTTGGACCCTGACAGGGCTGACCTAGAGAGAGGAGAGGCAGGTGGACTAGCATGTTGGAGAGGCTGTGCTTATCGTGGGTCCCTGGCAGCTATGGGTCTGCATCAGGGCTGGAGTGGGAGTGCATTAGAACAGGAGGAAGTTCCGACTGCAGCCAGTCACGTTTCAGAGCTTGTTCACACTGGCAAAATCTTTACCCCGAGAGCAGCCTTACAATTATTATTAATTGATTATAATTGTAGTCATTTGCGATAGTATGAATAGCTACTATTACAGCTATCCCGGCCATTGTGCACAGGGAATATGCGGGGAAAATATAAATCACGATCTCACATATACATGATGTGCCATTTAAGTCCCAAGCAACCCTGGGATAGCAGGGGCTCAAAAGGATCAAACAGCATGTCCTGTTGGACAGTTAGAAGGTGGCAAAGCCTGGGTCTGACCCAGGGCAAAGAACCTGGAGCTTAACTCCTCTATCCCTCTGACAGGATGTTGGAGGAGGGAGGAGGTTTGCTTCTGTGATACTGGGACACTGATTGGTTGCATCTGGCTTCTGTTCCTACTACTGCCCGTCCCCCCAACCCCTCCTGGACCTGCCCAGTGACAGTCAGTTCCTGAGCTACTCTCAGAGCTTAGACTTCCTCATGGAAGACTGTTGAGGTTGAGATCCACTGCAGGAGGACTTCAGGGTTCTCGAGGAAGCCCAACCAAAACCTGGCTGCAGAGGAGAAGGCAGTTTCCTGGATGGAATTGCCATCTGGCTCAAAAGATGGGGCTGATGAGAAGGTTCCTGGCACACATAAAGCCTGGGATGCAGTGCAAGGATGGAGGGAGCATGGCCTGGCTTAGGGAGGCTGGGCTGGAAAAGAAAAAGATGAAAGGACGGCTGGTTGGAGAGTTGGGAGCAAGGATAGCAGGGCATGGAACTAGGGCATGGGGTGAGAAACAAAGAGGAAAGTGGCAGGAATGTAGGTTACTGGGTAAAGTCTTCATTATTTATTTGGGGGTTATACCTGGTGGTCCTCAGAGTTTACTCCTGACTTTGTGCTCAGGGATCATTCCTGATAGGGCTCGAGGACTTTATAGGATGCCAGATTGGCTGCAGGCAAGGCAATCATCCTAATCCTCTGTACTATGTCTCATGGCCATTGGTAGTCTTTGTTTTTTTTGTTTGTTTGTTTGTTTTTTGGTTTTTGGGCCACACCCGGTGCTGCTCAGGGGTTACTCTTGGCTGTCTGCTCAGAAATAGCTCCTGGCAGGCACGGGGGACCATATGGGACACCGGGATTCGAACCAACAACCTTTGGTCCTGGATTGGCTGTTTGCAAGGTAAACACCACTGTGCTATCTCTCCGGGCCCTGTAGTCTTTGTTTTTGTTCGTTTGTTTGTGTTCAGGGGTTACTCCTGGCTCTGTACTCAGAAGTCACTCCTGGCAGGTTCAGGGGACCATATGGGATACTGGAAATCAAACCAGAGTCCATCTGGAGTTGGTTGCATGCAAGGCAAATTGCCTACTGCTATGCTATCGCTCCAGCCCCCACTAGTAGTCTTTAATATGCATTAAACATGCTGTCTTGGGGCCAGAGCAATAGCACAGTGGTAGGGTGTCTGCCTTGAATAGGGCTGATCCAGGATGGAACTGGATTCTATTTCTGGTGTCCCATCTGGTCATCCAAGCCAGGAGCGGTTTCTGAGTGCATAGTCAGGAGTAACCCCTGAGCATCACTGAATGTGGCCCCAAAACAAAACAAAACAAAACAACAACAACAAAAAGTTGTCTTGTATCTTTAGTTCCAATTCTAATCCCCAAGTATTTTTATAACTTAAACATAAAAATGAGCTCCAAAGAAGAAATGGCCAGCCCACATTTTCCTGAGGCCACATGACTAGGGAGATCCAGGGCCAGGCTTATGAGTTCACATTGAGAACTCAACAAAAAGAAACCCAGGTATCCATCTCATTGACCATATCTCCCCCAACCTCCTGACCCAGCCTCTGAGACAAAAGACATTCTTCTCTTGAGGAGGAGGACTTGCAAAGTGAGTGATGAGCAAGTGATCAGAGAGAGGGCCGCCTTGAAGCTTGGGACATGGAAGGCTGGAGGAGGGACTCTCTGCTCAAGAATTAGGGCAGGGGTCGGAGGAGAAAGATTGTGGCCAGAAGGGTCAAGTTACTGATGCTCACTGATGTGTGTATTAGTTGGAAGATTCAGAAGCAGGGTCTGGAAGGTTCCGGTGCCAAACAAAAGAGCTAAAGGATAACAGATGGTAGTTCATGCTGGGAACCTGAAGGCATAGAGAGCATAAGAGGGGATGAGGACCAACAACCACAGGGGAAGGGAAAGGACAAACATCAACTGTGTGGAGTGTGTTCTTCCAATACCTCTCACCATCATTGTTGTTTTGGGGTTATATCCAGTGGTGATCAGGTGCTACTCTGACTGGGCATCATTCCTAGTTGTTCTCAAGAGATGATGTGGTTTGGTGATCCAATCTTCGACCTGTCACATACAAAGCATATTCTCAGTGCTTTGAGCTATCTTCCTGGCCCTTGTCATTAGCTTTTCCCTTTTTCTGAACCTGGAATGTGCATGTTGGAGGAAGGGTCAAGAGGAAACCTGGAGCTGGGAATGAGTCTAATTAGTGACCACATCTTGGGCCAAGACCTGATGGGTGGAGGGGTGGAAAGAATGGAGACATAGCCAGAGCCTGAACAGGAGAGACTCCTGACACTTCCTAGAAGATCTAGAGCAACATACAAGAGGGTCTCCTCTCCTGCTTTTTCTTGGAAAAGGCTCTGGGTGCAGCTAGGGAGGAGTGGAAGGCTGATCCAGGAAGCTGATCCAGGAAGATGTGCTATCCCCATCCATGGCAACTAGCATCCTCTGCAACCCCACTTGGACACCTTCCTCTATTTATCCAGCACTCATGTGCCAACTACTGTTTGCTTTGATGTGTGTGCATGCACACACACATACACATGCATGTAAACATAGAGAAGGGGGTAATGGGGACTGAGGCAGACCAAATTGCTTGTCTTCCTAAAGAATATTTTTCAGGAAGGGGACCTAAATGACAAGTAGAAAACTTATGTCAGCATTACAGAGTGTAGGATTGGAGAAGTAATATTAGGACTGGGTGCTTATTTTGCACTCAGCATATCAAGAGTTTGGTACCCAGCATTCCTATATAAACCCCTGAGCCTACCAGGAGTGATCCCTGAGCACAGAGCCAGAGTAAGCCCTGAGCACAGCCAGGTATGGCCCAAATACTTCTCTCCCCCAAATTACATATGGAGTGTGTCATAAAGAGTGGGGTGGGACTGGAGCTATAGTACAGTGGAATAGTTACTTGTCTTGTATGCAGCCTACCCGGGTTCAATCCCCAGCCTCCCAAGTGATCCCTGAGCATAGAGCCAGGAATAATCCCTGATCTCCCCTGGTTGTGGCCCCAAAGCAAACATAAACACACAAAATCAAAGTGAAATAAGTGAAGGCTGTAGGATATACAGTGAATCAGGAAGAAAGGAAAAAGGCAAGAGGGTAGCAGGTGGGCCTGGCTGAGAGGAGGGTCTGTGGCAACAATGGGAAGGATTTGGTGGCTGGGGGTATTGCTGTATAAGGAGAGGAGCTGACTGTGCCAAGCTGGAAAGTCTAAGGACAGGGGAGTGGTAGAGGACACAGCCCCCAACCATGGAAGAAAAATGGGACCAGCTGCAGGCGACTTAGTCCATGCCCCAGGCCAGGCCTAGAGGGGGTGGGCAGCATGGGGCCTCAGCTGGAACACAGAATCCTACAGGCCTCGCCTCATCCAGCTGTCCCGTCACTCATGTCTGCTACCCATTGGTTATTTTTGCTACGGAATGTGCCAGCCCCTCGGATTCTCCTGGGGAACAGGGGCTCAGGTTACTCCCCTCTTCTCACACAGCTCCCCATCTGTGAGTAGATGTGTTGAGAGTGGACAAGGCAAGCAGCTGTGGGTGTCGGGGTCTTCTGGCTGGAACCAACAGGGACTGTGAGGCTTCCCCTCCTCAAGGCTAGGCATATGCCAATCTGCACACAACACTATAGCCTTGGGATAACAACACCCCAGATAAACATGATCTTCAGCTTCATGATAAAAGGGTCAGTGGCCAGAGTGATAGCAGAGTGGGGAAGGTGTTTGTCTTGCACACAGCTGACCAGGGTTCAATCTCTGGCATCGCATATGCTCCCTGAGCCCACCAGGAGTAATTACTGAGAGTAGAGCTAGGTGTAACCCCTGAGCATCGCCTGCATGCACCCCAAAACAAAGCAACACAAAATAAACAGAAAAAGATAAAAGGTGCCAGAGCCATAGCACAGCAGTAGGGCGTTTGCCTTGCACACAGCCAACCCGACAGACCTCGGTTCAATTCCTGGCAACCCATATGGTCCCTAGAGCCTGCCAGGGATGATTTCTGAGTGCAGAGCCAGGAGTAACTAACCCCTGAGCGCAGCAAGGTGTGACCCCAAAACAAAATAAGATAAAAGGATCAGATGGGCCAGAGAAACAGTACACCAGGTGGCTTGGGTTCAGTCCCCAGCATCTTATAGGGTACCCTGAGGATCACCAGGAATCATCCTAAGTACAGAGCCAGAAAAAAAAAAAATCACTGTGCAGTTGGGTGTGATCAGTCTCTGCCTCCCCCAAAGCTGAAATGATCATAAGCTGGAGGATCTTTGGGAGCCAGATAAAGTGAAAACGAGCAAGGTCTGTTGGCAACTGGAGTCACTTCAGCATATGCTTGTGCAGGCTGGACCAACTTAATAAGTTGGCTCTGTGCTTTCAAGGAGTAAAGTCTTGGCATGGAGAGATAGTACAGTGCTGACCAGAGTTCAGACCCCAGCATTACATATCCCCCCACTCAGCTAGATCTCCCCAGATTACTAGGAGTGATCCCTAAGCACAGAGCCAGGAGTAAGCCCTATGCACAGGGCCCCAAAACTAAAATAAATGAGAAAAGAAGTGAAGTCTGGCTGGGGCTATAGCTCTGTGTTGGCCTACCTGGTTTGTGTGTGAGGTCCTAGGCTTGACCCCTGGTTTCTACAAATATGTAAAGTTTGTGGATCTTTCCTTCAATCACCATGTGACTTTTTTTTTTTCGGACCACACCTGTTTGATGCTATGGGGTTACTCCTGGCTAAGTGCTCAGAAATTGCCCCTGGCTTGGGAGGACCATATGGGACGCTGGGGGATCGAACAGCGGTCCTTCCTTGGCTAGCGCTTGCAAGGCAGACACTTTACCTCTAGCGCCACCTCACCGGCCCCACCGTGTGACATTTTAAGGAGCAATATTCAGTGTAACTCAATGTCTTTTAAGTAGTAACTCAATGACATTTAAGCAGTTCAATAACAATGCATGATGGGTTCGAATTCTTGGGCGGCACATCACCTCTCTGTGCTAGTTTTCCCTTTTGTTTCGAGGATTAACTGAGTTAATTCATGTGAAGTACTTAGGAAGCCAGAAATGTTAATGACACTTGGAAGAAACTTCTCAGAACCCATTTTATACGCTTTGTATATAGGGAGGAGCCCAGGTGGACATTTAGATCTGGGGTGTGTGTGGGGAAACATATGATAATTGAACCCGTGTGGCTTCACTGATCTTTGATGTTCAACTTCCACCCCATCCCCAACAAGTTCCACAGAGCCAACTAAGGTTGCTGAAGGGGTTCAAGCTCATTAGATTGTGGTAAATGAGGGACCATATGTTTATGCTGTCTGTCTAAGGAATCGCTTTCTCAAGTTGGAATTTTATGTAAGCCAAGTACACGTTGCTGATGGGAGGATAGTGAAGCATAGTGAGAAGGTGGGTCGAATTTGTGAATAACGGGAGCCTCTGTGCGCCTTAACGTGTATGTGTGTGTGTGGGGGGGGGGGTGGTTAGGGAGTGGATTTGGAATACTTACTCTGTGTGTGATATTTGTATGTGGATTGGAATACCCACTATCAAAACCCTCCCAAAGCCCCCACTCTGCTTTCCTGATACTCCTAGAGATTTTCATAGCCTGGGTGCACGTCCATGCCAATGCCCAGTTGCAAGTTGCAAGCACCGTCCGGGACCTCACAGCGCTTTCTTTGCTCTGCCCTGCAAAGTTGGGGGCAGGCTGGCAGCCACCACGGCGTGCGTGCTGTGCGTGAGCGTTTGTGGGCATGCGGCTGACCTCCTGGAGCCGCCCCCAAAGCGTGCGTCAAGGGCGATCGGAGCGGGTTGGCTCCCTTCTAGGACCAGCCTCCTTTTCTGTGCCTCAGTTTCCCTAAGTGCTGGTGGGTGCGGAGACCGCCGCAGAGATGTCCGCAGAGAAAGCGAGCGGCTCGAGCAGGGGTGCCAGGCGGGGGTGAGGGTGGGGGAGCAGGCTGGAGGGTGCAGCCTCCACCGCCGCCACCACCACCACCACCCTGTCTCCCGCACGGCCTGTCATTTATCCGCAGCCGCCGCCGGCCGCTAGACCCCGCCCCCGCCCAGGCCCCGCCCCACCTGTCAATTAGGCCCCGCCCCACTTATCCCCGCCCCCGGCCTTGGCTCCGCCCCCGCCCGTCCCCTCCTCGCCCGGCCGCCGGCCCGGCCCCCTCCCCCGCCATGAAGAAGCTGTGGGTGAAGAAGCGTTTCCAGGTGAGGGCTCCGGGGGCGGGCGGCGCTGCGAGGGGGCCTGGAAGAGAGAGGGGGCTTGGGCAGGGCGGCCTGGCCCGAGGAGGGGGTTGCTGGCTGCAGCGGCGCTGGCCCCACCCTGGCTGCTGGAGCAGGGCTGGGTGGGGGAGATGGCCCCCACTGCAGAGTTGGGGTGCTTCAAGGACAGACCCTCCACCCCATCCCCGCAGTACCCTGCCATCACCCGCCTCACTTTTTTTTTTGGCTTGTTTTTCACTCTTGATCCTTTGGCCACCTCTGGCTACTGTCCAGCCCCGGCCCCGCCCGGCTTTCTCCCCCCCCCCCCATCACCCCCACATCTGGAGCCTTCCATCTTCCCCAGCTCCCCAAGAAGCCAGAAGCAAAGCAAAGCTTAGGGATGGGCCCTGAGAGTAAGGAATTCCATCCTCCTCTTCTCTCTCCCCTCCCTGTCTTCTGGGAATCGGCAGCCCCTCTAGAGATCTAGCCGGCTCAGCCCTTGTGGGGGGGGGGGGACTTGGCCCTCTGTTCCCCCCCCCCCCCCGCCTCATTATCATGACCTCCCCTCCTGCTCCACACCTATAGCAGGTGGCAAGAATCAGGCCTTCTTCCCTCTGGAGGAATCTGTGTCCTTGTTCCTCCATAACCCTGTCATCCCAAGCATCTCCCCCCCTTCTTCCTGCACCTCATTCTGCTGCCTATTCCCACATCCTCTGCAGCCACCCCCAGGGGTGACTTTCCGGGTCTCAGGCCTGGGAGCCTCTCTGTCTGTCACCAACGCCAGCACTTCGCCCACAGCTTTGCCCTCTCTGCTCCTGCCTCCCCGGTCTTGTTTAGGCCAAGCTGGACTTGGCTGAGAGCTTGGCAGGCAAGTGAAAGCGGGGGCATTCTTGCCAGGGCAGGTTGGCACCCCCATCCTATCCAGTACATCCCCGTCCCTCTTTCACCCCGTCACCTCCCCATTCCTCCCCCACCCCACAAGCACGGTCACACCCTGATCCCTGGAATGAGTTTCTGATCCCTAGAGAGTTTTGGGCAGAAGGTCTCAAATACCAGGAGATAAACTTTGCCCTCAACCTCTCATTCTGGCTTTTCTCTTTCAGAAAAGTGGCCATTCCCGCCGGGCCTTTGGCCGATTCACCCATGGTGCGTGGACAGTGAGCTCCTGGCTCTGGCTCACTCACTCTTCTGCTCTGTCCCTGTCCCTTCACGACTTTCCCAGCCCTGAAGACAGACCAGGAGATGTGGGAACCCTCTCCTGCTCCCCCCCCCAAATGCCCATGTGTTCTGCAGCTGTAGGCTACCCAGCTATGGGGGCTAGGGGACCACTAGCAGACCCCCCCCCCATAGCCCTGGGCTCCTTTGTTTTCTTTTGGGACTAAGTTGCGGGGAAGGAGGTAGAGTTGTGTTCAGAGCCCAAGCCTCTGGTCATGGCATTCAGAAACTGAGGCACAGAATATGCTAGAATCTGGGAAAGCGAAAAAATAGGCTTGAGAGAAACTAGAAAGATCTTACAGCATCCAAGGTGCTTGCTTTGCGCATGTCCAATCCAGGTTCCATCCCTGGCATCCCGTAGGGTCCCTGGAGGCCGTCTAGAAAGTGATTGCTGAGCCTAGAGCAAAGGAGTCTCCTCGAGCATTGCCGGATGTGGGCCCCCTCAAAAATATAAGCCTAAGAAACTGCTCTTAGACCAGTTGCCAGACCTCTTAGCAAGGGGTGCATCTTATCATAAAGAATCAAAGCACGGGGCTGGTGAGGTGGCGCTAGAGGTAAGGTGTCTGCCTTGCAAGCGCTAGCCAAGAAAGGACCACGGTTCCATCCCCCGGCATCCCATATGGTCCCCCCAAGCCAGGGGCAATTTCTGAGCGCTTAGCCAGGAGTAACTCCTGAACATCAAACGGGTGTGGCCAAAAAAAAAAAAACAAAAATAAATAAAAAAAAGAATCAAAGCACATAGCTAAATAGGGACTGGCCCCTAAAAGGGGGTTCCAGGTTTGTGCTTGTGTGTCTGTGTGTATGTGGACATAGGGCATGCCAGGAAAGAGGCCAAGTGTGTGCAGAATTGCAGGAGGGCAGGAGACCCCAATGCTGGTGAGGAACTTTAGAGAAGAGGGGCTGCCCATCCCCCCATGTATCACATTCCTAGGGAATCTCTAGGCACCCCCATTCCCCTCTGTCCTGCCTGTCCATCTACCCCCCCTCCAACACTCTGATAACGGTCTGTCCATGTCTTTCTCCTGCTGCTCCTATGGAAGCGAAGTTTTCCGCTCCTGCAGAAAGCAAAGTTACGGTAGGAAACTGGCTCCAGCACAAGCCTTGCCCCCTTCCCTGCCTGACCGGCACCTCCTTACCCCTTCTTAGATGTGCCCTGATGGGTTTCAGCTGGTTTGGGATAGAGGTCATGGTGGCCCTGTGCCCTGATTATTTTGCTCTGAGGTGACACTTCCTCTTTGTAACTGGACCCCATATTTCAAGCTTTGGCCCCTAAGACCTTGTTGGGGGGTCAGGGTACTACTGGGGAATAAAGCTGTACTGATGGGCAAGGGGGTGGGGGTGAGGTCCTGATAATCTTTTCTAAGTGGCTGGGAGAGGGGGACACAAAGGGTAGCTTTGGGGAGGTGGAGTGATAGCACAACAGGTAGAGCATTTGCCTTGCATACAGATGACTCAGGTTCAATCCCTGGCATCCCATATGGTCCCCTGAACTCAGCAGGAGTGATTCCTGAGCGAAGAGCCGGGAGTCACTCCTGAGCACCACCACTGGGTGTGGCCCCCCAAATTAAAAAATAGAGTAGCTTTGGGGACACCTACCAAGGTGCCATAGTAAGTGGAGAGGAAGGTGTGCATAACCAGGGGACTGGCATGAGAGGCATTCCCTGTAAAAGCCCAGGATGTAGGGAACACAAGGGGGCGGAAGCGGGTGCCAGAGCCCTGCCAAGGGGGAGCCAGGAGGTGGCAGAGGCAGAGTTGGAGGCAGCGGGTGGAGGCCCGGCCCACACAGACCCCTTTTTCTCCAGACTCAGAGACGGGTGAGGATGACATCAGCGATGTGCCGGGGACCCAGCGCCTGGAGCTACGGGATGACAGGGCCTTCAGCACCCCTACGGGTGAGGTCTTGCTCTGGGCTGCTGTGGGAGCTGGCAGAAAGTCTTCCCGGGGGAGGCACCCAGGCTTCACTGCACTCCTTTCTCCAGGGGGCTCCGACACCTTGGTGGGCACTTCTCTGGACACCCCTCCGACCTCCGTGACAGGCACATCCGAGGAGCAAGTGAGCTGGTGGGGCAGCGGGCAGACGGTGCTGGAACAAGAAGCGGGCAGCAGAGGTGGCCCCCGCCGCCTCCTGGGCAGCCCAAGGCAAGCACAGGCAACCGGGGCCGGGCCACGGCACCTGGGGGTGGAGCCGCTGGTGCGGGCTTCTCGAGCTAATCTGGTGGGCGCAAGCTGGGGGTCAGAGGATAGCCTTGCAGTGGCCAGTGACGCGTACGGCAGCGCATTCAGTCTATACCGAGGACGGGCGCTCTCAATCCACGTGTAAGTAACGGCCTCGTGCCGGCCTGCCCTGTCCTGTCCCATCTCACCATGCTGTCTGCTTGTCCCTCACAGCTCCATCTGCCACCCCACTGCACCATCCGTGCTTCTACTCCTGGTCTCTGCCACCTCCTCCATCACCATGCGGCCGGCTTGCCACCTCCCTGCCTCCATCACACCCCCCCCCCCCCCGTGTTGGCTCACAGTGCCCTCTCCATGATTTCATGCACCCCTCTGTCCCTTCCCTGTCTCCCCCCCCCCCTTTTCCCAGATCTTCACTTTCCCCAGGGGGCCCTCTTCTGCTCACTCATTCAGGCTGCTCTTGTCCTCAGGACTCCCCCAACCCCCTCTGCCTGCTGTCTCCGCAGCTGCCGCCTTTTGGGCTCTGCACATTCCTGCTCCCCTGAGTGCCTTTTTCTGGGCAAAGGAACCTTTCCTAAGGGCAGCTCCCAGGAGAGCAGAAGAGCAGTCAGGAGACGGCAGAGAGCGAGGTGGTCGAGGTGGGGGAAAGAGATGGAGCTAAATCCACCCTCCTCTCCAAAGCAGGAGGATGGAGGCGTGGGGAGGTAGGGGCTTGAGGTACAGTGCTAGAAGAAAGAAGACCGGGACTCGATGGAGATGGGGCTTCCTGGCCTGTGACATTCCCTGGGCTGAGGTCTGAGGCAGGGCTGAAGGTTGGCCTAGGAGTGGGCGATGAGCCGCGGAGGTGTGCAGTGAGCAGAGGAGCCATTTTTGGAGATTTGGGGGCTGGCAGATCCAGGAGGAAGTACCACAGTGGAAGAGGGAGTGGCTGGCCATTGAGGTATGGGGGGGGTGACTTTGGGGAAGCTGAGAGGGGTCTGATAATGGGTGGGGGTGGAAGGTAGCATGGAGGAGCAAGGGAAGGCAGAAGGGGGGCAGTTGTTTTTTTGGGGGGGTGATGTGGTGAGGGGTGGGCTGAAGAGCAGACCAGGGCAGCCGCAGGGTGGGTGGCCCAAGCTGTATCAGGTTGGCATTATCTGGGCGCTTTTGTGCCCCAGACTTGCCTTTTCCTTTCCAGTCTGCCTTTGCCAGGCCGCAGCCAGAGCCTGGAGTTGCTATGGCAACTTCAGAGGAACCCATTTCCTTCGTGATGATGTCTGTGCTATAGTGGCTGGCCCGGCAAGAGGCCTCTGCTGTCCCCGATTTCTCCTGGGCCTCACTTGGTTCCCAAAGGCCATTTCTGGGGCACTGGCATCCTTCACCCTAGTAGGCTCTGCCTGTGTGTGTTGGGGGGCATGCAACAGACTAAGGTTTGTGCCCCCTAAGGCCCTGTGGACTTTAGGGTTCCCCCCCCCCATAAGAGGTGAGGTCTGTAGCATGGGTGCCTAACCTAGCCAATGAACACTGGCACTTGGGCATCCTTAGGTCTCATGCTTGGGCCCGTCCTCTGCTCTTTCCCCGACCTCCATGTCCCTAGATCCCCTTGGTATTTTGGAGGGAACAAGAGTTCAGGACTAGTTCAGGTTAGCACCTGGGTGTCTGCATTTCTGGGCTGTCCCCATCCATCTCCCCTGCCCCATGGGTGGGTTTCCCCTGGACTTCTGTAAGCCCCCGTTTCTCTGTTCCTAACGGACCTTTATTAATAACAGTCCCGATCAGAGGATGAGGCGCCTTGGTGTATTTTCAGCTTTTTCACACAAGGCCAACACAGCCCTAGTGCTGTGGGAGCCTGCTCTGATGTGTGGGGTGGATGCAGCAGGCTTGCTCCTTGCTGATAATCTTTACCACACCACACCCCCACCCCCTGCACCCCTCCTCAGGGAACTCCTGGGGGAAGCAGAGCCAGCTCCTGGGCCCGAAGAGCTCTGTGGGTGAGAGAGGACTTGGGGCTGACCAGCTCCTTCCCTTTCTCCCCCTACCCCCCACACCTTCTATTCAGGCCCACGCGGCAGTTATTTCTGAGCTGAGTTATTTCTGAGCATACCCCTTTGGGGGAGCTTCTGTGCTGCTTGGGGGGTTTCCAAGGACTCAAGGTAACTCTCTCAAGGTTGGGACAGCCTCAGAGTCCTGTGCCAGAATGGGGGGTGCACAGGGGTCCCCAGGCCTGTAGCTTAGTCCCTCATACTTTGAGGCCCCAGTAGATATTTGTGTCCCTATGGCATGGGGATGGGCTCGTGTTGGGCTAAGTATCAGGTAACCCTGGAGATTAGGGATGCTGCCTGCAGGCCTATGTCTATTCTAGATGCCTCTCTGCAGAGAGGTATAACTTGCTGCTTGATGGGCTAGGCAGAGGGGCCAACTGGGGATAGAAAAGGTAGGAGGTTGCATTTCTAAAATAAATATTTTGATTTTGGGGCCACACCTGGCAATACTCAAGAATTACTTGTGGTGCTGGGAGGGGACCATATGGGATGCTGGAGATCGAATCCAGTCAGCCCATGCAAGGCAGCCACCCTCCCTATTGTACTCTCTCTCTCTCTCTCTCTCTCTCTCTCTCTCTCTCTCTCTCTCTCTCTCTCCCCAGCCCCTAGACGCTGTATTTTTTGAGGGGGGCCCTCCCCACCAACCCCTTCCTTCCCCCACCCTTCATTCATCCTCTAGATCTGCGCCTCATCCATTTCTCTTCCCACCGCTCACTTGCTCACCTGTTCCAGCTTGGGAGTGGGGGGGGGGGCTGGCAGGGGCTGGGGGCGAGGGGACCGGCCAGATCCTCTGGGGGCTGAGTCCCTACCTGGACCCTGCCATCAGCCTAATCTACTGATACCCCCTAGGGCGGCCCCCTTTCTCCTGTTCCTGCTCTGGGCTGTGCCTTCCTCCTTAGCCTGGAGTGGGGCGGCAGAGGGTCTGGCCTGGGTCCCCCCCTCACCACCACCACCACCACCACCAACCAGCCTTCCTAGCATGCTCCACCAACCACCCAGTTCCTGTCACGAGCTAAGCCTGGGAGGAGGGGATCCCCTGAATCTTGCACCCTTCTCCTTCTCGGTCTCCGCAGCAGCATCCCACCGAGCGGACTGTGCAGGGAAGAGCCGGACCCGCAGCCTCTGCCCGCCAGTGAAGCCCCGCGTCGTGCCGTTGCGCAGCAGCCTTCTGCCTCCAAATCCGCTCTCCTGCCCCCGCCGTCCCCACGGGTGGGGAAGCGGCCTCCACCGGGACTCAGCCCCCAGCCGTCATCATCAGCAAGGCCCACCTCGCCCCACCGGCGCCCGCAGGAGCCGGGGCCACCCGAGGACGCCGTTGGCACCGCCGAAGAGAAGCGGAGCAAGAAGTCCAAATCGTCGGGGCCCTCGCTCCCGGGCACGGCGGAGTCCCGGCCCCAGACACCCCTGAGCGAGGCTTCGGGGCGCCTGTCGGCCTTGGGCCGCTCGCCCCGGCTGGTGCGTGCGGGCTCCCGCATCCTGGACAAGCTGCAATTCTTCGAGGAGCGGCGCCGCAGCCTGGAGCGCAGCGACTCGCCCCCGGCGCCCCTGCGCCCCTGGGTACCTTTGCGCAAGGCGCGCTCGCTGGAGCAGCCCAAGTCGGACGCGGCCGGCGCATCCTGGGGCTCGCAGGAGGAGCTGCGCGCACCCACGGGCAGCAGCGTGGCCGAGCGGCGCCGCCTGTTCCAGCAGAAGGCCGCCTCGCTGGACGAGCGCACCCGGCAGCGCAGCCCGGCCTCCGACCTCGAGCTGCGCTTCGCCCAAGAACTGGGCCGGATCCGTCGCTCCACGTCGCGGGAGGAGCTGGTGCGCTCCCACGAGTCGTTGCGCACCACGCTCCAGCGCGCCCCGTCCCCCCGAGAGCCCGGAGAGCCCCCGCTCTTCTCCAGGCCTTCCACCCCCAAGACCCCCCGAGCCGGGAGCCCCGCAACCCCGTCACCTCTGCCTCTTCCCAGCTCCCCGGCTAAGCCAGGCGATGAGCCGGCGAGGCCTCCTCGCAGCCGTGGGTCTGCGGGCAGGACGGAGCCCCCCGGAGAAGGCCCGCAGCAGGAGGTCAGGCGGCGCGACCAGTACCCGCTGACCCGGAGTAGAGCCATCCAGGAGTGTCGCAGCCCCGTGCCACCCCCCGCCGCCTCCTCCGATGCCCCCGACATCAGGACGAAAGCCCCCCCGGGTCGCAAACGGGGGGAGCCGCAGGCACAGGCCGTGCGTTTCCTGCCCTGGGCCACGCCAGGCCAAGAGGGCACCGCTACTGCTACTTCGCTTCCCACTTCGGAGAAGAACAGGGCAGGGCCTGAGGAAGATGGGCCCTGGGGAGCCTGGGACCGCCGCGGGGGCCGCAGCCATACCCGAGGACGTCGGGCTAGGCCCACCTCACCAGAACTCGGTGAGGGCTGGGGAGAGAAAAGAGGGTGCATGAAAAGAGGTTGTTAGCAAGGTTGGAGCAGAAAGATCCCTGAGGGTTCTGCGATTTGTGTTTGGAGAGAGGGAAACTGAGACCAGGTGCCTGACACTCTTGGGCCCAGTGATCAGCCTTCTTTTGGGTCAAGGACCTAACCTGGGCAGATGGAGACTTGAGGGGGTCTCAGCGCAACCCACTCCTGGAGTGGGGAGGAAATAAAAGAGAGGAAGGTACTCACTAGGTTAGGGCTCCCTATTAGAGCCAGCCTCCCTCCTTCACATCTATCCTTGGGTCTCCTGTCAGTTCATGTTTGGTCTCCCACCTAAAAAAAATTGTTGTTGTTATTGTTTTTTTAGGGGGCGATTACACCCGGCGGTGCTCAGGGGTTACTCCTGGCTCTGCACTCAAAAGTCGCTCCTAGCATTCTCAGGGGACTATATGGGATGCTGGGATTCAAACCACCATCATACTGGGTCGCTTGCGTGCACGGCAAACACCTTACTGCTATGCCATCACTCAGGCCTTGTTGTTGCTTTTTGAGCCACATCCAGCAGTACTCAGAGCATAGTCTTGGCTCTGTGCTCAGGGATCACTCCTGGTGGGGCTAAGGAGGACCATACGTGGCACCAGGGTGAAACCTGGGTCTGTCACATGCAAAATGAACACTCTCTCCTGCTGTACTGTTAACTCTGGTCTCCATTTGCCCAGGTGGGATATCTACTTAGGTCCAGGCAATGGGAGCTATTCTTTTTTTCTTTTTCTTTGCTCTTTGGACCACATGTGATGGTGCTTGGCTATGTACAAGGCCAGTATACCTACAATCGCTCTGGACTAAAGTAGGAGCCTTTTATTTTTTATTTTGGGGAGACACATCTGGTGGTGCTCAGGGATACTCAGGGCTCTGCACTGAGGAATCTCTCCTTGCAGTGCTCAGGGTACCATATGGATGGCGGGGATCCAATCCAGGTTGGCTGTATGCAAAGTAGGCCCTACCCGCTGTACTATCACTCTGGTGCCAACAGGAGCCATTCTTGACTTCATCCCCACCTGCAGCTAGTGTCTCTTCCATTGGACTTACCACCTCATTTTTCTCATCAACATAGTGCTTTTAAGCCAGCAGTGTGCAGCAGTACGGGTGTATGTCTAGCATATGATCTTGGGTTCGATTCCTGGCATTACAAGTTCCCAGAGCACTGCCAGCTGCAACCTGGGAGTTCCTCTGGAGACTCCTAGCAGCACTGCATCCTTGAGCATTTGCATTCAAGCGCTGACCTGATGGGCCAAGAATTGTCAGTGGGGGGCCCGGAGAGATAGCACAGCGGTGCTTGCCTTGCAATCAGCCGATCCAGGACCAAAGGTGGTTGGTTCGAATCCCGGTGTCCCATATGGTCCCCCGTGCCTGCCAGGAGCTATTTCTGAGCAGACAGCAGGAGTAACCCCTGAGCACCGCCGGGTGTGGCCCAAAAACCAAAAAAAAAAAAAAAAAAAAAAAAAAAAGAATACACATTTGGGGCTGGAGAGATAGCATGGAGGTAAGGTGTTTGCTTTGCATGCAAAAGGACAGCGGTTCGAATCCCGGCATCCCATATGGTCCCCCGTGCCTGCCAGGAGCTATTTCTGAGCAAACAGCCAGGAGTAACCCCTGAGCACCGCCGGGTGTGGCCCAAAAACCAAAAAAAAAAAAAAAAGAATTGTCAGTGGGGCCCTCAGGCCTCCAGAGCATGATTAGGTAGCTCCTTTGGCCCTCCCCCAGAAAGGAAAACAAAATGTTGCTTCAAACTCAGGATGACCATGCCTTTGTCCATCATCCTGCTAGCCACATCACTATACTCCATTACACCTAACAGTAATTGCATCCTCCACCTTCTGGCTAGCCATGTCCCTATGTCCCCACAGCTATATGTCACAGGCATTAACATATACCTATGACATATAACTGTGGGCACACAGGGCATTTAGTCTGCTGTATGTGGTGCTGCAAGATAACGGGCATTGAGGCTAAAGAGGTAGTGAAGTTGGTAGGGTGCTTGCTTTGCACACGGTCAATCTGAGTCTGATACCCAGCACCTGATATGGTCCTGTGAGCATTGCCAGGAGTCAATCCTGAGAGCAGAGCCAGGAGTCAGCCATGAGCACAGCTGGGTATGACAGCAAAACAAAACAAGATGCTGGATGTTCCATATCAGCTTCATCCTGCACACACAGGTGGCTGCCAACACTGCCTAGGGGCACATAGCTTATACAGAGCACAACTGGGGTTCCTTCCACCCCAGGGCTCCCCTTTTCTTGCATGTAGTTGTCAGAGTTGGGAGAGACTTAGAGACATGGGTGTTCTCGATCTCTGTATGTGCAAGCTTCCTGCATGCTGGGACTGTGTCTTCTTTCCTGAGGGAACCCTGCAGGAATCCCAGTATCCTGCAGGGAGTGCAGCATTTCTGGTGGATGAAGGAATGGAATCAAAGCTAATTGACTGGGCTCTGGTGCCTCTCTCAAACTTTTAGAATCTGGTGTTCCCCATGTGCTGTCCTGTCCTGCTGTTGCTTTACATTTGCATTCTAATGAGCTGACCCTCCAGTGGTCCTCAGAGAGTCTTGCATGGGGCTTTATGTACCCCCCTGGCTGGCTGATGGGACTAAAGATACTCTCAGCATATTCCCTACCTTCCTCCAAAGCTGGAGAGATAGTACAGGAGGGAAGCCACTTGTCTTGGGAGCAGCTGCAATTGATGACCCCAGACTGTATATATGGTTCCCAGTGCCACAAATAGTTCCCCGAGTACCAACAGGGGCCAAACAGCAGAATAGCCCCTGAGCACACCTGGATGGAGCCCCCCAAACAAAATGAAAGGCAGCACAGGGGTCTGAACTTGATAAATGCAGAGCCCTGAAAGCCAGTCCTGTTTGAAAAGCCTCCCCCTGACTTCTTTTTTTGAGGGGGACTGAAATCTCCTAAAGGGTATTCAGGAGGTTTGGGATGGGTATACGTCCAGCTATTCTGGACCAATGGTTCAATGTCAGGCCTGAATATGCAGTGCTGCTCAGACACTAAAGTTCTGGGGGCCTTGTGGGTTACCCCAGTATTGTTCAGGGCCACACGGTGCTTGGAATTGTGGACAGTATCATGAGGTGATGTCTTCCTGCCTGACACCTTCAGGGGAGAGACCTTTTGCCTCCTCCTCTCAGCCCCCCCTCTTTCTGGTTCCAGTACTGTAGTATCTGAACCTCTGAAATCACCCTCTAGAGACCGTATCACCTCACCATGTCACTTGTCTCTGACAGAGTCCTCGGATGACTCCTATGTGTCTGCGGGAGAAGAACCCCTGGAGGCCCCCCTCTTTGAGATCCCGCTGCAGGACACGGTGGTGGCCCCTGGGGCTGACGTGCTGCTCAAATGCATCATCACTGCTAACCCCACACCTCAAGGTAAGTCCTGGGTCAGAACCACAGTATACCAGGTAGGGTACCCCATCTGTTCCCCTCAGCCTACCAGGAATAATCCTTGAGTGCTAAACCAGGAGAAACTCCTGAGCATTGTTGAGTATGGCCCCTTAAAAGTTGAGTCCTGGGGCCAGAGCAATAGCGCAGCGTGTGCATTTGCCTTGCACATGGCTGATCCAGGACAGACCTTGATCAATCCCCAGCATCCCATATGGTCCTCCAAGCCAGGAGTGATTTCTGAATGTATAGCCAGGAGTAACCCTTGAGCATCACCGGGTGTGGCCCAAAAACAAAAACAAAAACAAAAAAATTTGAATCCTGGCTGAGACAGGGTCACACACACACATCAGCATACCTGGACCCTCAGAGGGAAAGGAAGGGTGCAGGGGGAGTCCCTGAACCCTGCTGAAGACTCCCAGTGTTCTCCAGGAAAGGGTAGGGCCAGTCTAGGCTTCCCTGAATGAAGAGAGATGTTTGTGCTCAGTGCTCATCCCTGTTAACCCGCTGCTTCCCTTCAGTGTCCTGGCAAAAGGATGGGTCTGCTGTGCGCAGTGATGGCCGTATCCTCCTGCGGACTGAGGGCGAGAGACACACACTGCTGCTCAGGGAGGCCCGGGCAGCTGATGCCGGCAGCTACACCGCCACCGCCACCAATGAGCTGGGCCAGGCCAGCTGCAGTGCTGCACTGGCCGTGAGACCAGGTAGGGAGTATCACATGCATGTGTGCACATGTGTTTGTGTGTGTGTAGATATGACTTTTGGGGGGAATGAGGTGTTGATTTAAAATACAAAATATGGGCCCGGAGAGATAGCACAGCGGCGTTTGCCTTGCAAATAGCTGATCCAGGACCTAAGGAGATTGGTTCGAATCCTGGTGTCCCACATGGTCCCCCGTGCCTGTCAGGAGCTATTTCTGAGCAGACAGCCAGGAGTAACCCCTGAGCACCGCCGGGTGTGACCCAAAAAACAACCCCCCCCAAAAAAAAAACCAAAATATAAGATATAAAGTCTACGTGTTGGGTGAGGTCACTGCAGGCACCGTGTTTCTAACCCCTCAGACAGATGGGTCTGATGAATGGTAGTAGTGGCAGAGAAATAACTCACAAGCAGTTAAAGTTTCTTTATTTTATTTTATTTTATTTTATTTTTTGTTTGTTTTTTGGGGTCACACCTGGCAGTGCTCAGGGGTTACTCCTGGCTCTGCGCTCAGAAATCGCTCCTGGCGATTTCATATAGTCCCTGGCGGGGAACCATATGGGATGCCGGGATTCGAACCACCGTCCTTCTGCTTGCAAGGCAAATGCCCTCTCTCTAGCCCCTCAGTTAAAGTTTCATCAGAGTCAACTTGCTTTTATTTCATGGCTCTGTCTACCATGTGCATTTCCTCACATCTACTTCTCTACTAAACTTTCTGCTATCTGCTTTTTTTGCTGATCAGCTTCTTGCTGCTTCTGCTCTCTGCCTTTTTGCTCTCCTCCCTTGACACCACCCCCCAGCTAGACTCTCTAATTCTTTATTTAAAATAGCCCACCCCATCCCAGGTGTGAGTGGGTCTTACCATCCAGGTGGGATTAACATCTCAAAAGAAGAGGTTAGGGAAACAGGAAGTTAGGGGCAAGGTTACAGTGAGGGGCATGCAGGTATCCTTCCATGTCCAGCCCAGGGCTTGGACTCTCAGAGGACCATGAACTCTGGATGTGTGCCTGCAGTATGCACTTTGTGGGAAGCTCAGAATGGGGACCTGCTTTCTCAGGGCACAAATGGATGGTCTGGCCCCTTCACTGAGTTCCGTACTTCCATATCTCCTAAATGCTTTTCTGAAGATGCTGCACAGGGAAGGCTAGTTGTCCTGCTGGCCCCACCCTGAGCTAAACACTTCAAGGTTTAATTAAAAGCCATCAGAGCCATCTGACATCATTTCCTATGTCTGGCCAGTAAGGAACAGGATGCTCTAAGTGCCATCCTTAAGCAAACCCATCCTTCTGTCCCGCCTGCCTCCCTCATACCTTCTGTTGAATCCAAAGTCCCAAAGGGGTGCTGCTAAGGAGGGTACCCACTGAACATCCTTATAGGCATCTTTTTTTTCTTGTTTTGATTTTGAAGTCACACCTTGTGGTATTCAGTACTTCCTGACTCAGTGTCCCAAGGTCCCTGATGGCAACCATGTGATGTGTGCTGGGCAGGTAAAAACCCATGCTCAGCCTTCTGAGCCACTGCCATCACCTCCATCACACCTCTGGGTTACAACCTGGTTTCTCTGAGGTTGGGGACGGGGCAGGACTGGAGTCCAGTGTGTGTGCTGGTTGGTAGCCCAGCCTGACCATATGCTGACCATGGCAGCAGGGACTGGAGGAGAAGGCGTCCATTATGTTCTCAAGCTTCCACCACTGTCTCTGGGGACGGCTCAGGGCAGACAAACCAGTGGCCTGTGTGTTAGAAGCGGGCATCTGCCGTGGCACACTCGATTGACAGGCTACACAGGAAGCCAGGGTTTGGATGGTGCCAGCCGTGCCAGCAAGAAGAACAGCACACACTGTTCTGTTGGATGAGATAGCAGCGCCTGTCTCTGTGGGCCCAAGACCCGCGCACTTCTTGTTTAGGGAGTCCTTCGTCACACCCGACTCCTGCCTGCCTGTCCCTTTGGGGCGCTCTAAAAGGCTTGCAGCTCTTTCGTCCCTTTCTCCATTCCAGGCTGGCCCCAGCCCTCACGCTGAATCATTGCCCCCTCCTGCTTCCGTCCTTCCCTCACCTCTGGGCTGAGGGATTCTGACTCAGCTCCTAGCAGCTCCCTTTCGAAGGGGCCCCACACCCCCATCATGCATAATCTAGAGCAGGGGGTGCCCCAACAGTGTCACAGGGCCTTTTAAGGTTGGGCAGGAGGCTTGGGGGCAGGCAGCTGTCAGCACTCCACTGAGATTTCTGTGCTGGTGGCGCCACTCTCATGGACTAGCCGCTAACGTGTGAATTAACTGTATGGGGAGACGGACTAGAAGAGTATGGGGAGGTGCTCAGGCCTGGGAAGACCTTTCTGCAGATTTTGTGCAGACTGCTTATCTATATTTTGGATGACCCCTCTCTGCCACCGCATCTCCTCCTATCATCCAACCCCCTGGCCTCCATCTGTCAGTTCATTAGTCAACATTAGTCAGTTGTCCCAAGGGACCAGCCCCCTTGAGGGAGGCCCAGGGCCTGCTGGCCAGCAGACACGAGGGTGGGGAGGATACCAACTTTCTTACCCTACAAGGCGCTGTTCAGGCCAGAGCAGCTGGATGGGGCCAGTGGGCCCAGGAAGCTGCAGGAATGGGCGGATCTAGAGGGTGGCTCAGATGTTTTTGACAGGGTGCGGGACCAGGAGCCTCCAGAAGATGGTTGGGATTGAATGCAGGGTGGATCCTAGGGAAGGGGGTGTGGGAAGGAGGGGATTATGACTGCAGGGACACAACTCGGGGATCCACCTTTCTTTTTTTCCCCCGGTCACACCCTATGGTGCTCAGAGGCCATCTTCTGCTCCTCAGGAATGCCCTTGGCAGTGCTTAGGGGGATCCTACATGGTGCTGGGGATGGAACCAAGGTTGGCCACATGCCATGCAAGCACTTTCTGCATATTGACTCTCTGGCCCCAATTCTTTGTTTTTGTTTTTGGGCCATAACCTTCAGTGCTCAGGGGTTACTCCTGGGTCTGCACTGAGGGATCACTCCTGGTGGGCTCTGGGGATCATATGAGATGCTGGAGATTAAATTTGACTTGTCTGAGTGCAAGGCAAGCACTCTACTCACTGTACTGTTACTCCAGCCCCTCTTTCTTTCTTTTTCCTTTTTTTTTTTTTCTGTTTGTGTGTGTGTGTGTGTGTGTGTGTGTGTGTGTGTGTGTATTTTGGTTTTGGACCACACCTGGCAATGCTGAGGTCATCCTGCTGGCTCTGCACTCAGGTTACTTCTGGCAGGACTTAGAGACCATATGTAGTGCCTGGCATTGAAGCTGGGTCACCTGTGCTATGACTCCCACCCAGTACTCTGTTCAGAAGGTTGGCTACTCAGTGCCCTTTGATGTGTCTGTTCCAACTTTGTGCATCCCGGTCCACAGATCTCAGTGTCTAATTGGAAGGCAGGGGCCAAGAAAAGGAGGGGAGAATGTCGTTGTCCCTCAGGGTTGGGGGCCTGAGAATTAGAGGTGGGATCTGATCTGTCTGACTCCTGCACCTTCCCTCTGCACCACTGCCTAACTCAGCAGAGCCTACAGTTGATCTTTCCAGGGGTATATGGGATGTGTAATGGGGAGAGACTGAGGGAGGGGGCATCCACCGCTCAGCATCTGCACACACCTGTTATACAAGCATTGCCTCCAAACCAGCTGGGCACCTGTTGCTAGTACAAAGGGTAGGACAGGATGATGTTTTCATTCTCTAGAATAAATGTAAAGCCAACAGCCTATGCAGGTACACTAGTGGGCCTGCTTCCTCTTGGAAGGCTGGCAAGATGGGGGGGACTTGGGGTGTTGAAGCAGCCCACCAGGAATGATGCATTTGTGGGTTATGGGCCATTCAAGCCTGGGCATGTGGGGGCTCAGCTTCTACCAGCCCAAGATGCTTGGACCCAGTCTCATGCCTGTGCTACCACTAAGAAGACTAAGTCTCCCACACACACAACACACATCCTGAGACTGGCCCACTGGCACACAAGAGCCATGTTCTCTCCATATGATGGTAGCTATGGACCATATGCGGCAATGGAGAACTTGTTCTGTGGTTGCTGAAACTTGGCTCTGTGCTCAGGAATTACTCTTGGTGGTGCTCAAGTGACAATATGGGATATCTGGGATCGAACTCGGGTCAGCTACCTGCAAGGCAAAAACACCCTGCCCGCTGTACTATTATTAGTCCCCCTTCTATCTCATCTTTTTGTTTGTTTGTTTTTGTTTTGGGGACATACCCAGTGGCACTCAGGGGTTTCTCCTGGCTCTGTGCTCAGAAATTACTCTTGGCAGGCTTGGGAGACCATATGGGATGCTGAGAATCGAACCATGGATCTCTGGGGTTGGCACATGCAAGGCAAGCGCCCTACTGCTGTGCTATCACTCCAGCCCCTTTCTATCTTTTTTTGGGGGGGGTCACACCCAGCAGTGCTCAGGGGTCACTCCTGGCTCTAGGCTCAGAAATCTCCTGTCCCTGGCAGGCACAGGGGACCATATGCAATGCCAGGATTCGAACCACAGTTCTGCATGAAAGGCAAATGCCTTACCTCCATGCTATCTCTCCAGCCCCAACCCCCTTCTATCTTATCTTACTATTGTTCATGTGAATTTGAAGTGTCTGGGAGTACCTGTGGGTTCCCTTTGGGGTGCTTAGCACTCAAAGCAGAACCTAGTAGGAGGTTTGATCATGATTTTAAGCCTCATCCCTGCATATCTCTCTCTCTCTCTCTCTCTCTCTCTCTCTCTCTCTCTCTCTCTCTCTCTCTCTCTCTCTCTCTCTCTTTTGGTGTTTGGGTCATACCCAGCAGCACTCAGGGGTTACTCCTAGCTCTTTGCTCAGAAATCATTCCTGGTAGGCTTGGGGGACCATATGGGATGCTGGGATTCGAAACATCGACCTTCTGCATGCAAGGCAAACGTCTTACCTCCATGCTATCTCTCCGGCCCATTCCTGCATCTCTTAGGCCTAAATTCTCTCCCTCTCCTTTTCTCTCTTTCTCCCCTTTGTTCTTCTCTCTCCTTTGTCCTTCTCTCTCTCTATGTCCTTTTCTCTCTCTTTCTCTCTCTCCTTTGTCCTTTGGCCACATATACAGTGCTCAGAGCTTTCTCTTGGCTCCATGTTTATGGGTCAGTTGTAGAGGTAGGTGTCTTGCCCCTTGTGCTGTACCTTGAGCCCCATGGCCTACGTTCTCACTATTATCCCTCTCCTGCCTCTTTGGAGAGGTTGAGAATTAAGGGAGATTATGCTCTTGAGCTCCTGATGAGAGTTGATGGAGTCCCCAGTGTAGGTTAGCCATGGGGAGCTCTCTCTCGCATTCTCTCTCTTTGGTTTGTTCTCTCTCTCTCTCTCTCTCTTTGGTTCCTGGGGTCACATCCTGTGGTGCTCAGAGGTTACTCCTGGCTCTGCCCTCAGAAATCACTCCTGGCAGGCTCAGGGAACCATATGGGATGCCGGGAATCAAAACCAGGTCCGTCCTGGGTTGGCTTTATGCAAGGCAAATGTCCTACCACTGTGCTATCTCTCCAGCCCCAGGGAAATTCTCCTCTTCCTCCTCCTCTTCCTCCTCTTCCTCCTCTTCCTCTCTCTCTCTCCCTCTCTCTCTCTCTCTCTCTCTCTCTCTCTCTCTCTCTCTCTCTCTCTCTCTCCTCACTCTCTCATGGTTTGGGCCACACCTGATCAGCACTCAGGGACTCTCCCAGATGCTCTGTGTGGACCTGTGTCGTATTCAGATTCCTAACTCCAGCAGTGGGTTTCAAATGTCTGCATGCATCACAATCACCTGGAGGTGTTTTAAAACACAGATCCCTGGGACTCACCCAGGAGCCGGCCAATTGCTGTGTATCAGACACGGTTGTAGGATGCTCCCTGGTAGGGCAAATAGTGAGGACAGCTTGTGCCTTCATTTCCACCACTTTCCTGTCTACTTTCCTGTACTGCAGCACCCATCCACCTCTGCAAGTGCGGGTCCCACCGACCTCCATGTGCCAGCCACATGACTCTGTGGCTCCCTCCATTGAAACCCCCTGGGGACCACTCCATCTCCAGGATGGCTGCTGAGGGCTGGAGCATGATTGCATCCTCAGGCCTTGGACTACAGAGGTGACAAATCAGATACATATAACAGCAAGAGGGACAATAGTGGCCAGAGAGGAGACCACAGTCTCCCAGGGCCATGGGAGAGCAAAGGGAGGACATTTATCTTAGAAAAAGGTGTAGGAGCACAGAGGGAAAACCTTTATGGAATTAAAGGCTTGGCTGAGCAAGGCTAGAGCTAAAGGATAGCAAGTAGGGTGCTTACCTTGCATGTGGCCAACCCAGCCCTACATGCACCTGATGTCTCCTAAGCACCACTAGGAGTGATCCTTGAGTGCAGAGCCAGGAGTCAGCCTTGAGCACTGCTAGGTGTGATTCAAAAAAAAAAAAATTAAGACCAAAAATGAAAAAGTTTAGGGCCAGAACAATAGTATAGCAGGTAGGACATTTGCCTTGCATGTGGCCAACCTGAGTTTGATCCCAGAATTCTATATGGTCCCCTGAACTCCACCAGGAATGATTGCTAAGTGCAGAACCAGGAATAAGCCCTGAAAAACACCAGATGTGGTCCAAAAACAAAAGCAAATTCTAGTTGAGGATAGAAAGATAATACAGGGGTTAATGCATTTATCTCGAATGCAGTAGACTCTGGTTTGATGTCCCACACCACATGTTCCCAAGAACAGAGTTGGGAGAGGCCCCTAGTTCTTCAAGAAGACAGAGAGACATGGGGGGTAGAGCAGGGGGTGCTGCAGTCTGTGCTCAGAAAGATGGCAGAGGAAGGAAGCTGGGGTGTCTGAGAAAGATGGTGCTAATGAGCCCTTAACCAATGAAACAGGCAGGTGAGCTAGAGTTCTTAGCCAGTTATCCAGGCAGGGGAACAATACGCTGGTCATAGGCACTATTTCTGACTGTTCCCCAATGTGCCATCCCTTCATCCCCTGCCATCCTCCCTCTCTCCTTTTCTTCCTCTTTTCCCTCCCTTTCTCCCTTTTCTCCCTCCTCACTTTCCTGCCTTTTCTTTTTGCCTGCCTGCTCCCCTCCCTTCCTTTCCCTTCTTTCTTTTTCTTCCCTTCCCTCGTCTCCTCTCTTCTTTTCCTTCCTTTTTTCTTCATCCTCCCTTCTCCTCCCTTCCCCTCCCCTCTATTTTCTCCTTCCTCTTCACCTTCTCCCCTTCCTTCCACTGGTGAGGCCATTCCATGCAGTGTCCAGGGGCCATATGAAGGCAGCCCAGGACCTCATCATGAAGGCTACTCCTGGTTACCCTGTCATAAGCAGCTAGCCTGGAAAGGGCAAGGTTTATGCTAAAACCATTTCTGACAAGGCTGAAAATAGAAGCCTAAAGAACCCCTGCAATGGGGGCCCTCAGCAGGGGGCTTGTTCCCACATAGAATTACCCAAAGATTCCTGACCTGCTGAAGATTCAGTCCTCAGGTTCCTGACCTGCTGTCATAACCCTCATTCTATAGATGCAGCTGGGGGTGTAAGGATCATGTGGAAGGTCAACCTGCCTATGGTAGTGGAGGGAAAGCAGCACAGTGGCACTGAGCTTTATCTGTATTCTCTGAACTCCTCTGTAGATGAATAATTTGGCCAGGGAGAATTCTGAGAGTGCCTCCTACAGTCACTACCTCCACAAGCCGGTGCCTGGGGCAGCCCAGGAGAAGCATTAGATATGGAAAGGGTGCCCCTTATTCCTATCTCCCAGGCTTCCTTATCTTGTATTTCTGACTCCCACAGTCATGCTGTTTTGTTCCATAGCTCTAATCAGCCACTGCCCCTGGCCTGGATATCCCTAACTGAATCATGGTCCCAACAGAAGGCCACAACTCTTCCTGGGTCAGGGCAATACTACAGAGGTAGGGCACTTGCCTCGCATGTAGTTGATCTGAGTTCAAGTGTCTGTACCCTATATGGTCCACTGAGCACTGCTGAATGTAGACTGAAAACAAAGTCAGGATCAGCAGCCTAGCAGACACTAGGAACCTCGATTTCTAGATAAAAAAACAACTAGAACCCCATATGGTCTCTGAGCCCTGCTAGGAGTAAATACTGAATACAGTTTATGTGGCCCCCTTCAACCACCACCCCAAAAAAGAAAGGTAAAACCAGTGCATAGCTGAAATTTTCTAAAATGCTAGGCTCAAATATGGGGGACCTGTGCTTGAGGGATGACTGGAAGTGCCAGGACTGAGTGTCCCTTGTCCCCATCCCTGGTCAGACCCCACAGTGAGCATAAACGCCAATGTGCCCACTCACACCTGCAGGGAGAGCAACAGGGGCTTGGTGAGAGTGGGGTGGGGTCACGAGATGAAGCAGGGGCCAGAAGATGTCGCTAAGGTCTGGAGCATGAGGCCCAGGAGCTCAAGAGCATAATCTCCCTTAATTCTTTTTGTTTGTTTGTTTGTTTGTTTTTGGGTCACACCCAGACATGTTCAGGGGTTACTCCTGGCTCTTTGCTCTGATTTTGCTCCTGGCAGGCTTGGGGACTGTATGGGATGCCGGGATCCGAACCACTGTCTATCCTGGGTTGGCTGGTGATCCAACCCAGGCTGCTACCCTATGATACTTCCAGCTATATCTTGAGCCACAACCACCTCTTCTCCCACCTCTCTCCTACCCACCCTTCTGCCCAAACTCCTCCTCCCAATACATCTGTGCCAGATACTCTTGCACCCTTTCCAGAGGCTCTCACCCATCTCAAGGATGCCTTGGCAGTGCTCAGTACAGCTCCTACCTCTCTAATCTCACCCACTCACCTCATGTCTTCCTTCCTTCCTTCCTTCCTTCCTTCCTTCCTTCCTTCCTTCCTTCCTTCCTTCCTTCCTTCCTTCCTTCCTTCCTTCCTTCTTCCCTCCCACCCTTCTTTCCACCCTCCTTCCTTCCTTCCTTCCTTCCTACCTTCCTTCCTTCCTTCCTCCCTCCCTCCCACCCTTCTTCCCACCCTCCTTCCTTCCTTCTTCCTTCTTACCTTCCTTCCTTCCTTCCTCCCTCCCTCCCACCCTTCTTCCCATCCTCCTTCCTTTCTTCCTTCCTTTGTTCCTTCCTTCGTTCCTTCCTTCTTACCTTCCTTCCTGCCTTCCTTTCTTCCTTCTTCCTTTCTTCCTTCCTTCCTTCCTTCCTTCCTTCTTCCTTCCTTCTTCCTTCCTTCCTTCCTTCCTTCCTTCCTTCCTTCCTTCCTTCCTTCCTTCCTTCCTTCCTTCCTTCCTTCCTTCCTTCCTTCCTTCCTTCCTTCCTTCCTTCCTTCCACCCAGTTGTACTCTGGGCTTCTCCTGGCTCTTCACTTAGGGATCACTCACAGTGGGCTCGGGGGACCATATGGGTACTAGGGATTGAACCCAAATCAATTGCATACAAGACAAGTAGATTTGTACTATCATTCTGGCCTCTTTCTCCCTTGTTTTTTTCTTTCCTTTTTGTAAGGGTTTATTTTTATTTTATTATTTATTTTTGTTTTGTTTTGCCACTCCCAGCAATGCTCAGGGCTTGCTTCTGACTCTGTACTTAGGAATCACTCCTAGTAGGCTTGGGAAGACATATAGGGTGTGTTGGGGTCAAACTCAGGGAGCCATATGCAAGGCAAGCACTTTTACATGCTTGACTATCTCTCCTGCTCTTGTTTTGCTTGTTTAATATTTTGTGTTTGGGACCATACCTGACTCGACCCAGAGCTTATTCCTGACTCTGCACTCAGGGCTCACTTCTAGAGGGCTGTGAAGAGCCTATGCAGTGTCAGGGATTGAATCCAGGTCAGCTACATGCACCTTACTCTCTGTACTATCTCTTCAGCCCCTTTGTTTTGAGGAGAAATCTGCCTTGAACAGGGTATAAGACTTACTATTTTTTTTTTTTTTGGTTTTTGGGCCACACCCGGTGACGCTCAGGGGTTACTCCTGGCTATGCGCTCAGAAGTTGCTCCTGGCTTGGGGGACCATATGGGACGCTGGGGGATCGAACCGCGGTCTGTCCTAGGCTAGCGCAGGCAAGGCAGGCACCTTACCTCTAGCGCCACCACCTGGCCCCAAGACTTTCTATTTTGAGCTCTCCCCTTCTCTTCACCCCCAGTCCTGATGGGGGTGGTTCCTGAAGTGGCAGAGAAGCCCTAAGAAAGAGGGTTGGGTTTACGCCTTTCCTGTAGGTAGTGGCATCTTCCTCAAGAACTACACAGTGGGGGTGTTCCCTTGATGTGTGGGTTGCTTTTCCATGTATTGGGGGTCATATAACCTGAGGGCAGTGTGGAGAGATTAGTTAGTATGCACAGAGCCAGTGGAAGAATCTTCTGGTTTAGGGGGCATCTGTACCTCAATTGCTGACTACTCTTTCCCACAGTAAGATCCAGGCTGGCAGGGAAGGCGGGAATGGCATGGAAGAACTGGCTGCCCATGGCTTTGGTGACAGGGCCAGTGTAAAGTGAGGTGGCCCCAGAGCCTGGTTCTCAGGGCCCCTACCTCATTCATTATACTAGTCACATAGCTTCTCGGTTACAGAGGGAGTGGGGGCCACCACTTGCACTCTTGCTGAGTTGGTCTGACAGCCAACAATCTCTGAGAAATTCAAAGGTACCTGGCTGGCTTGGTTACTGACTACCACCAATGTGTAGTTTCCCTGGACACCACTAGAGGTCCCATGGCTCCCTGCAAATCTGATCAGCAATCTCCCTTCCCTCCCTCCCCCCCCCCCCCACATCCACACGCTTTCTCAAAGTCAAGAACATATCCAGGGCGTGACCCTAAAAGTTCCCAGGTTCCATGGAGGGGGTACCTGATCTCAGGTCCCTGTTGGTGACCTTGGCTCAGGTACAGCAGATGCTGTTTCTGTGGTGTCATTCCTACCCCTTGGGCTGGCATGAGTGATGGTCCCCTTCCCTGCCAACCCCCAACCCCCTCGTCACTGGCAGTTCAGGGGAAACAGGTCAGAGCTTGGGAATGTGGCTCTGGGCAGGAGTAACTGAGGAAGCAGAAGCTGGGCCTGCAACTGGCCGCTCCCCACTCCTTCCCTTCCCCCATGCTGTCTCTTAAGTCGGGGAGCACTTGCAGCTAGGACCTTGGGCAGGCCCTGTGCTGGGGGGAAGCAGGAATGGAGGTCAAGGGGGAACTCTGAATCCCATCATGGGGAGGGGGGGGTGTCTCTGGAATGAGACTGAAAGGCCTGGTAGGTCTCAGCGTAAGAGAAAGCAAAAAGTGGAATTTTGTGACTGCATTTCCAGCCCCTTGGGGGTATGGAGGGCACTATGACCATATGCCCTTCTCAGGAGAATCAGGCAGGAGAGTGAGCCAGGACAAACCCCTTGCCCAGGGGCGGGGCCAAGGCACCCCACATGTCATGCTCTTGTCAGGTCCCAAAGCTGTGAGCAGAGCAAAGGCAGAGCTGGTCTGGGATGAGCAGGACTAAATGCGGTGGACCCGCCTCTCTCCGGGTCATGGTCGCAGCAAGCACCTTGGCGCCAGCTGCCCGCCTGCCACCCAGCCCATGTCCCCGCCCCACCAGCCCGTCCCCCTCCCCCTCTGCACCCCGTCCCTTCCCCCAGGCCCAGAGCAGAGCGTCTGGGGGTCAGCTGTGGGAGCCAGCAAGAACCTGGGCTCCTGTTCCCTGGGGAGCTGCGGGGGTGGACAGGGCCAGACACAGGCTGGGGTCGGTGTACCAAGCCTTGGGGTGAGTTGGGGCGCTATCCTGAGGGGTGGTGGCAGTGACTGGGCCTTGGGGGCCTGAGGTGGGGGAGAGTGGGAGGAGGGCGGGGCTGTGGCAGATTCATGCCTGTATTTGGCATTCAGAACTGCGGCCAGCTCAGTGAGGCTGGGCCAATGGCCAGCTGCAGGGGAGGGCGCCCGGACCTTGGGGACACCCCTCCCTGGAAGCAGCGATGGTGTCCCGAGCCTGAACAGCCCTCTTCAGGATGACTTAAACTTACTTTCCCTGAGAAGTTGGGTGGGGGGAGTCCAGGCTTTAGTATTGGGGTCAGCAGGTGACGTTGGGGGTCCCTGGAAGCCTAGAAATGTAAGGCTGGAGGGTCTGTGCTGAAGTCGGAGTGAGGCCTATGGAGAGGTTAAGCCCTTTGTACAGGCCCTGAGATATGATTGTCCTGGCAGTGTGTCCCCTGCCCCTTCCGGGTCTGCTCATGAGCCATCTACCTTAGGAGCTGCCTTCGTGCCGGAAGTGTGGTTGCTGCGATCCCAGGGAATCCATGATCCCCACAAGGCCCCAGGATATCTGCTCTGCTGCCCAGGCCCTTCTTTGGGGTGCCCCTCCTGGGGAGGATTACCAGGGTCAGGGTGACAGCATCTATAAAGCTGCTAGAATAAGGCACTTGGGGTTTCAGGAGCTCCAGAGGAAAGGTCACAGATGGGATTAGGGAAGAGGATATCAGGACTAGGTCAACCTGTATAGCCTTGCTACAAGACCTCATTAGGTCCCTCAGTTCTGTCTCTGCTGCCCTCCCCACACCCCTGATACTTCTCTCTGTGTCAAATCTCCTGTGTGGATCTCTTCTCAGGTGGTTCCACATCCCCCTTCAGCAGCCCTATCACCTCTGACGAAGAATATCTGAGCCCCCCAGAGGAGTTCCCTGAGCCTGGAGAGGCCTGGCCCCAGTCTCCAGCCATGAAGCCCAGCCCCCGCCAGAACCGCAGTCCCTCGGATGCCAGCTCCAAGGCACCACCCACTTTTAAGGTCAGGCTCCTGAGTGCAGCCCCCAGCCTCCTGCTGGCACCTCAAGATTTCCCATTGTGGGGTTACCCCCAGATTCCTGTCAGAGCTATTATTCAGCCCTTCTCAATCCTTTCTACCTGGAGCCAACCTTGGAATGTTCTGGAAGATCCTCTCTCCCAATCCTCCAGGTTCCCCCCAGCTGCCCAAACCAGTCAGTGCCTTACCATTTCCCCTCAATGTGCTTCACCTCTTCCCCCCTTTCAGGTCTCACTGATGGACCAATCAGTGAGAGAAGGCCAGGACGTCACCATGAGCATCCGTGTCCAGGGGGAGCCCAAGCCAGTAGTGTCCTGGTGAGTTGCTACCAACCTTGCCCTGTGAAACTGCCTAGGGACAGAGTTAGGGGTTCCTATATCCCCACAAGATCTTTCCTTTCCTATGTCCATTCAGATGGACAGCTGCCCCATGCCTGGGGTGGGGATTCACAGCAAGCAGACACAGGAGCTTGTCCAGTACCCATTCCTGGGCTACCCCACTTTGATTCTGAACCCAGACTTCCTGTGACTGCAGCCTCTGGGAGTCCTTGGGCTCACAGAGATTTTTATGGGCTTGAGTCTTGCTGGTTTTTTTTTTTTTTTTTGAGGGTTTGCTTGGGCCACACCCAGCAGTATGCAGGGTTATTCCTGGCTCTGTGCTCAAGGATGAGCTCTGGTGAGCTTGAGGAACTATATGGGATGCCGGAGATTGAACCTGGGTTGGCCGAATGCAAGGCGAGTGCCTTTCTGTTGTACTGTTGCTCCAGCCCTGTGTTAGTGATTTTTTGTTTTGCTTTGTTTTGGGGCCACAAACACAGTGATGCTCAGGGGACCCTGCAGAACTGAAGGAACCACCAGGCTTTCTGCATACAGAGCATGTGCTTCATCCCTAGAACTATCTCTCTATTCCTGGGTCCAGGTTTTTTTGTTTTGTTTTGTTTTGTTTTGTTTTGTTTTGTTTTTGAGTGGAAATGGTTGGGCTACATCCAGCAGAGCTCAAGGATCGTTCCTGGCTGTGCTCATGCTCAGAGGACCCTCTGCAAGGGCTGGGGAATTAACTCACAGAGAGCTAATTGGGGGGTTGGGGCCACACAGGCAATGCTCAAGAAATTGCGCTGGCTCTACACTCAGGGATACTTCTGGCAGTACTCGGGGGATCATATGGGATGCTGGGAATCAAACCTGGGTTGGCTGCATGCAAGGCAAGCACTCTACCTATTGGACCGTGGCCCTCATTTTTCATTTGTAATTGATTATTGACTGCTCTTTGTGATGTCTTTTTGTAAACATAGTAAGTTATTATATACCTTTTTAGAAAAGTAGAGAAGATATTTGGCATTTGTACATCTATAAAAGGACACCAGTTTGTCACAGAAGCATCAAGAGCTCAGCAGGGCTGGAAAGAGATCCTAGTGACCTGGAGAGTGTGCTTTGCATGTGGGTTGCCTGGGTTTGATCCCCAGTGCCACTAGGTTCCCCAGATACCTACCCAGGAGTACCCCCTGACAATTGATCACTGGGTATGACCTTTCCCAAATAACCAATGAGCAGCATGGCCTTTGGTGGGATAGTAGAAACTGTGAGGGGAACGGATCTTCTGCAGCATTGTCTGGTGGTGTCACCTTGAAGTCAAGGAACTCTTCTAGGAGGAGATGAGAGACAGGCCTGGACCCTGCAACTAATGCTGAGCTCTTGTCCCTCTGGCAGGCTGAGAAACCGCCAGCCTGTGCGCCCAGACCAGAGGCGTTTTGCAGAGGAGGCAGAGGGCGGCCTTTGCCGGCTGCGCATCCTGGCGGCCGAGCGGGGAGATGCCGGATTCTACACCTGCAAGGCAGTGAACGAGTACGGTGCACGGCAGTGTGAGGCCCGCCTGGAGGTCCGAGGTGAGACCCCCCCACTCCCTACCAACCGCCCTCCTGACCCTGGCTCCGGCCTCGTCCATTTCTGTGATAGGTTGCCACCACTCCACTATGGGGACCCTTGGCATCTATTTAGATGCCGGTATTGTGGGGTACACCTAGGCCCAGAGAACACACTGGTGAATTGTTCCTGCCTCGAATACTGTTCCTCCTTGCGCTCAGCTACACTCACCACCCACCAAGGCCAGCTGAGTTCTACTTCTGGCCTTGGTCTCTCCTCCTCTGACTCCCCCATCCCTTGCTCTGCGCCCACCCTTTCTACCCCCCATTGTCGTGCCGAAGCTAGTGGGGTGGGGGTGGTGGACAGATTTGAGAGCTGGACCCGTTCGGAGGGGCCCTGGTGTAACGTGGGCATGGAGCATGGCAGGGCTGGCAGCAGCTGACCAGACTGCACTGGAGTTTGGGGATTGAAGGTTTCCATCCCCCCCAAAAAATTTGCCATCTGCATCACCTTCTGTCTCTCCCCTTCCACCGGAAGGGCACAGACAACCCCTCCACCCCTGCTGCAGCCCTATTCTCCACCACTCCTACCCCAAGCTTAGTCTGCTCAGCGATAAAAGCGTCCTAGAACCCCCACTAGCACGTGAACCCCGCCTCTGGGTCCCACCCTCCTCATGGTCCCACCTACTCAGTGTCTGAGGAGCCCCAGCCCTGCCTCTCCAAAGGGGATCAGCCTCGCTTCTCTGCACTAACCCATGCCTCCGTGCTTCTCCCTCTTTGGAAAATCTGCCACCACCCCCCAGATTTGGGGGTGCTCCCATGATCTGTGAATGTCTCTATCCAGGAATCTTGGAGACCCAGACTCTGGTTGCCTACCATCTGTCCCCCGACCCCTCAGAGAGGACTTTGAGGGAGCTGTCTTACTAGTGGTGCCCCTCAGATTAGAGCAGCATTCCCACAGGGGGACCCTAGCCAGGGCTGCGTGCTTGAGTGCGTGTGCTTGCGTATTTGCACGCGTGTGCCCGTGTCTGTGTGCAAGTGCCTGCCTATGCGTGAGTGTGTGCGCGCACAGGCCTGTGTTTGTGAGTTGTGTGCGCGAGTTCGCTGCGCTAACCTGCCGCTTGCTGACTGAGGTTTTTGTCTGTACACAGGCGAGTGAGCTCAGGGGGCCGCCTGCGCTCCCCCCCGCTGCCCTCCGAGCCGCGCCCCTGTCTCAGGCACCTCGGACCTCGCTGTGTTTCACTGCCTCCTGCCCACAGACCCTGCCGGCTCGCCGGCCCGGACCCTGTCCCAGCCCCACCCCATACCTGGCTAGCCTATGCACCCCTGTGGACCCCCTCTCCCCATGTGGTCATATGCAGGGCAAGCCAGGAGCCCCCATGTAGACAGTGCCAGGAAGGGGTGACCAGGGAGGAGTATGCAGATGCCCCCCCATAATCTCTTCCTGCAGGGAGGCACCCAGCCACTGCATGTGCTACTGCAGCTGCAGGCCCTGTCTCACCGTTTGTCTGTCTGTGTGTCTGTGACAGTCGGAAGGAGTTCCAGGAATGAGGCAGAGATGCCTAAGGACAGGGCCTGGCATCCACCAAGTGCAGGGCGCAGAGGGGCTGTGGGCTGTTGAGGGGCTCTAATGAGCCCAGGGACAGGTCCGACCACCCCAGAAATGGTTCTAAGTGGCACAACACTTTATATTTTACAAAAGACCAAAAGCCAGAGGCCAGGGCCTCTGCAGGTATGGAGACCTGCCCTGCCCAGCCGGCTCTGGGCAGAATGGGGCACTCCAGGACCCCTTTATTCACTATCAGGCAGGGGTGCCCCATTTGGGAATGAGGGCATGATCTACAGGGTGCAGGAGTGGGGGAGGCACTCTGGAGAAAGGGGTGGAAAGAGTCGAAAATCCTGTTTCTTAGTGCAAATAAAGGCCCATTTGTACCCAGCTGCTGTGCTGTTGTTTTCTTTGCCGCCGCCATGTCTGCTCCACCAATTCGCTGCCCTTGATGCCCCCTAGTTTTTAAGAGACCCCACACACACTCTGGTCCCGGCCTGGGAGGCCCCCCTGTCATGCTGGCCAGCCGGGTGGGCGGGCTCCCCACTGCCTGCAGAGAAACCAAACACATCTCTTTCTCTGTGTCTGTCTGTCTCTCCGTGTGCGTGTGTGTGTCTCCCTGCCCGTATGTTCTCTGTTCTGTGTGTGCCCCCTCCCCATCCCAACTCCCTGTGGCCGCTCCTCCACCTCTCCCACCCCAGCACACCCTGAAAGCCGGTCCCTGGCCGTGCTGGCACCCCTGCAGGATGTGGACGTGGGGGCCGGGGAGATGGCGCTGTTTGAGTGCCTGGTGGCGGGTCCTGCTGACGTGGAAGTCGATTGGCTGTGCCGGGGCCGCCTGCTGCAGCCGGCGCTGCTCAAATGCAAGATGCACTTCGACGGCCGCAAGTGCAAGCTGCTGCTCACCTCCGTGCATGAGGACGACAGCGGCGTTTACACCTGCAAGCTCAGCACGGCCAAAGGTAATGCCGCCCTCGGGCTGCAGGGGGCGCCTGAGAGCTGGGGGGGGGCTGAAGAGGCCATGTCCAGGAAAAGTGGTTTCCTTTCCCCTAGAACCAGTCGGCAACCTTTTTTTTTCAACTGAGCCAAATCTCGCCAAAACCACCATTGAAATTTATTTTGAGAGCCACACAGGGTGCGCACTGATAGAGGCTAGGAGCAGAGTCCTGACTCCTGGAGTGGCCGCCCAGCACATAAAAAAGCCAAATTAAAAGTGTAAAGAGATGGGGCCGGCGAGGTGGAGCTAGAGGTAAGGTGTCTGCCTTGCAAGCGCTAGCCAAAGAAGAACCGTGGTTCGATCCCGGCGTCCCATATGGTACCCCCAAGCCAGGGGCGATTTCTAAGCACTTAGCCAGGAGTACCCTGAGCATCAAATGGGTGTGGCCCGAAAAACAAACAAATAAAAAGTGTAAAGAACCACATGTGGCTCTCGAGCTGCAGGTTGCCGACTACTGTCCTAGAGAATAGTAGGGCTGGGGGTTGGGAGTGACTTCATCAAATCAGCACGGGAAGGGGGCTCAATGCTGTGAGTTTGAAGGTGCCCTGATCTTGCCGTTCCTTGTAGAGAGGCAGGCAGACTCCACTCTGTCTCCAGCTCTGATCATGCCACCTGTCAATCATGTGACTCTGGAGAAGTCACCTCAGAATGTCTCAGAGCCAGAGACTATCCATCTGTAAGAAGGGGCTCCTGACGAGGCAGGATTAGTGGAATAATGGCTGGAAAGAACAAAGCCCAGTACCCAGTGCCTAATAAATGTCACCATTGTTTTTATTAATGACATCTCTGACCTGTTCTGTCCCTGTCTGCCTGGGAGAAAGGGAGTTAATGTCTCACCACAATGAGATGCTGGGCCCCAATATAGTCTGGGAGGTGCCATTGTAAGCAGGGAGATGCCTCTGCTCACTATACCAGGAGGCAGTGCAGTTAGGTGAAGGGTGCCTGATCTGTGTCTGGGCCTCAGGGATGAGAGCATAGGCAGTCCTGGGAACCCAGAGGAAATGTGTGGGTGAGATATGAAGGGGTGGGAGGAGATCTGCCTTCAGGGCCCTTCTTTTTTTTATTATTTTTTATTTTGGGTCACACCCGGTGGCATTCGGGGCTTACTCCTGGCTCTGCGCTCAGAAATCGCTCCTGGCAGGCTTGGAGGGCCATATAGGATGCCGGGAATTGAACTGGGGTCCACTTGAGGTTGGTTGCTGGCAAAGCAAACACCCTACCACTGTGCAATAGCTCTGGCCCCACAGGCCCTTCTCTTAGAGCTGACAGCGCTTGCTAGTGTAGAAGGCAGGAGGGCTGTTTGCTTTTGGTGTGGGGTCACACTCGGCAGTTCTCAGAAGTTACTTCTCTCTCTCTCTTTTTTTTTTTTTTTTTTTTGGCTTTTTTGGGCCACACCCGGCGGTGCTCAGGGGTTACTCCTGGCTGTCTGCTCAGAAATAACTCCTGGCAGGCACGGGGGACCATATGGGACACCGGGATTCGAACCAACCACCTTTGGTCCTGGATCGGCTGCTTGCAAGGCAAACGCCACTG
Organism: Suncus etruscus; assembly: GCF_024139225.1. Taxonomy (NCBI): domain Eukaryota; kingdom Metazoa; phylum Chordata; class Mammalia; order Eulipotyphla; family Soricidae; genus Suncus; species Suncus etruscus. Next base: position 31,860,227 of record NC_064849.1, on the reverse strand, counting down.
TGCTATCTCTCCCGGCCCAGAAGTTACTTCTGATTCTGCATACAGGAATCGCTCCTGGTAGACTTGGGACTATATATATGGGATGCAAGGAATTGAATCCAGGTCTGCCACGCAAGACAAGTGCCCTGCTATACTACCTGTATTACTTGCTATTCTCTGACTCTTTGGTTTCTTTTGTTTGTTTGGTTTGGGGCCACACCTGGCCATGCTCAGGGCTTACTCCTAGATCTGCGCTTAGAAACTACTTCTGGAAGGGTTCAGTGATACATAGTTTGCCAGGCATCAAACGGGTTATCTGCATGCAAGACAAGTGCCTTATATGATACACTTATCATTCCAGTCCTCATTGTGAGTTTTTTCCAGGGAGTCACACCCACTGGTGCTCAGGGATTATTCCTAGCTCTGTGCTGAGGGAACCCTATATAGTACTGAGGATACAACTGGGGTCACCTTCATGCAAGACAAGCACCCTGCCCCCCCCCTTCTGCTTTCCAGCCCCTCATGGTCTCCAGTGCTTGTCCTCTTCCTGATTTGTCCTAGGCTTTACCAGGCTTCATTCAACATCTGGCCTGTCCCCTGCTTTCTTACTGAGAACTGGGCAGGCCTTGCAGATGAGGTGCACCGGGCTCTACAGTGTGCCCCAGTATTGATCCCCTCCCCATCCCACGCAGATGAACTGACTTGCAGTGCCCGGCTGACTGTGCGCCCCTCGCTGGCGCCCCTGTTCACCAGACAGCTAGAGGACGTGGAGGTGCTGGAGGGCCGTGCTGCCCGCCTGGACTGCAAGATCAGCGGCACCCCACCCCCCTCTGTAACCTGGACTCATTTCGGTAGGGTGGAGGAGAGAAATGAAGGAGCTGCGGGTGGGCCCAGGGGGCATGATCTGTGCGGGGGTCCATTGTGCTTTCCTGCTCTGCTCTGCTTCCCTGTAGGCCGGCCTGTGCAGGAGAGCGAGAACATTCGCCTGCAGCAAGATGGCGGGCTACATGCTCTGCACATCACCCATGTGGGCAGTGACGATGAAGGGCTCTACGCGGTCAGTGCCACCAACACCCATGGCCAGGCACACTGCTCGGCCCAGCTGTATGTGGAGGAGCCACGGACAGCCGCCACTGGCCCCAGGTACCTCGATGGGTGTGGGAGGTCTGGGAGGCCCAAGGAGCTGCACTGATGCCTCTAGGATCTCAGTCCTCTTCAGACTCTGAGCAACTGTGTGCTTCATACAGCTCCAAGCTGGAGAAGATGCCATCCATCCCTGAAGAGCCAGAGCAGGGCGATCTGGAGAGGCTGTCTATGCCTGACTTCCTGCGGCCCCTGCAGGACCTGGAGGTGGGCCTAGCCAGGGAGGCCATGCTGGAGTGCCAAGTGACGGGCCTGCCCTACCCCACCATCAGCTGGTTCCATAATGGCCATCGCATCCAGAGCAGTGATGATCGGCGCATGACTCAGTGTACGTGAGTAGGCCAGAGCCCCACTCTACTGGGCCATGATCTCCTTCCTGCTGCCCCTACAGCTCACTCCTGCTGGCTGGGTGTGTGTGTGTGTGTGTGCAGGGGGGTGGGTAGTAGATGTGGATCCGATGCTACTGCACATGAGCACATGGCAGGGCCTCTCCGTGTCTCAGTGTTCCTGTCTGTAGGAGACTAATCATGAGTACAGTGTCCCTTCCTACTCTGGCATGCTCCAGGCTGTGTGTGACATCTAGTTTTATGTTTGTTTTTGGTTTAGTGTTAGACCATACTCAGTGATGCTCAGTGTTCACTCCTGCCTCTAGACTCAGGAATTACTCCTGGTGGATCATACAGGATGCCAGGGGTTGAATCGGGGTCGGCCATGTGCAAAGCAAGCACGCAATACGCTGTACTATCTATCTTTCTTGTTCCCTGCAACTGGTGGCTGGAGATGGCTGTGGCCAATCATCTCTCTGTCAATGTTTGTTGTTGTCAATGGTTGTTTGTTACCACTGTTGTTTTTTTGGAGGGGGTCACACCCAGTGATGCCCAGAGGTTACTCCTGTCTCTGCATTCTGCAATTAAGTTACTCCTGGCAGGCACAGGGGACCATATGGGATGCGGGGATCAAACCTGGTTAGCCACGTACCTGCTGTGCTATCACTCCAGCCCCTATTGTTTCACGTGGTGCCCCCTCCTAGGGAATGTTTTTGCTCTCCTGCACAGCCTGGCCTGCAGGGGGCAGGGTGGACCCCATACAAGGCCTGCACACTGGACCATCCAGCTCTTCCATCTCCCTCACACACCCCATAATGAAAGGAGTCCAGGAAGAAGGCACAAGTGGGAAGGCCATGTGCCCTGGAAAGGTGCTTGGTTCAAGGTTGTTAGGTTACAAATACAAAAGCAGGAGCTGGTGGCCATAAGGTTATTATTACATTAGTAGTAGTAGTAGTAGTAGTAGTAGTAGTAGTAGTAGTAGTAGTAGTAGTAGTAGTAGTAGTAGTAAAGTAGGTAGGGCATTTGCCTTGCACCCTGCTGACCTGGGTTTGATCCCTGGCACTTGCATAGGTTCCCTGAGCACCAATTGGAGTGAGCCCTGAAAATAGCCAGGCATGGCCAAACCCATTCTCCCAAAGTAGAATTAGGAGCAAGGGCCAGGAAGGCCAGGGAGACCACGAGGAACCCTTGGATTATTTCCCTATTCTACATGGTCCCTTGAGAGCAGCTAAGTGGCTCTTCCCCAAAATAAGGAGTTGGAGGTGAAGGGTGGAAGTACAGAGGGAAGTATTTGGGGCCATGCCTTCCCAGATCAGGTTTTTCTCAGTTCCCTATAAGCAGGAATCTCCTGATAGAAGGTCTACATCCTCCTCAGACAGGGTTTACTAGAGCGCAGGGGTGGGTGGCTAGGTTCAATCCCTGGCACCATGTATTCTCTGAGCACTAAGCACTAGGATTTGCCCCTAGACACTATTGGGAATAGTTCCAAAATAAAAAATCCAGAAGCTCTGCCCCACCATGAGCTTCTACACACCTGACCTAAGGTTCAGTCCTAAGCACCAGATAGAGTCCTCCGACCCTCATCAGGAGTGATCCCTGAAGTAGAGCCAGGAGTAAGCCCTGAGCATCACAGGATATGACACAAAAAAGCAAATAAACAAAATACACACATACAAAACAATACAAAACAACAACAAAAACTTCCCTATTGTCTGGCCTTCTTCACTAAAGACCTATTGAGGCTGACCTCCCCTTCCAGACTGCACTGGAAAGGCAGACATTATTTCTCCCAGTCAAAGCAATAGTATTAGTAGGCAGTGCTCTTGCCTAGCATATAGTCAATCCAGGTTCAATCCCTGGCATCTCATATAATTCCCCTATATTTAGAGGGGGAAACAGAGGCTTAGTGAGGAATTGAGGCTTGTTCAAAGGTCTGCCCGAACCATCTGATCTGGTACCATCCCTTAACCAGGTTGCCTCCTGTCCCCACATTTCTCCCAAGACACGCCCCAGGTTCTGAGCCTTCATTTCAGCCTTTCTTTACTCTCTTGACAAACAAACAGCTTTTCCTGTATCCCTGTGTCTGGAGTCCCAGGCAGTATTTATGTTGGGCTCTGCTTCTATCCATCTGCTTCTGGATGCAGTCAGCTTTGGCCCCTCTTAATTTATAAATATCATCAACAGAGATAAAAAAAAGGGGGGGGGTGACTGGCCAGGGCAGATAACTATGAGAGGAAGGGCTAGTGCTGACGGGAAGAAGGACAAAGCAGATCACTTCACCTTTATGTCCCCACCAGACATGGCCACTTGCCATCCCAGGACAGTGGGTAGGTACAGAGGGTCCCCCAACCCAGACTGCTGCTCCTTCATTTCTCAGCCCTGTGACCTTGAGCACATCTGTGACCTCATTGGTTAAGGGAGGCTAATCTGGCAGGGTTGCTAAAAAGATTGTGGGGCTGTATAGAGTAGAACCCTTACAGACATTTACAATAGCCAGGATTTGGCAGTTAGAAGTGCAGGACTTGGCTTTGGAGCTGACCAGAGCAGGAAGCCTGTCTTGTTTTGGGGCCACACCCAATGGTGCTCAAAAGTTGCTCTTGCCTCTACACTCAGGAATCACTTCTGGTAGACTCAGGGGACCATATGGGATACCAAGGATCAAACTCAGGTTGGCCACATTCAAGGCAAATGCCCTACCCACTATGCTACTGCTCCAACCCAACCACATATTTAAGGAAGCAGCACATGCGCACAGCTCACACTTGACCTGTGAGGGTCTGACATTGGGGTCAGCAGATAGATGGTCAGCAGATGTGGCCAGGAGGGAGTTGAGCTTTGGAGAAAACTCAGCCTGTGGTAGGGGACCTGAACTTGCCAACCCAGCACTGACAGGCAGCATCCCTGAATAGTAGGGTTTTCATAGGTTCTGGGCAAGACTGGGGCTGGCAGTGACATTGAAGGGTGAGATAAGGGATTCAGGTGAGCATGATCTGAATTTGGATATGGGGGTCATAGAGAGTGCAGAAGTTCAAACTTGCCTCCTAGGCAACAGCAGCTGCCAATCTGGTTCAAATTCTGGCACCGCATGTGGTCCCCCATGCACTGCCAGGCGTGGCCCTTGAACATAGACCCAGGCAACCAACATCCCCTGATCACCACCAAATGTGGTACCAAAACTTAAATGTTTAACATTTTTGGGGACCAGGGAGATAATTACAACAGAGAGGGTGCTTGCCTTCATATGACTATCGCGGGCTTGATTCCTAACACCCTGTATAGTTCCTTGAGTCCTGTCAGGAGTAATCCCTAAGCACAAAACCAGAAGTAAGTCCTGAGTACTGCTGGGTATGGCCCAAAACCCATCCACTCCAAAACCAAAAATATTTTAAATTTTTCAAAAAGAAGGATCCATAATGATATTATAGCAGGGAGGAGGGCACTTGTCTTGCATGTGACTAACCCAGGTTCGATTCCACACACCACGTGGGGTCCCCAAATTCTTCCAGGACTAAGCTCTAAGCTAAATGTAGCCCCCAAAAGCCCTGCCAAATATTTTTTTCAAGAATTTTTGGACATGGGCCGGAGAAATAGCCTGCAGAAGGACAGTGGTTGGAATCCCGGCATCCCATATGGTCCCCGAACCTGCCATGAGTGATTTCTGAGCATAGAGCTAGGAGTAATCCAACACCTAAGTGCTGCCAGGTGTGACCCAAAAACAAAAAAAAAAATTTTTTTTTTATACAGAGGGCTAGAGAGGTAGCAGACAGGGTTCTTGCCTTGCACACAGATGACCCAGGTTTAATCCCTCACACCCCATATGATCCCGAGCCCACCAAGAGTGAGCCCTGAGTGCAGAACCAGGAGTAAGCCCTGAACATCACCAGGCCAACCAAACAAAAGCAAACAAAAAATTTGGACAGGCTGGGATCAGGTGTACCTTGTGGTGGGTAAGCTACCTTGCACCCTGCCTCCCCTCTGCAGTGGATGAGGGTTCCACTGGCGTCACTGTATCCCCTCTCCCTCCACACCCCCAGACAGGGATGTCCACCGCCTGGTGTTCCCAGCAGTGGGGCCACAGCATGCCGGTGTCTACAAGAGTGTCATCGCCAACAAACTGGGCAAGGCTGCCTGCTATGCTCACCTCTATGTCACAGGTGAGGACTGTAGCCCCTCTGGGAGCCCTGGGCCCCCACTTCAAGCTCAGCTTTCTGCATTGGAGTGGGTCTTGGTGGGGTTCTGAAGAGCCACCTAGACCCCAAAGGCCTCAACCTGTGGCTTTCAGATGTGGTTCCAGGCCCCCCAGATGGTGCCCCGCAGGTGGTGACAGTGACAGGGAGAATGATCTCACTCACCTGGAACCCGCCCAGGAGCATGGACATGGCTATCGGTAAGTGGAGGGGGCACACAGGACTATGGGCATGAGCAGGGGACATCCAGGGGTGCAGGAGGGAAAAGGGAATGCCCTGGCAAGAAGGTCTGCTACCCAACTGCACCACTGGTAAAGCCTGAACTCAGGTCCTGAGGGCAGTTGGGACAATTTCAGTCCCTCTCCTTTGCAGTGGGAAATTAAGTACATGGGCAGTGAGCCTGCTAGTGGATACTCCTTTAGTGCACTCTCTCTTCCTGTCTGTGCCTCTTTTCCCTTACCTTGGGTAACAGCACGGAAGCCATGGCACACGGAATGGGCAATAACAATGCCAATAATAATCGGACCCCATCCTGGCACTGTGAGCACTAGGCCAGAGCTGCCGAGAAGCTGGTGGAAGATGGGGAAACTAAGGCAGGGGCCCAGAGCCAGCTGGAATGGGGAGCTCTGGTGCTCCCCCAGCCTTGTCTACCTCTAGCAGTTGATCCTCCTCTCCAGACCCAGATACCCTGACCTACACAGTACAGCATCAGGTGCTGGGCTCGGACCAGTGGACTGTCCTGGCCACCGGCCTGCAGGAGCCCAGCTGGGCAGCCATGGGGCTGCGGAAGGGGGTGAAGCACATCTTCCGGGTCCTCAGTACCACCCTCAAGAGCAGCAGCAAGCCCTCTCCCCCATCTGAGCCAGTGCAGCTGCTAGAACATGGTGAGCCTGTGGGTAGGGGCCACTGGTGGGGGGGGGGGCACAGGGCTAGGCTGCACATCAAGACTGCATGGGGGTGGGCAGCTGAGCAGGGTAGGACCCCCACCCTGTTGCTCCTGAAAGCAGTGCACAGCGGGTGAGGCTGAGGCCTAGAGTCAGACCCTTCTGCTCTGCTGCCTAAACAAACTTAGACTGCTTTGATCCTCAGCTTCTGCATCTATCAAAACAGAGCCCCAGTGGGTAATGGGAAGGCCTGAAGGATCAGGGGATGTTCTTACTAGAATGCAGAGACCAGCCTAGAGCCCAGGCTTTCTGCCCTCCCACCCCAGGTCCACCCCTAGAGGAGGCCCCGGCGGTGCTGGACAAGCCAGATGTTGTGTATGTGGTAGAGGGACAGCCGGCCAGCATCACTGTCACCTTCAACCATGTGGAGGCCCAAATCATCTGGAGGAGGTAGAGCCCCCTTGGCATACCCTGGACACCCCCCCCCACCTCATGAAAACCTGGCTGCAGCTGGCTGGCCCCTGTCCTGGGTGACCTCCCCATCCTGTCACTTAGCTGCCGAGGGGCCCTCCTGGAGGCACGGGCAGGCGTGTACGAGCTCAGCCAGCCTGACGATGACCAGTACCGCCTTAGAATTTGCCATGTGAGCCGCCGAGACATCGGGCCCCTCACCTGCACGGCCCGCAACCGCCATGGCACCCAGGCCTGCTCTGTCACTCTGGAGCTGGCAGGTGAGTCACAAAGCCTCCAGCCCTCTTCCTCTCCTCTAGTGCCCATTCTCACCATCTTTTCCCAGGATTCCCTCCATCAGCCTAGTAGAGTGGCCTTCCTGTGCCCCCCCCCCAGGGACATCTCCTCTTATTACCAGCATAGTGGTCTCCTCTCCTCTGGGGCCCTGTCTCACCTTCCCCCATAAGCACTCTAAAAATATTAGAGATGTTTGTGAGTGGAAGATCCTCCTCGCCTAAGCTTTTATGGCAAAATGCGATTCTTTTTTTTTGTTTGTTTTGTTTTGTTTTTTTGGGGCCACACTGGTAGCACTCGGGCTCTGCACTCAGAAGTCACTCCTGGCAGTCTCAGGGAACCATATGGGATGCCAGGGATTGAACCTGGGTCCCAGGTTGGCTACATGCAAGGCAAAGGCCTTTCTGTTGTACTATCACTCTGGCCCCAGGATGTGATTATTTTAATTTGGTTTTGAGTCACACTTGGCAGTGCTCAGAGCTTACTCCTGACTCTGCATTCAGGGATCACTCCTGGTAGTCCTTGGGGCCCCATACAGTATGCCGGGAACAAACCTAGGTTTGCCATGTGCAAAGCAAGCATTCCACCCATTGTACTATTGCTCTGGACTCCTTTATTTTTTGTTTGTTTGTCTGGGGCCACAGTGTGTAGGAGTTACTCCTATAGCTCTACACTCAAGAATTACTCCTGGTGGCCTAAGGGAACATATGGAGTACTAAAAATCAAACTCAGATCCATTACATGCAAGGCAAGCTCCCTATCTGCTGTACTATCTCTCCACCACCACCCCTCTTAATATTTCATCCCTGAGAGGTGGAGGCCAATTATTATTCCCACTTTACAGATGGAAAAACTGAGGCTCAGAGAGCTAAGAAGTTAAGAAGTCTAGGAGCTCTGACATAAGCCTGAACTCTGTGCAACAAGGGAGCTCTCTTAACTGATGTGAAGTACAGAGAAATGAATGCATCAGCTAGAATAAGCTTGGGGAGCTCATCTTGTCCTGGAAGTCCCGACTCTGGGCTCCTGGTTCCCCTGTGCACCAGCCTGTATGACAGAGACTTCTGCCCTTTGCAGTGCCGACCCCATTTATAATGGCTCCTTTAACGCTGTAGTTTCTCAAACCACTGCCTGCATTAAGTGGTAATTGTCTTGTTTTCCGGTTTGTTAATTAACTGCAGACATATGTAACTGCCACTTGGATCAGCCTGCGCTAAATTTTGTTACCTGCTGAGTGGTTTCCAATTCAACCCAGTGAGAGGGAGTGGCCTTAGCACAGGCAATGTGAGGAAATGTTCGTGTTCTGGTACTTCTCAAAAATAATTGGAGCAGAGCTGGATGGAGAAATAGTACAGTGGGAAGGGCACTTGCCTTGCACACAGCCAAACCAGATTCTATCCTTGTTATCCCATATGGTCCCCTGAGTGCCACCAAGAGTAATTCCTGAGCATAGAGCCATGAGTAATCCCTGAGCATCCCTGGGTGTGGTCCAAAACTAAAAACAAACAAACAAAATTTAACAAGGTCCGAAGCAATAGTTAGTACATGAGACACCAGGTGTGGCTCAAAAACAAAAACAAACTAAGATTCAAGATTCAAGATCCCTAGAACTCTCTGGTCCAATGACCTTTGTAGATATTTCCCCACAGCAGATTCACAGATAGGGGGCAGGGGAGCCATCTTTAGTGTGGTGAGAAGTAGCAGAGGAATGAGGAAGAGTTCTCACCTTATAGAGTGGGACACCCATCACCTCTTTCCTGTGTGTTCCCTTGCCCAGCCCACCCACAACCCCACACACACACACCTGCTCAGCCACCTCCCTTGGCTCCCGGATAGTATCATCTGCTGGATGCCATCTCTTCTGGAATCCAGGAGGAGTACTTGGGGGGTGGGAGTGGGGGCAGCCTGGCTGGGGATCTGTGCCCCAGCACCCTGAAGCTACAACCCGTTGGAGGTTCTTGGAGTTACACCCCTTCCTGCAGTGCCCATCCCCAGCCTCCTTACTGCAAACCTGATGCCTTTTTCTGCCCTGATCTTTCTGTATCCCGCCCCCATCCTTATTCAAAATCTCACTGAAACCTGTGCCTGGAGGTGGTCTCTGCCCACTTTCCCCTTTCCCTCTCTCAGCAAGGGAGGGTCCCCTGCATCCCTTTGCTTACCCCTGAAACCCAGGGGGAGGTCGTCACAGTCCATTGGGATATGCATTTTATTCTGATGCAAGTCTGCCCAGACCACATGTGGGAAAAGCAGCTAAGGACAGACCCATTAGCTAAGGACAACCCATTGGTTGGACCGGCCACCTCACAGGTGGTGGGAACCCTCTGAACCATAGAAATACGATTCCAGGAGAAAATCTGGAGAGAGATCTGGCTGTCTATGAACATGACTCGAGGCCCGGGACTGAATAGAGGGAAAGAGGCCAGGGAAGGGGGGGCCCCCCTGTACACGGGGCCATGAAAAGCAGCTCCAAGCTGACTCTTTCATGCATGGCAAGACGCGCTGCCTGATTTTTTCCAGAAAGGCAGATTTTTCATGTGTGACCATCCACGGTTTTTCAGCACAAAACGCTGAGGATGCAGTAACGTCTGCTTGCAAGCTCTGACTTCCATTTTTTTGTGGTTGTTTCTGAGCTACGACCAGCAGTGCTTAGGAATCACTCCTGGCAGGGTTCCGGGGACCAGATGGGATGTGGAGGACCAAACCCAGGTCTGCCACGTGCAAGGCAAATACCCTACCTGCTGTACTATCACTCCAGGCCCACACTCCTATCTTCAGAGTTGCATGTTTTGGGTTACAGGGCGAGGGCTGAGTTGGGGAGCTACGGTGGTCAGGCTGCTGGGAAGTTGGGGGTTCTTGAGAGGGAAATCCAAGAACAGTTGCTGTGGGACGTCAGGAAAGGGACAGAGGAGTGGACTCTCCTGCCCGGTCCCACCCTCCTGTGTTCTGTGTGTTCCAGAGGCCCCTCGATTTGAGTCCATCATGGAGGACGTGGAGGTGGGGGCCGGGGAGACGGCACGCTTTGCAGTGGTGGTTGAGGGGCGACCCCTGCCTGACATCATGTGGTATAAGGTTAGAAGGTGATGGGTCCTGGGGGGGAGGCAGGATGGGGTCTGTGCCTTTAATTAGAGAAGAATAGGAGCGGGAGCCAGAGAGATAGCATAGTGGTAGGGTGTTTGCTGGACAGACCTGGGTTCGATTCCCAGCATCCCATATAGTCTCCTGAGCCTGCCAGGAGCAATTTCTGAGCACAGAGCCAGGAGTAACCCCTGAATGCCACTGGGTGTGGCCTCAAACAAACAACAACAACAACAAAAGTAGGAGCCAGAGCAATAGCACAGCGGGTAAGGTGCTTGTCTTGCACACTGCCAACCCGAGTTCAATCCTTAACATCTCATATGGTCCTCTGAGTACTGCCAGGATGATTCCTGAGTGCAGGGCTAGGAGGAAGCCCTGAGCACCACCGGATATGCCTCCCAAGAAAAGAAAAGAGAGAGTATAGTCAGAGGCAGGGTGGAGAGGGAAACAGATCCCAGTACAGAAGACATTGTTGGGAACTGAGGGATCAGGAGTGTGGGGATGCTGATGGGTCTGGCTGGAATGAGGAGGTGACAGCTGATTCTGCAGGATGAGGCACTGCTGACCGAGAGCAACCATGTGGGTTTTGTGTATGAAGAGAACGAGTGCTCGCTAGTGGTGCTCAGTGCGGGGCAACAGGATGGCGGCGTGTATACCTGTACGGCCCGGAACCTGGCAGGCGAAGTCTCCTGCAAAGCAGAGCTGGCTGTGCTCACAGGTGGGCTGTGTTTCCAAGGGAGCACAGCAGAGTGTCTCCTCTCTACCCCGCTCCCTGGAACTTGATGTGAATCTCCATCTCCTGGTGTCCCTCAGCCAGACCTTCACTCCTCGAACCACTGTTTCTTCCAACCCCAGGACCCCTACCCCATGCATTTTTATTTATTTGGGGGGCATAGTTGGTGGTGGCTAGAAGTATCAGTGCCAGAAATGGAATCTAAGGCCCCAACATATGAAGCATGCCCTACCTTTGATGTCCCAAGAACCCCCAAATATTTTTTATTTGTTTTGGAGCCACACCCAGAAGTGCCCTGGGCTTACTCTTGACTCTGCTCTCAGGGATCACTCCTGGCTGGCTTAGGGGACCATATGGAATGCTGGGAATCTAACCTGGGTCTGACACATGTAAGGGTAATACCTTACCTGATGTACTATGGCTCCCGCCCCCAACATTCTTGTTCCTCATTGCATTGCCCATTGGTCCCATCTCTGCCCACCTTCCTGCCTTGTCCTTCCCTCCTAACACCAGGATCTCATCCCCAGTTCAGACAGCTATGGAAGTGGAGGGCCTAGGGCAAGATGAGGAACAGCGAGGACGAAGACTGGGCGATTTTTACGACATCCATCAGGAGATTGGCAGGTGTGGGGTTCGGAGGGGTACTATCTGGAAGCCCAGAGCTGGTGGAAGTTGGAATTCAGGGGTGAATGGGGATCCAGGGCAGCAGCCCTGTCTTCTTCCTCTGTCCCCCAGGGGTGCCTTTTCCTACTTACGGCGTGTGGTGGAGAGGAGCTCTGGCCTGGAGTTCGCCGCCAAGTTCATCCCCAACCAGGCCAAGCCCAAGGCTTCAGCATGGCGTGAGGCTCGGCTGCTGGCCCGACTTCAGCACGACTCCATCCTCTACTTCCATGAGGCCTTTGAGAGGCGTCGAGGGCTAGTTATTGTCACCGAGCTGTATCCTACCATGGTGTGTGGGGTGCAGCTATTGAGATTGGAGTAGAGTGGGGCTGGAGGGAGAGTACAGCAGGTGAGGTGTTGGCTGTGCATGCAGATAGCAACCCTGGTTTGATCCCCAGCACTGCATAGGGTCCCCAAGCATTGCCTCTAAATAATACCTGAGCACCACTGAGTACAAACCAAAATGAAACAAATACTTTTTAGGATGCATTATGAATACTTCTGCAAAAACTAACATTTTTAACCCTACTTATTAATTTTTTTGGTGGGGGTGTTTGGGTTACACCTGGTGGTACTCAGGGGTTACTCCTGGGTCTTCACTCAGAAATCATTCCTGGGCCCGGAGAGATAGCACAGTGGCGTTTGCCTTGCAAGCAGCCAATCCAGGACCAAAGGTGGTTGGTTCAAATCCCGGTGTCCCATATGGTCCCCCATGCCAGGTGGTTGGTTCGAATCCCAGTGTCCCATATGGTCCCCCGTGCCTGCCAGGAGCTATTTCTGAGCAGACAGCCAGGAGGAACCCCTGAGCACCGCCGGGTGTGGCCCAAAAAACAAAAAACAAAAAAAAAATCATTCCTGTCAGGCTTGCGGGACCATATGGGATACTGGGGACCAAACTCGGGTCAGTTCCTGGTCAGCTGTGTGCAAGGCAAATGCCCTACCTGCTATACTATTGCTTAGGCCCTAAAAATTATTTTCTTGCAGCTTTGAGTACTAGTATAGTGGGTGAAACATTTATCTTTATACAACTGACCCAAATTCTATTGCCTGCACTCCCTATGGTCTCCTGAGCCCTGCCAGGAATAATTCCTGGGTGCAGAGCCAGGAATAAGCCTTGAGCACTGCTGGGTATGGCCCCCAAACAAAAACAAATAAAATTGTTTGTTTTTGTTTGTTTGTTTGGGGGCCACACCTGGCAGTGCTTAGAGATTACTCCTGACTCTGCTCAGGCATCACTCCTGGCAGGCTTGGGGACCATATGGAATGCCAGGAATCAAACCTGGGTTGATTGTATATAACACAAGTGCACTACCCATTGTGTGATCACTCTGGCCCCCAACAAATTTATTCTCTCTTGGTTTTTGGAAATACCAGTGGTGCTGTAGATCATTCCTAGTGGTGCTAGGTGGGTTCTAAAAATTAAACCCAAACTTCCTGTGTCCTAGGTATGCACCCCAGCCCTCCATTCCTGGCCTGTTAGCTTTGATCTTAAATAACTATATAGCGTGCCTGTCAGGATACCAAAAAACCCAGCGAGTAGACTGTTAGTGCTGCTTAGGGACTTTATTGTCTTCGAATACCCGTATGGAGGTAACTCCCCCTAACACATGAGTGCCCAAGGTGTGTGATTTTACCATGAAACGCCATATGGGGAGAAATGGGGAGTACCTCCACTCTTAGGGTGTCCAGGCCCTGCACCCATGGTACCCCATTAAAATGTTTTTGTTTTTGTTTTTTTAGGCTACAACTGGTGGTGCTCAGGGCTTACTCCTGTCTCTAAACTAAGAAATCAATTCTGATAGGTTCTGGGGACCATATGGGATGCTAGCTAGGGATCAAACCTGGGTCAGCCACACGCAAGTCTAGCTTCTTACCCACTGTACTGTCATTTTGCACCTTGGTTCTCTAGTATTGCCATGAGCATCCCCTAAGCATAGAACAGGACCATGAACCTCAAGAACAGCTGGATGTAATACTTCGTCCCCCCAAGCCTTACATCCCACAAAGGAAGCTCCATTCGCACTCCTCGGAATTCTGTTCTCCCTTGACCTATGTAAGTCCCACACAGGGTGAGCAAGAGAACTGTTGCCCCACTTTGCTGCAATGTGGGGCACAGAGAGGTTTGGAGACTTGCCCAGGTCCACAGCAAGAGTGATTTCTGGCCTAGTGGTCTCACCTCTGTACCAGGATGATGAGCAGAAAGGGGCGGGTGTTAAATATGCTTTAAGGGGGAAATAAATGACTTGGACCTCAGAGATAGCACAGTGGTAGGGTGTTTGCCTTGCACACAGCCAACCTAGGATGGATGGTGGTTGAATTCCCAGCATCCCTGAGCCTGCCAGAAGTGATTTCTTAGGACAGAGCCAGGAGTAACCCGAGTGCCACCAGGTGTGATCCTCCCAATAAAGGGGTAAAAGACATCCCTCTGCTAATGGTGCGGTATAGGGGCTCCCCTTTAGCCAGCACTGTTATTTTTCTCCTTGACCCAGCATTAGCTGCACCGAGGAGCTGCTAGAACGCATGGCCAGGAAACCCACCGTGTGTGAGTCTGAGGTGAGGGCTGGGCGGGCTCATATGCAACCCCTCTGGTCTGTACCCCAAGGGAAGGAGTCCATACACATGTCAGTAGAGCACCATCCCCACCCCAGTCAGTCCAGTTTCCCATCGTTTTTTTTGTTTGTTTGTTTGGTTGGTTGGTTGGTTTTGGGGGTCACACCTGGCGGAGTTCAGGAGTTACTCCTGGCTCTCCGCTCAGAAGTCGCTCCTGGCAGGCGCGGGGGACCATATGGGATGCTGGGATTCGAACCACCATTCATCCTGTGTTGGCTGCGTGCAAGGCAAATTGCTTACCGCTGTGCTATCGCTCTGGCCCCCTCCCATCAGGTTTTCACTGATGTCTTTTAAGATTCTTATTTGGGAAGAAAGCACATGCAGTGGCATTCAAGGGCCACTCTCAGTGTGGTGCTCAGGAGACCATATTGCACTGGGCATTACTGCCCTTTGAGCCCCACAGCTCCAGTTTCATCTTTTTGGAATATGCACTATCTTTTGTGAAATGTAGGAGACTCCTCACCCCTGCCCCCCACTGTACCTGCCCCCAGGCTCTGCTATGACCTCAATCTTCTTGTAAAGTCTCCCAACCTTCCTCCCAGGAGGAAGCTCCCCACTGCCCATGCTCACTTGTCCTGCTGTACAGAGCTAAACAAATTGTACCCAAACAATTCTGGGATAGTGTACCACCACCCTCTGGAGTTGTCCAGGAGAAAGGGGACTGAGTATGGAGGCCCTGATTCCCTGTGAGCCTGCTTTAGCCCCCTTCACCACACCTGTCACCTAAAGGCCTCTTTCAGCCAGGCCTGTCAAGCTTGAGGCCCCAGCCCCAAGTCAGTGATGAACAAATTAATCCACCCAGCCCCCACAGACTTTGTACTTCTGTTTCCCAGATCCGTGTCTACATGCGGCAGGTGTTAGCAGGGCTAGGCTACCTCCACCAATGCCATGTGCTGCACCTGGATGTGAAGGTGAGGTGCTGATGGGGGACAGGCAGCACTTTAAGAGGGGTGTGTGTGTGGCAGGTGGCAGGGTGCCCCTTAAGTCCTGCTACACCCACGGGACCTCACATTCTGCAGCCTGAGAACTTGCTGGTGGGAGATGGCGCCGAGGGTGAAGAGCTGGTGCGCATCTGTGACTTTGGAAACGCCCAGGAGTTGACGCCGGGAGAGCCCCAGTACAGCCAGTATGGCACCCCTGAATTTGTGGCCCCTGAAATCGTCAACCAGACACCTGTGTCCGGAGTCACAGACATCTGGTAATGTGGGCTGATGGGGCTGCACAAGTGGGTTAGGGCCAGCCTCTGGAGACCCACTGAGCAGTGCTGATCCGGCCCACTAAGCAGCATTGACCCACCCACTGATTGTGAGACCACGCCCACCACAAGGGATGTCTCCACCCACTGAGTAGCACTGACCCCGCCCACCAATCAGGGCCCACCTTGCTAAAGAAAGGCCTTGACTACTTAGTTCTCCTGCCATTATGTGCCCTCTCTCCAGCTGCCATGCCACCATAGGGAGGCAGCACTATCTCTGGTCCCCACATCTGTGCCCACCCTACTCTGGTCCCTGATCCCTTCATGAATGTCTGCAGCTCTGGGTCTAGGATCTCTGCTTCTCAGTTCCCTCTCCAACTCCCATTGTGGTCTGTGAGGAGGTGACAGGACCTAGGAGGCCCTGACCTCTTACCCCTTTCCTTTTTTCCCACAGGCCCGTGGGCGTCGTTGCCTTCCTCTGGTAAGGACCCAATACTTGGGACCCTCATCATTTAACAGTCTCCTATAGGCCCACCTCTAACATTCACAGGCAGGGAGCAAGAGGGCAGTTGGGAGTCCGTCATACCCCTGTGTATAGAAACAAAGATGCAAGGTGACACGTTCAGGCCTTGTCCACATCTCTGCTCTGGAAGGGATGCTTTGAGGACTGAATAGAGAGGCTAGGACAGGATCAAAGCCCCTTAGGAAGGAAGTGCCCTGTCCCTAGTGTTCAGAACATGGCTAGAAGGCCATGTCCATCTTGGTGATAGAGCACCCCACAGACTCCTCACTTCGAGGCCAGGCCCTGAAAGGAGGAGGAATAGAGCAGCTCCCCAAAAACACAACTTCAGAGCAGGGAACCAGGCTTGTTCCCACCCTGTCAACTGGGGGTGATATGGGGGCAAGGCCACAAGGTCCACCAACTTCACCCTTCCTGTTGTCCCCAAGCCTGCCCCCACCAGATCCCCTTCACCCCTGCCCTGACGACAGCCATCTGGTCCCCCTCTAATTCCCCCTGCAGTCTCACGGGAATCTCCCCATTCGTTGGGGAGAACGATCGAACTACACTGATGAACATCCGCAACTACAACGTGGCCTTTGAGGAGACCACATTCCTGAGCCTCAGTCGAGAGGCCCGGGGCTTCCTCATCAAAGTGCTAGTGCAAGACCAGCTGTGAGTACGCCCCCTGTTGGCCAGGCCCCTTCGTCCAGAGGCCTCAATCCCCACGACCATCATCACCACTGTTTTGGCAGAATAAATGAGGGAGTGAATGAATGACACAACTCCTTTCCTTACAGGAGGCCTTCCGCAGAGGAAACCCTGGAACATCCATGGTTCAAAGTGAGTCTGGAGCTGTGGGGATGGGGTGGGAGGAGGGAGGGCCAGAAGGGGATCACACAATTCTGCTTGAGCACTTGCTATATGGAGGGAGTACGATAGTCATTTGGGAGAGCACACCTGGGGTTACTCCTGGGTCTGAGCTCAAGAAACACTCCTGGTAGGGGGTATAGAGTATCATATGGGATGCCAGAGATTTAACCCAGATTGGCCATGTGCAAGGCAAGAGCTGTCTCCACTGTATTGTCTGGCCTGCACCACATAACTTAGACACATAGCTTTGGGGGTGAAAGGGAAGGCCATACTCAGTGGTGCTCAGGATCTCATTCTGACCTTGTGCTCAGGGGGACCATCTGTGGTGCTGGGAATGAAACTATAGTCTTTGGCAGCAACTGCTTGCATGACATTTGTCTTACTTCCTGTACTTGTCCTCAGGCCTAAGGTTTTCCTTATAAGTTCTTAATAATTTTCTTTTTTTTTGTTTGTTTGTTTGTTTGGTTTGGTTTTTGGGCCATACCCAATGGTGCTCAAAAAATCACTCCTGACAGGCTTGGGGGACCATATGGGATGATGGTGATTGAACCCAGGTTGGCTGTATGCAAGGCAAATGTCCTACTCTCTGTGCTATTGCTCTGGCCCTGCTTTTTTACTCTTTCTCCAGGAGAGGCCCCACCTCCTAAACATTGCTCAGAGGACCGTGCTGTAGGAGGCTTGAACTCAGGGTCTCTGCCTGCCAAGCCCTTAGAGCTTTCTCCATGGTCCAGCATTTGGTGTTTTATTTATTTACTTATTTTTGGTTTGCTTTTTGGACCACACTTAGCAGTACTCAGGGCTTACTCCTGGCTTTATACTCAGGAATTACTCCAGATAGTGTTCTGGGGGACCATATGGAATACCTTGGATCATACTTGGGTCTACCCTGTGCAAGACAAACACCCTACCTGCTGTATCGCTCCAGCCCCAAGCTTGTGGTTTGGAATCTCTTCTGATTCCCTCACTCATCCTCAGCACCCTGGAACCAGGTTCTGGAGATCCCTTCCATCCTGACAGTGGGGATTAGGATGTCCTTGTGAACTCCACCTCTCAGCTCAGCTGGTCACTTGAGCAGGGCTAGTACTCATTTAACCTCAGCCCCTAGGAGCAGAGGGCATAGTGCCAGGCTTGGGAGGAGTGAAGTCAGCAAAGGACCCAGAAATAGTATAACTGAATAAGCTGTTCAGGAATTGTGGGGGAGGGACCCTAAAGGCTGAGGTCCCTCAGGCATGTGTCTGTGGAGTGAGATCACCCCCCCAGATCTCATCTCCAAAGGAATGTCCTAGGAAGGGAACCCAGAGGGGACCTGCTCTCTGCTGTCCTGGCCCCAACACCCCCTATCCAGACTGCAGATATCTGGGTGCTTCCTCTCCTTAGATGGATGATGAGCTCAAAGCCTCAGCTCCAGGCAACCAACAGGCCAGTATGGGCCTTGAGCCCTGCTATCAGCTCCGAAGCTGGGACACTGCTGACAGTCTCCATGCATGGGGCACAGACTGAGGCCCTGGTGTGTCCCCAGGAGCCCATATTCCTTGTTGCTCCAGTTACCATCCCCTGTGACGGCCTTTCCCTGCACAAGCTTTGGGGGTGCAGGTGACAGGAGGGCTTTGTTGAGGCCCTGTCCCCTGGTTTGCAGACACAGGCAAAGGGCGCGGAGGTGAGCACGGACCACCTAAAACTTTTTCTATCTCGGAGGAGGTGGCAGGTAAGTGTTGCTGTCGGCTAGTCTGACATTGTCTCTCTTCTTTTTATTTATTTATTTATTTATTTATTTATTTATTTATTTATTTATTTATTTGGTGTTTGGGCCACACCTGGCGGTGCTCAGGGGTTACTCCTGTCTATCTGCTCAGAAATAGCTGCTGGCAGGCACGGGGGACCATATGGGACACCGGGATTCGAACCAACCACCTTTGGTCCTGGATCGGCTGTTTGCTAGGCAAATGCCGCTGTGCTATCTCTTCGGGCCCATTGTCTCTCTTCTTGATGCTCCCCTGCCCTTCTCCCATCCCTCAGTCTTGGAGTTCGGTGCCTGAGTGAGTGGGGGTATGGCCCAGACGGTCTCCCACCCTGCTGACTCCGGTCCCTTTGTCTCTAGCGCTCCCAGATCAGCTACAAATGCCACTTGGTGCTTTGCCCCATCCCGGAGCTGCTGCGGGCACCACCAGAACGGGTGTGGGTGGCGGTGCCCAGGAGAGCCCTGCCCAGCGGGGGCCTCTCGTCGTCCTCTGACTCAGAAGAGGAAGACCTGGAGGAGCTGCCATCTGTGCCCCGCCCGCTGCTCCCCGAGTTCTCGGGCTCCCGGGTGTCCCTCACCGACATTCCCACGGAGGACGAGGCCCTGGCGACCCCCATGGACTGGCAGGAGCAGGGCAGGGAGGCCCCTGGAGACCAGGAACCCCCCAGCCCTCAGGTC
Source organism: Suncus etruscus (assembly GCF_024139225.1). NCBI lineage: Eukaryota > Metazoa > Chordata > Mammalia > Eulipotyphla > Soricidae > Suncus > Suncus etruscus. The sequence goes on along the minus strand of NC_064849.1, from coordinate 31,840,906 downwards.
CTCCCCTCCCCAGGCCAGGAGCCCCTAGCTGGGCCCAGCCCTCAGCGGGGAGCACTCCGAAGGGGCAGCTCTGCCGAGAGCGCCCTGCCCCGGGCCGGGCCGCGGGAACCGGGCCGGGCCCTGCACAAAGCAGCTTCCGTGGAGCTGCCGCAGCGCCGGAGTCCCAGCCCGGGGGCCACCCGCCTGACCCGGGGTGGCCTGGGCGAGGGTGAGTACGCCCAGAGGCTGCAGGCCCTGCGCCAGCGGCTGCTGCGGGGGACCCCAGAGGATGGCAAGGTCAGCGGCCTCAGGGGTCCCCTGCTCGAGAGCCTAGGGGGCCGTCCTCGGGACCCCCGATTGGCCCGAGCCGCCTCCAGCGAGGCAGCTCCGCGCCATCAGCCCCCACCAGAGAACCGAGGCCTGCAAAAGAGCAGCAGCTTCTCGCAGGGCGAGGCCGAGCCCCGTGGCCGCCACCGCCGCGCCGGGGCCCCCCTCGAGATACCCGTGGCCCGCCTTGGGGCGCGCAAGCTGCAGGAGTCGCCCTCCCTGTCCGCCCTTAGCGAGACGCAGCCGCCCAGCCCCGTGAGGCCCAGTGGTGGCCCCAAAGCCAGCTCACTCAAGCCCCTCGGCTCCCCCAAGGCCCCAGAGCCTCCTGCCACGACATCTAGTGATGTCCCTCCATCCCCAGCACCCCAGCAAGCCCAGGAGAAAGCCCCACAGCCCACCCCCGAACCAGTCCCAACCCCCAAGCCGGCACAGCCCGCTAAGGCGGTGCAGAGCCCAGCGCCACCCTCCACGCCCTACGCCCAGATCATACAGTCCCTGCAGCTGGCAGGCCAGACCCCTGCCCCTCCTGCCGCCGAAGCCAAGCCCCACCCGGCCGTCTTCGCCAGGGTGGCCCCGCCGCCTCTCAAGGAGCCCGAAAAGCGCGCGCCTGCAGCAGCGGCTGCGCCCCCGGGGCCAAGCCAGAAAGTTGGGGTGCCCACGGTGCCCCGCAGACCGGGCAGCAGTCTGAGCAGCAGCATCGAGAACCTGGAGTCGGAGGCCGTGTTCGAGGCCAAGTTCAAGCGCAGCCGGGAGTCGCCGCTGGCCAAGGGGCTTCGCCTCCTGAGCCGCTCGCGCTCCGAGGAGCGCGGCCCGTTCCGGGGGACCCAGGAGGAGGATGGCATGTACCGGCCCAGCCCGGCTGGCACGCCGCTGGAGCTGGTGCGCCGGCCCGAGCGCTCCCGCTCCGTGCAGGACCTCCGGGCGGCCGGCGAGCAGAGCCTAGTCCGCCGCCTATCGCTGTCACTGTCCCAGCGGCTGCGGCGGACCCCGCCGGGCCAGCGCCGCCCGGCCTGGGAGGCTCGAGGCGGCGTCGATGGAGAAGGCTCGGAGGGCGGCAGCTCGGCGCGGGGCTCCCCGGTGCTCGCTGTGCGCCGGCGGCTCAGCTCCACGCTGGAGCGACTGTCCAGCCGGTTGCAACGCAGCGGCAGCAGCGAGGACTCCGGGGGCGCGTCGGGCCGCAGCACGCCGCTGTTCGGTCGGCTGCGACGGGCCACGTCGGAAGGCGAAAGTCTGCGGCGCCTGGGCCTTCCTCACAACCAGCTGGCCGTCCAGGGGTCTGCCACCACGCCTTCTGCTGAATCCCTGGGCTCTGAGGCCAGCTCGGGCTCGTCGGGTGAGGAGAGGCAGGATAGAAGGGGCCTGTAGTTGTCCAAGTGGGGAACAAGTGCTTGGGTGGGGTCGGTGGCAGAGTCATAGTACAGGGGGTAGGGAGCTTGCTTTGCACGCTTTCAACCTGGGTTCAAACTTTAGCATCCCTTATGTTTGGTCCCCCGCCAGGAGTAATTCTTGAACACAGAGCCTGAGCACCGCTGGTGTGCTCCCCCATCCCCCCACCACTCCACGATTAAAAGAAAAAGACTTCATAGGAGGAGGAGGCCCCACAAAAAGCTGGAGTGCACATGTTTTTTCCTGGATGGGAATCCCAAATTCTAAACCAGCACTACCTGGGTTTTTTGTTTGTTTGTTTTTGTTTTTTTTTTGCTTTTGGTTTTTGGGTCACACCCGGCAGCGCTCAGGGGTTACTCCTGGCTCTACGCTCTGAAATCACTCCTGGCAGGCTCAAGGGATCATGTGGGATGCCAGGATTCGAAACACCACCCTTCTGCATGCAAGGCAAACGCCTTACCTCCATGTTATCTCTCCGGCCCCATGGTTTCTTGTTTTCTTTTCCTTTTTTTGGTGTTTTGGGCCACACCCGGTGACGCTCAGGGTACTCCTGGTTATGCACTCAGACGTTGCTCCTGGCTTGGGGAACCATATGGGACACCGGGGGATCGAACCACAGTCAGTCCTAGGCTAGCGCTGGCAAGGCAGACACCTTACCTCTAGCGCCACCGCCCGGCCCATCCCATGGTTTCTTGAGTTGCACCAGGAGTAGCCTCACAGTCTTGCAGGCTCTGCCTCCTCCCACTGTATGGGGCAGGGCTGAAATGATAATGCAACCGTAGGGTACTTGCTTGCATGCAGCCAACCCAGGTTCAATCCCTGGCATCCCAATTTGTCCCCTGACTCCGTGCCAGGGGGAATCCCTGTGCATAGAGCCAGGAGTAACCTTTAAGCACTGTCAGGTGAAACCCATAAGAAAAAAATTTAAAAAAAATAATAGTGCATGAGGCTTCAGGTGAAGAGCCAGAAAGAGAACGGTGTGTGCGGGAAAGCAGCAAAGGCCAGGGACACCCGCCAGGAAAATGTTCACCAAATTGAAAGGCTCCTGAGGGGTGGAAATTGTCAGGACTGGAGGGTATGCCCCACTGAGGGCTGGGGACAGGTGGACGTGTTCATCTTCTCTCTGAGAAGTGCTTATAGAACTGGTCCTTGGCAGCTCCTGGGGAAAGCCGAAGCCGCCTCCGCTGGGGCCTCTCGAGACTGAGGAAGGATAAAGGGTCATCACAACCCAACCTGTCTGCCAGCACCCAGGAGGATCTGGGTCACCCATATGTGCGCAGTGAGTCAGGTAAGAGGCTCACTGGGTGAGAAGTCTGACTGGAGGGACAAGTGTGCCGGACCTCCATACCCTTACAGTGTAGGAAGGGGCCCAGAGTTAGGAGAGAACCAGTACTCACAGCTGTGGTCATTAGCCAGTCACCCAAGGGTACTGTGAAACACCTGACATCAATGGCCTGTCCAGTTAGGACACTTCTCAGTCCCTCTAGAGCAGGGCACAGAATAGGCAGTGGGGAGCCACCAGAAAACTGACTACATCCCCTTTCTCTATGGCACGATTTCAGGTCTCCAGACTTACTTGGGCTCTGACTCACATGAATCCCTGGGTCTCTGCCCTCCCTGGTCGTGGTGGGGACCTTGGGTCTCTCAGCTCTCTGCTGGGGGGAATCTGGGTCTCTTAAGTAACCTTTGGAGTCAGAGAGATGGTACAGTGAATAAAACACTTGCATACTGCTGACCTGGGTTCAATGCCTGGCCCCCTACATAGGCTCCCCTAAGCCCCACCAGTAATGATCCCTAAACATAGTGCCAGAAGTCAGCCCTGAACATTGCCAGGTGTGACCCCAATACAAAACAACAAAAAAAGAGACCATTGATGAAATTATCAACTTTCTGTTGGACCCCCATTTGAGGACCCAATGAACCCCAGTTGGGAGGCATACTGTTATATCATCCCCTCCTGCTGCCTTGCTCACCCCCTACCCCATCTAGGTTCTTTATCAAGCAGCAGTTGGGGCTCCAGGGCCCCATCTCTCTCCACTCTCACTAGCCGGGGACAAAGATGTACATACAGACACACACTCCTACATGGACTTTCCTAAGATCACAGTGCAGGGGTAGGGCTGACTGGAGCCCTAGACCCACCATGCTGGAGCAAAGAGCTTGTTGTACCATCCTCTTCCCCAGTCACCCAAGGGTATTGTGAAATGCCTGACATCAATGGTCTGTCCAGTTAGGACACTTCTCAGTCCCTCTAGAGCAGGGCACAGAATAGGCAGTGTGGAGCCGCCAGAAAACTGACTACATCCCCTTTCTCTATGGCACGATTTCAGGTCTCCAGACTTACTTGGGCTCTGATTAGTCTGATTTAGTCACTTTGACTAAAACCATGCTTTGTGGGCACAGGGCAGAGGATGGGGCAGATCTGGGCTTGATTTATCTGTTGGGCATATTGATGAGACGATAATCACAAAAGCAATGAAAGATCTACAAGTGCCTGCCACCCACATTGTCAGGCTGGGGTCCTCATGACGCATGACCCTCTTCCGTGTCCCTCCAGACTTCCCCCCAGTGTTCCACATCAAACTCAAGGACCAGGTGCTGCTGGAGGGAGAGGCCGCCACCCTGCTCTGCCTGCCAGCAGCCTGCCCCGCACCCCACATCTCCTGGACTAAAGGTAAGATGGTCCCAGAGGGGCGGAGAGGGCAGCTCAGGTGCCCAGGACTGCCTTTCTCAGCAGCCCTTCTCATCTCCCCTGACCCCAGACAAGCAGAGCCTTCGCTCCGAGCCCTCAGTGGTCATCGTGGCCTGCAAGGATGGCCGGCAACTTCTCAGCATCCCCCGGGCCAACAAGCGGCATGCGGGACTGTACGAGTGTTCGGCCAGCAATGTGCTGGGCAGCATCACCAGCTCCTGCACCGTGGCTGTGGCCCGTGAGCATGGGGTGGTACCTGGTATGGGAAAAGGGAGCCAGCAAGCAAAGCTAAGTGGTCTCACTGGGGCTCCCCGTCTCTCACCAGGTATCCCCGGAAAGCTAACTCCTCCAGAGGTGCCCCAGACCTACCAGGACACGGCACTGGTGCTGTGGAAGCCGGGGGACGGCCGGGCCCCCTGCACCTACACTCTGGAACGGCGGGTGGAGGGTGAGGCCCTGGGCAGTCCTAGAGGTTGGGAGAGGCCCCGGGGTGCTCTCCTAAATGCTCCCCGAACCCTTGAAAGCTGGACACACCCTTCTGTGGCCTCAGCCCTGCTCTCTACCCCCTGAAGGTGAATCTGCCTGGCATCCTGTGAGCTCAGGCATCCTGGATTGCTACTACAATGTCACCCACCTGCCCATCGGGGTGCCTGTGAGGTTCCGCGTGGCCTGTGCCAACCGCGCCGGGCAGGGGCCCTTTAGCAATCCTTCTGAGAAGGTCCTCATCAGGGCATTGCCAGGTCAGTGGTCAGCGGTGAAGGGGGCCATCATTGTCCTTCTCCCCCTCAGAATACCCTGGTGGGGTTCCCAGAGCTCCCTTCACTGACTTTCTCTGTCTCCCCCCAGATTCCTCGGCTCCGCCCTCTGCCCCTCGAGATGTCCCTGTTACCTCAGGGCCGGCCAGGGCCCCGCCTCCTGCCTCACCTACCTCTACCTCACTGGCTCCGCCCCTTGCCCCCAGCCCAGCTCCAACAGGGGCTCCTAGCCCCTCTCCCCAGGCCTTGTCCTCATTCAAGGCTGCGGGTCCTCCCCCTGCTACGCCCCCACGAAAGCACAGGGGCCTGCAGGCGGCCCGGCCTGTAGAGCCCACCAGCCCCAGTGCCCAAGTCACACCAAGTGAGCTGGGGTCTTCCCTCCCTGATGTGGGGACCCCCATCCCAGCCTCTAGTCCTCAAGGAGTGAACCCAACGCCCCCATCCAAGCCCTTGTGTCTGGTGACATCATTTGTTTCTGAACCCCCAGCCCCTGAGCCCCCACCTACCAAGATCGCCACTCGGAGCCTCAGCCCAGCCACAGAGGCAGGGGAACCCCGGGGGGGCTCACCCCGTAGTTCTCCGGGGCCCGAGGGCACCACTCTTCGGCAGGGTCCCCCCCAGAAGCCCTACACCTTCCTGGAGGAGAAAGCCCGGTGAGCAGGATTGGGGTCAGTGGGGGACTGGGGTGGAGGGGCACCAGGAAACTGCATCCCAGATTCTGAATATGACAAGCTCTGGGAACTCATTTCACAACCACCACGAGAAAGGGGAACTGAGGCCAGAGCGATAGCACAGCAGGAAGGGCATTTGCCTAGCACACAGTAGACCTGGGTTCAATTGCCATCATCCCAGATGATCTCCCAAGCCCCACCAAGATGACTCCTGAGCTTAGGGCCAAGAGTAAACCCTGAGTATTGCCAGGTATGGCCCAAAAACTGAAAGGGAGCTATTTTAGCACCCCCATTTCCCCAATGAGATTAAGGAGCTTCCAAGATTCACCCCGGAGGCAAGAAAGTTCATCAGGTGAGGTGCCAACCTTGCATACAAATGACCTGGTTTCCAACCCCAGCACCACATGGGGTACCCTGAGCCCTACCAGGAATGACCCCTAAGCATGAGCCAGGAGTAAGTCCTGAGCACTGCTTGCTATATATGCTCCAAAACAAAAGAGGTTTGATTCAGGCAGTTGTAGAGCTGAGGTTCCATGATTGAGCCCCACATTGGGAATCACAGCATTCTTACCTGCCAAAGACTTCTGGACCCCCCTGTTTCCACCATGAGGACTGGTCCTTGCCTCTCTAAACCTGGGGGGTGGTGGTTTCTCTTTATCACACAGGGGCCGCTTTGGTGTGGTGCGGACATGCCGGGGAAAACGCCACAGGGCGGACTTTTGTGGCCAAGATTGTGCATATGCAGCTGAGGGCAAGCGGCGGGTCCTACAAGAGTATGAGGTGCTGCGAGCACTGCACCACGAGCGGCTCATGTCCCTGCATGAGGCCTACATCACCCCCCGCTACCTTGTGCTCATCGCTGAGAGCTGTGGCAACCGGGAGCTCTTATGTGGGCTCAGTGACAGGTATTGGAGAGAGGTGGGCTACAGGACGAAAGGAGCAGAAACACCCTGGGCTGGGGCCAGCTGGTGACTCCCAGATGGTCACTGGCAAACGCCTCTGTCCCCCCTAGGTTTCGATATTCTGAGGATGATGTGGCCACATACGTGGTACAAGCTGTTGCAAGGCCTGGACTATCTACATGGCCACCATGTGCTGCACCCTGGACATCAAGCCTGACAACCTGCTACTGGCTCCTGAAAATGCCCTGAGATTGTGGACTTTGGAAGTGCTCAGCCCTACAACCCCAAGCCCTGCAGCCCCCTTGGCCACCGCACCGGCACACTGGAGATTCATGGGTGAGAACCGGGCAGGCAGGGGGCCGGGAAACCTTCCCAGAGAGGTGGCAGCCAGGGCTCAACCTGCTTCACCCACAAAACTGCCTTTTCTCACTTATTTTGTGCCATACCTGAGGATGCTTAGGGCTTACTCCTGGCTGTGAGCTCAGGGATCCCTCCTGGCCCAGCACAAGGAACCATCTGAGATACTGGGGATCCAACCTGGGTTGACCATGTGTGAGACAAATGCCTTATCTACTGTGCTCTCACTCTGACTCAAAGACACCCCCCCTTTTTTTTTTTTCTTGCTTTTTTGGACCACACTCAGCAATGCTACTCATGGCTCTACACTCAGAAATCACTCCTGGCAGTGCTTGGGGGAGCAGACAGGGTGACCAGAAATTTGAATCCAGTTGGCCATATGCAAGGCCAATGCTTAATTGACTGTACTATCACTCCAGCTCCAAAGCTGCCATTTGTGGGGGGAGGACCACAAGGTAACAAGGATCAAACTCACCTTCCCCCTACAAAACCTGAGTTCTAGCCCTTTGAGCCATCTTTCTGGTCTCTTTCACCAAGCTGCTATAAAGCAACTGCTGATTGTTGATATGAATAAGCTAAATTCTTTCTGAAGATATTCTCAAGCATCATGTCACCCCCCCTTTTACAGATGAGAAAACAGAGGCATTTTGAGGTTAAGTATGTGTCTAATTTCAGACAGTTATAAATGGTAGGGCTGGATGTGATAACACAGGGAAGACAGGAAAATCAATCATTAACTTCTTGAAGGAAAGCCAGGCACCATCAGAGACCTACTAAATACTTCCTGTGCATTCTGCCCTACCCCCACCCCCATTTACTCTACAAACCGCATTACCCACTGGCCAATAGATTGTCCCATCTCCATTGCCTGAAGGGGCAGACCTGCACTTAGAGATAGACTGACTCAGAGCTCTGGTTTTCATCCCCACTCTTTGCCCTAGGCCTGCCACCTGAGAGCTGATCTGAGCAAACTAGTGAATTTGGTTTGCAGCTTCTCTGCAGTTATGAGTCCTCCAGCCTAGGCCCTACTTCTCTCACTCTGACCTGCCTCCCTGACATTCAGTCTGGTAACCTGGACAGGACCCTGATCCAAGTGCGAGGTGCACTCTTTCTCTCTCTGATCCAACCCTGCCACAGAGAAACCCTTCAGCTTGTCCTCTTGTCTCCTGCAGCTCCTGAGATGGTGAAGGGAGACCCAATCGGCTCTGCCACAGACATTTGGGGTGTGGGCGTGCTCACTTACATCATGTGAGTGCCCCCCAGCCCACTTCTGCTCCCAAATCTCGCCCCCACATCAATGCCCCTAATTCTTCAGGTACCAATGAACTGGAACTGTCTCCCCTGCCCAGGTTGAGTGGACGTTCCCCCTTCTATGAGCCAGATCCCCAGGAAACAGAGGCTCGGATCGTGGGGGGCCGTTTTGATGCCTTCCAGCTCTACCCCAATACCTCCCAAAGCGCCACCCTGTTCTTGAGAAAGGCCCTCTCAGTACATCCCTGGTGAGTACACCCGAAACGCACAAATGCCCCTGAAGGCACAGATACACCATTCCCAGCCCCAACCAGACCTGATGTCCTTCCCCTCGGTTGCTCTATTTCTCCTGGCCTGCAGGTGGCGCTTGGCAGCAGCAACCCCACTAGTGTTTGTACTGCTACTACTCTCTATCTTGTACCTCGGGTAGTTCCTTTACTACCACTTCTATTCTTGGCGGGGGTGGGAGGGGCATACCCGGCAGCTCTCAAGGGTTACCCCTAGTTTTGCACTCAGAAATCATTCCTGACAGGCTCGGGGGACCATATGGGATGCCAGGGATTGAACCCATGTTGGTCCCAAGTTAGCCACGTGCAAGGCAATGCCCTACCTGTTGTGCTATCGCTCCTCCCTCCCTTTTATTTAACATTTTGTTGAAACCATTGTGATTTACAAAGTTCTTCATAGTTGGGTTTCAGACCATACTATGTTTCAGGGCCTATCCCATCACCAGCTAGACCTCCCTCCACCAATGTTCTCAGAGTGCATTCCATGCCACCATCTCCTGAGCCCCAGCCTACTAACATAATAGGCCCATTTTAAGTTTGAATTGTTAAAGTTTGTCTCATAATGTCATTGTTGTTGGTTCTGGCTTCGATATTTAGCTCTGCCCTTTCTTAACACTACCAATGCACCCGAGACCTCTTGGCCCTTGTTCCTCATCCTTTCATATTTGTGTTTCTCCTCCTCCACTCAATTTCTTTCCCTCTTGCTATATTCTGGAGCCAAGACATTTCTAATTCTTTCACTGCTTTTACTGTTACTGCTATTGTGTTCCTTCTCATTCTTTGGCCATTACTATTCTTTTATTCCTTCTCCTCTTATCACTACTAGTCTTAATATCATTATTGTTATTACTCAATTCCCTTACTATGCTACTAAAATTACTATTGCTGTTACTAATGTTCATGCTATTGCTACTACTGTTACTATTCCATATCCTCACTACTATTATTACTACATGTTCTTACTGTAGCTTCTTCTATTCCTATCACTTTATGGTTGTACTTCCCATTTTGAAACTTGAAACAATGAGGGTTTCTTTACTTTTGTAATTGCTATTATTTCTCTATGCTCTCTTGGATGCTGTTTCTACTATTATTGCTATGAATTCTCTTGTGCTATCATTACTATTACTTTACATTTTTTTTACTATTGTTTCAATTATTCTCTTTGTTAATGGCTTTACAAGCCCATGCTTGAGATATTTGGATTTCTCTATTACTCTACTACTAGTAGTACTAGTATACTATACTATATAGTATATATACTATACTATACTATACTAGTAGTACTACTAGTATTGCTAGTACTCTTACTGTTACTACTGTGACTATCCATCCTTACTATTGCCCCTACTATTCCTCTGCCTTCCTCGTTGTACTGCCCATGCTTGAAGCCTGGGACAGCCTTAGGAAACAGGCAGGATCACTGTTCTCACTGGAGATTGGGAAACTGAGCCTCCAGTTTGCCTGGGAGAATCAGATTGTGGGTGGGATAGGTGGGTGCTGGCTATGCCTCACTGTCCCTGGCCCCTGGCAGGAGCCGGCCCTCGCTGCAGGACTGTCTGGCCCACCCGTGGCTGCAGGACGCCTACCTGATGAAGCTGCGCCGCCAGACACTCACCTTCACCACCAACCGGCTCAAAGAGTTCCTGAGTGAGCAGCGCCGCCGTCGTACGGAGGCTGCCACCCGCCACAAGGTCCTGCTACGCTCTTACCCAGGCAACCCCTAGTGGCTCGGACCCCAGCCAGCCTCGGGCTTCAACTCGGGGCTCCATTCCAGGGCCCATGCTGAGCCAGGAGGCCCCAGGGCCTTCAGACACCACCAGCAGCAACATCCGGCAGGGGCTCTTACCTCATGGACCTGTGGGCACAGAGGCCCCAGGCTCCGGCCCAGTCCATCGGGCCAGAGCCAGACCAGGGCCCCGTCGGACAGGCTGGACTGTGGTGGAGCAGGAGGAAGGGCGAGAAGGGCGGGGGAAGCAAGAAGCTGAGGGTTAGGGAGGGGGACTCTAATGAGGTCCTGTGGGTAAGGGGAGACTGTATCTGGGGGGCACCCACTAAGAAGGTGCCTGGGGCTGAAGGGGCAAAGAAGGAAGGAGCTCAGGGCCATGGGCTGGCCAGAAGGATTGAGAGGGACTAAGAGACAGGGACAGGATGTGGGACAGTGGCAGGAAGCCAGAGATGGGACTGAGAGTGGTGAGCAGAGAGGGAAGAGGATTCAGAGGAGATGCAGGAAAGGGGGTGACTAGAGGCAAGAGGAGGAAGGGGAGGACCAGGCACCACACCTGCCCTCTGGGGCACTCAGTGCTGGCCCAAGGGTGTTCCCACCATCCCTCTGTGGCCTTCCTCCTTCTCCCCATTCGTATTTATTTATTTATTGACTTTTGTGAAGTTTTCCTTTCACCTAGTTCCTATTGCCCATGTTGTCCTGACACCCACCACCCCACCACCCAGCTGTCCATGCAGCTGTCTGTCTGTCTGTCTGTTATAAGGGAAATAAAAATGGCTAGTAGCAGGACCTGTGTGTGGTATATGGGGGAGACATGGGGTGCTGAGCTTCTCTGTGCCAGAAAGTACCATTGGATCCTCCCTGCCCAGCTCTGGTGTCTACTCTACTCCTAGAGGATGGAAACACTTTGCTCTAGACTTCTCCCCCGGAAGTTTCTGAAATCCTAGAAAAGCCACTAGACCCCTTCCAGCGCTCTCAATATACCCCCCCCATGTCCCATAGCCCCAATTGACAATGCTGGATTCTGAAATGCACCAGCCCACACTCTGCTCCTAGGCTGATGACTACCTTTGTTCTTAGTGGGGGTCAGGCTAGCTCCTAGTAACCCCTGGAACAAGAAGATGTTCATCATATTTGGTGAGAGTAGCTAGTGTGATGAGCTGCAAAGAAACTATTCAACCCCAGCTGGGTGTCAGGGCATGATCATTAGGGAACCAGTAGCACAAAGTGACATGTAATGGGGGACACCAACAGGAATTTTCTTAAGGTTCTGGGACATATCAAACTCGAAGTAGACCCTGTGTCATACGCCAAGGCAGGGCTGCCCTGTCCTGAGGTGGGGGGAAGGAGTGAGAGGACAGTTCTCCCAACATTCAAATGAACTAGACTGCTTCTTCTCTTCCCCATGTAGAAAATGGTTCTTGGCAAGGAAATAAAACTGCCTCCCTCCCCACCACCGCCCATGATCAGAGAGCTGGCTCGAGTGTGCAGATTGAGATTGAGGTTGAGGGCACCTTGGCTTAAGTCCAAACAAGCCTTTGCCCAGCCCTACCCAGCCTCTCTGGCTTCCCAGGCCCCCCCAGGGAAGAGGCAAACCCCATCATCATAAAATAACAGAATGTTAAAGCCAGCTGGAAGGGACCCGAGAGCTGCTTTGCCCACCTGTCATTACAGCGATGAAGATCTACTGTTTGCCTGGGAAGGTCTCTAATCCCCTCCACACTGCAAGTGTTTTCATATAAAAATGAGGTGCCTGAACACATATCTTGAAAAGTGGCAAAAATTTCTCTGCACCCCACCTCCTGCCCTGATCTTGAGCTCCCTTCCCATCTCCATTGGAAATGGCATGTGAACTGCCTGTTCCAAACCCGGAGGAGCAGAGGTAATTTATGTCAGCAGAGCCGTGTCAAAATTACTCTGCTCTGAGGAGGCAGCACTCCACCCCTGAACAGCAGTGACAGAGCAGTGCTCCAGCTGGTCCCTTGGCCTCTCCAGCGAATGGAGTCCTGGCAAGTCTCAGAGGGGTGAACAGAAACTTCATGGCAGGAGATCAGCTGCCCCTAAACTTCAGTTTATACCCCCAAAAGGACACAAGCCAGACCTAGAACTGGGGAGTAGTTATTCCTGATGATCTTTGGGAAGAAAGCAGCCCAGTTAGACTCTCGTGTTCACCAGAGAAGTAGAACTGGAGGAGCTGAAGGTCGATCAGCGTCAAAAATTTTTTGAGGGACTGAGAGATAGTTTGCCATACCTGGCAGCGCTCAGGGGTTACTCCCGGTTCTGTGCTCAGAAATCAATCCTGGAAGGCTCAAGGGACCATATAGGATGCCCCTATAGGATAGAACCCCGGTCAGCCACACTGTGATATCATTCTGGCTCCAGAATGGAGAAATAGTCCAATGGGTAGGGCTCTTGCTTTTTATGCAGAGCTCTATCCATGGTATCCCATACGATTTCTACAGCTCGCTCAGAGTGATTCCAGGACGTAGAGCCAGGAGTAACCCCTGAGAATAGCCCGGTGTTGTCTGAAAATAAAAACAAATAAAAACCCATTTCCGGGCTGGAGAGATAGCATGGAGGTGAGGTGTTTGCCTTTCATGCAGGAGGTCATCGGTTCGAATCCCGGCGTCCCATATGGTCCCCTGTGCCTGCCAGGAGCGATTTCTGAGCCTGGAGCCAGGAATAACCCCTGAGCACTGCTGGGTGTGACCCAAAAACCACAAAAAAAAAAACAACAAAAAAAACAAAAACAAAAACAAAAACCCATTTCCATCCCCTCTAGGTTTCTTTCAGTTGACCGCCAGGGGGCAGTGTATTAAAATAACAGCTTTAGACTATTCGGGGGGCAATGGTGGAGGGGTAGGGACAAAGGAGTAGCTGTTTCCTTATTGATCCTGAGAGCCCATTTAGCTCCCTCCTGATTAGTGGGCCTGCTGCTACTCTGGCTACATTCTGGTAACCTTCCTGCAAATGCTCAGACCCCTTCTGTGAGTGTTTGGTGGACCTGTTATCTGACTCACCAGCTATTCTTGCACCAATGTGTGGTGTACCCCAACATTTCTTGGTTTCTACACACACACACACATACATGACCCAACTGCTGAGCCAACATTCCAGGCTTACTCCATCTAAATAAGGAGCCTACTTGGGTCAGGGGGCAAAGGCTGAAGTGGTGGGAGTGAGGAAACTGGGAAGGCAACCATGTAAAGCCAGATGAGGAAGAAGTTCTGCATAAAAAACAGGGTTCAGGGACCGGAGCGATAGCACAGTGGGTAGGGCGTTTGCCTTGCAAGCGGCCTGCCCGGGAAGAACCTGAGATCAATCCCTGGCACCCCATATGGTCCTCTGAGCCTGTCAAGAGCGATTTCTGAGCGTAAAGCCTGGAGTTATACCTGAGCACCACTGGGTGTAGCCCAACACCCCCCTCCCAAAAAAAAGTTCAAGGCCAAAGCAATTGTAAGTGGGGGTACTCCTTGCAGGAGGTCAACCTTGGTTCAATTCCCAACATCCTATATGCCCCCCACCCCCCATCATCAAGAGTGATTTTTGGGGCGGAGAGATAAAATGGAGCTAAGGTGTTTGCCTTGCATACAGAAGGAAGGTGGTTCGAATCCCGGCATCCCATATGATCCCCCGAATCTGCCAGGAGCGATTTCTGAGTGTAGCACCAGGAGTAATCCCTGAGCACTGCCAGGTGTGACCCAAACCCCCCCCAAAATTCTAAAAACAAAAAAGTGATTTCTGAGCACAGAGTCAGGAGTAAGTACTGAGCACTGCTGGGTACAGTCCCCCAAACAAATAATAATAATAATAATAATAATAATAATAATAATAATAATAATAATAATGTGGAGGAAGCTTCATGCTCCAAGACCAGAACATTGGAGAGACGCGGGTTTCGAAGCAAATGCTGACTCAGAAAATAATTCACAAACAGTGAAGAGGGTAAAAGAGGTTCAGGAATCACAACACGCAAGCCTTCCACTAGGAAAAAGCAGATGGTTCGATGGAGAAAAACCAGAAAACGCAAAAGCGCGTTCTGAGACCCAGGATCTTTATTAGAAAGCGCCAGATCACACCTCGGGGTGAAGAATAGAGAGGGACCTGGTTATTCCAACATAATAATAATGTTTTAAAAAACAGTGTTCATGGGGCTGGAGAGATAGCATGGAGGTAAGGCATTTGCCTTGCATGCAGAAGGTCAGTGGTTCAAATCCCGGCATCCCATATGGTCCCCAGAGCCTGCCAGGAGCGATTTCTGAGCATAGAGCCAGGATTAACCCCTGAGTGCCTCTGGGTGAGGCCGAAAAAAAAATAATAACAACAACAACAAATACAGGGTTCATGGGGCCAGAGAGATAGCATGGAGGTAAGGCATTTACCTTGCGTGCAAAAGGACGGTGGTTTGAATCCTGGCATCCCATATGGTTCCCGCAGCCTGCCAGGGGCAATTTCTGAGTGTAGAGCCAGGTGTAACCCCTGAGCACTGCTGAGTATGACCCAAAAACAAACAAACAAACAAATAAACAAAAAACAGGGTTTAGGGCTGAGCACCTGCATGTACCCACACAGTGCCATCCGGATAAACTCCATGAAATCTGATAGAGGTCCTGAAGTTTATTTCCCAAATGTGAGTCTGCAACCCTAAACAGATCCTAGACAGCCTTACCCTGTCATATTCTGAATGGAGAAGAGGGAAGGCCAAAGATCTCAGTCTCTGTCAATGCAGATTTCCTTGGTTGTTTTCTGCTTCCCAGAGTTCCACAGAAACTGCTGCAAACATAAATAAATAAAATAACAAACAAACTATGGCTATTGGCCACCGCCAGGATGTACCCTGGACATCAATAACCACCCAGGTGGAGTGTGCAGTTATTCACTTCTAGATCTCTTACCTGGGCTACAGGTGAGGGAAAGCTCTTAGTGCTCTGAGGAAGTGGAATGCCAGAGCATAGGGTCAGGGAACACTAGGGTCTCTGGTCTAAGGGGACAGAGGTTACAGGGATAAGAGCGTGGCCAACACAAGTAGATCTGCCATGTAAGTAGCAGCAGGCCGTCATTCTTTTGTGCTCTTACCAATAGGGGGCTGGAGCAATAGCACTGACTGTAGCCATTTGCTTTGCACGTGACAGACCCGGGTTCGATTCCCTGCCTGCCAGGAATGATTCCTCCTGAGAGCCATCAGGTGTGGGCCCAACCCCCCTCAAAATAAACAAAGAAATAAACACCCAAATAAGGCTTTAGGAATCAAAGGTGCCAGCAGGGGGCAGCATGCCTGTAGCCAGTACTACTGGCACTACTGGAGCTTTGTCCTACGCCATGGGCCCTTTACTCAGTCTGAAGCTGAGTCCCAGAAGGAGCTGTGCAATAACGGGTTGCGCTGGGTACTGTTGGAAGGCAGTGGGGTCAAGCTGACCTGCTGACTCTCGGCTTTCCTGGACCATTTCATCTGCTGGAGCAAGTGGAGCAAGGACAGCCAAGTGACAGACAACGAGGTTCCTGACTGTCACTGCACCGTGGCCAGCGCACTGACCTGGGCTAGTACAGCATCAACATAACCAGCCCCTTCGGCCAGTGCTTCGACCTCATGGAAGGCCGGAGCGCCCGGGTAGTGCCAGGACACAGAACAGCACACCCCAGGATGGCACCCTCTGGGTGCAGTCGCAAGCATTTTACCACCAGGTCTGTGGCTCAGCCCCTGGTTGTGACCAGGAATCCCCTCCTACCCAAGTTGAGATGTGGAAATGGGACCTCAAGGTCACAGCAAACCTTACCTTATGCAGACCCCGGTTTAGGGATCTGTGCTTAGCTTTCTGGCTGCTAGCTAAGGCGCTAGGAGATAGATATATCCACATTCCTCCTAGTTTCTTTTTGGTATTTCTGTTTGGTGTGAGTGGGGTGTGTGTGTGTTATATCCAGAGATGCTTAGGGTTTACTCCTAGGTCTTTACTCACTTCTGGTGGCGATTGGGTGCCCAGGATCAAAGTCTACGAGGCAAAAACATACAAACAAACAAACCCTGGGGCCGGAGAGATAGTATGGAGGTAAGGCATTTGCCTTGCAATCAGAAGATCAGTGGTTCGAATCCTGGCATCCCATATGGTCCCCTGAACCTTCCAGAAGCAATTTCTGAGCATAGAGCCAGGAGTAACCCCAGAGCGCTGCCGGGTGTGACCCAAAAACCAAAACCAAACAAACAAAAACATACCTGCTGTATTATCACCCAGGGCCTCTCCCCAGTTTTTCTTTGGACCCCTTTGGATCGAGATGAATCCCATATATAAGTGCAAGAAAATGAAGTCACATACTTATCTGGCATGGGCGATTCCATGATCAGGAAGGTGGTTTCCCCAGGGTGAGGCTCGCCCATTGCACTCCGGGTGTGCTGACCCCTGCAATTTCCCCAAATGTGGGAAACTGCGTAATTTATGGTAATGGGGGACTGTGTGCGCACTCTCCCCTGCAAAAAAAAAAAAAAAAAAAAGGAAAGAAAGAAAGAACAAAAAAGAAAATGAAGTCACATCCTAATAACACATGGAGAGTTTGAAAGCAAAACCAGGTTCTAGGAATCGTGGGACCACCCCTGCCAGCTCGCTGCTCCTTCTGGTCCTTTCCTTTTCCCTGCTTCCAGGATTCTAAGGGGCTAGATAAAATGAAGTGGAGCAAAGGCACCAGCTGTGGTTGGATAAAGTGGATGACCAACAGGCTGGGCGGGGACCTGAGTCGGTGCATACCTACACCTCCCAAGGATCTGAAAGGCTGAACAGAGCTGTTAAATTAGCCTAGCCAGAGTGTGTGTAATTGTACTCCCGAATCCCCTTCCCCAGGGTGTACTTAGAGATCGTCGGTATTAGCTGATCAGCAAGTAAGATCTGTTCTGGGGAACAGCCTGTGTACGTGGAGGGGAAAAAAGCTCCATGGATGTGGCCTAAAGGGATCTTCAGACCTTTCTCCAGAGTCCTGGATGTGGGGCTGGGAGGGGTGAGCCCAACAACCCTCTCTTACTTGCTTAGTAAAGTTTCTCTCCTGCACCCAAACTTAGTAGTACAGTGCTTAATTTTACAGATAGTAGAGCAGATCTCCGATTTCTTCTCACATCCTTTAATTCTCAGAGGGAGGAGCATCAGCCGTTGGCTCTGCTTCCCGGAGGTGAGGGTCTTTCTTCCAGGCCCTGTCCTTTTCTTTCTTCTACTTCTTTTTTGCGGGTGGTGGTGGCGGCGGTTAGTTTGAGTTAGGGTTTATTTGTTTTGGTTTTTGAGCCACACCCGGCAGTTCTCAGGGGTTACTCATGGCTCTACGCTCAGAAATCGCTCCTGGCAGGCTCGGGGGACCATATGGGTTGCCGGAATTCGAACCATAGTCCTTCTGCATGCAAGGCAAACGTCCTACTTCCATGCTATTTCTCTAGCCCCTTGATTTGGTTTTTGGGCCACACCCAGTGACGCTCAGGGGTTACTCCTGGCTATGCGCTAGAAATCGCTCCCGGCTTGAGGGACCATATACGACACCAGGGGATCAAACCTGGTCAGTCCTAGGTCAGCGCGTGCAAGACAAACACCCTACCTACCGTTTGTGCCACCACACCGGCCCCAGGCCCTGTCCTTTTTAAGTATGGCCTCTCACCCTCTTGTCTCTACTCCTGCTTTCTCCCTATTACTTCTAATTTCTTTTTCTTTTGGAGATATGCCCGATGCGGTGCTCAGGGCTCACTTCTGATGGTTGGGTTTGGGGGACTCTCTGGGGTACTGGGTCAGTTGCGTGCAAGACAATGCCCTAGCCGCTGTGCTATTGCTCCGGCCCCTTCTATTTTGTAGAAATAGTTTTCTTTCTTTCTTTTTTGTTTGTTTGTTTGTTTTGTTTGTTTTTGGGTCACACACGGCAACGCTCAGTTAGGGATTCCTCCTGGCTCTACACTCAGAAATCACTCCTGGCAGGCTCGGGGGATCATATGGGATGCCAGGATTCGAACCACCGTCCTTTTGCATGCAATGCAAACTCTCTACCTTCATGCTATCTCTCCGGCCCCAGAAGTAGTTTTCTATCTACTTTGGCTGCTACTTTGGGGATCGCTGGTCTCTTAGATCCTATCCTCGCTTGGATCAGCTCTCTCCATCCCTTGACCACGCCCCCTTGCCCGCTCTTAAATTCCACTTCGAGGGCTGAGTAGCGCATAAGAACTACATTTCCCGGCAAGCTCTGCGAACGAGTTCTCGCGAGATGCGAGAAGACACGTGCGCGGAAGGAGCGATGGACAGCTGGAATAAAGGGAAGGAGCTGATGGTGAAAGGAGCCGATCAAGTGGTGGCGAAAAGGGTTGCAGGAAAGGTCAAGCCCCTAGACAGGGTACGCTCACAGTGGGCCCAGCTGGCTGTCCGCCCCCCACCCACCCCGTGTTGCTGCCTTGAACCCTGACTTCTCGAGTTGGGGGTTTATTAGACAGGTTAGTTGAGGGCCAGCAGTCAGAGATTGAGCGTTGATTATCAATATTGCGACCCTGAGGCTTGCGGATTCGGTGTTTGGATGCCCAGGGAATCTGTCCCTTAATTCAGGGAATCATCACCTGGAGGTTCGTTTTAGGGTGCAGAATTCAGCTCAGATCGGGGTTTTGCTAGGATCTGGGATTCATCAGGGACCAGGTCTGCATTTAGTTCAATACTTGGGATTCACTCAGGATTTTAAAAGTTAAATGTCTGGGACACACTCGCAGCATCAGGAGTTAAATATATTCAGGGCTCACTGTTGGATTAAGAGATTAACATCTAGAGCGAGATAAACGGGTTTAGGATTTCCCCTTTATTTTTAATTTTTTGGTCTAGAGTTACTACTGACTTAGTGTCCAGTGGGCTTCTTTTGGGGTCACACTCGTCAGGTGGATTTCAGGATTGAGGAGGAGGAATCATGGTGAGACTTTCTTGAAAGCCCAGTGAAATCTGGGTTGGGATTTCTGAAGTGTAGGGTTTGGGGAGGTGTGTCCAAAAGAAACTATATTTTTGCTTCAATATTTGGACTGATATTCTGGCAGAGGTCTTTAAGAGTTGCTTTGTAGAGTTTGGTTGGGCCATTCCTGAGTTGAGGGTGCAAGGTCTAAACTAATTTCTCTGTTGGAATTTAAGGTTTAGGTAGCAAGTGCTGCCATGCTCAAAGCTGTGATCCTGATTGGAGGTCCCCAAAAGGGTGAGGAGCCCTGGGGAGTGGGTGGAGGAGGTTGAACTAGAATTGTTGGCCGGATGAAGGAAGTTGGGGACAAAGAAAACTGAACTGTGCTATTCTGACTTTCCCCAGGGACTCGTTTCAGGCCTTTGTCTTTTGAAGTGCCCAAACCCCTGTTTCCAGTGGCAGGGGTCCCTATGATCCAGCACCACATTGAAGCCTGTACGCAGGTAACTTCCAGCTCATCCCTTTTATGCTGTCTTTCTCTCCAACCACGACCTCTTTCCACCAGGAAAGTCTCATTGGAAATTATCCTGAGAATGACGCCCCCTAGAGCATTCTTTGTGCAATCTAGCAACTCACCTCTACCGCCACCCCTACCCCCACTTTGCCTGCCAGTCCAGTCACATCCTGTCCCTGTTTTGGGGAAGAGGGGAACAATCACACCCAGCGGTGTTCAGGGCTTACTCCTGATTCTGTGCTCAGGGATTACTCCTGGTGAGTGCCAGGAATCAAACTCAGGTCCACCGCATGCTAAACAAGCATTTCCCTCTTTATTAACTCTCTGGCCCCCATCCCCATCTCTTTATTCAGAATCCATTTGTGTGTCTGTGTGCAAGACAAGTGCTATACCTACTATACTATTGCTCCAGCACAGCAAGACATTATTTCACTCTAGCCTCTTTCTGATATAGGAACTTGAACAAATTTCTCAGCCTGTTTGAGCCTTAATTTCCTGGGTTGTAAAAAATGGGGTAGTGGGGGTCAACCTGCACTCTGAGATGACAAAATTTATTCTTAAAGTGCATGGTTCAGGACTTTGGATAATAAAATAATCTCCTTGCCTTGTGCTGACCTCAAGATTATTGGTCAAATATGGGGGAAACCAACAAAGGTTGTCAAAGGTTGACTGGGGGTGCGGGTAGAGAAAAAAGGGAAAAAATTAAATTATATATATATATATATATATATATATATATATATATATATTGGTTTTTGGGCCACACCCGGCGGTGCTCAGGGGTTACTCCTGGCTGTCTTCTCAGAAATAGCTCCTGGCAGGCACGGGGGACCATATGGGACACTGGGATTCGAACCAACAACCTTTGGTCCTGGATCGACTGCTTGCAAGGCAAACGCCGCTGTGCTATCTCTCCGGGCCCATAAATATTTTTAATGTTATTTTGTTGTTGTGGTTTTTTTTTTTGAGTCACACCCAGCAGTTCTTAGGATTTACCTGGCTGTGTTTTCAGGGATCACTTCGGTGGGATTCCAGGAACATAGGGGTGCCAGGGATTTCTAACTTTGATGTGTGCAAGACAATCACCTACCTGCTGTAATAGCTCTCTGGCCTGAAGATGGAAAGTTGAGGCTGTGTAGGCCAGCAAGGGAAAGTAGAGAACCCTGCCACAAAGGCCAATATTCACTTCTCACTCTACACTCTTGGATTCTGGGTCTCATGAATTTCCCTCCTGTCAGATTGTAGTCTCCACCTTGTTCCTGTCTGCAGGTCCCTGGGATGCAGGAGATACTGCTCATTGGCTTCTACCAACCCGATGAGGCCCTCACTCGCTTTCTGGAAGGTGCTCAGCAGGAATTCAACCTTCCCATCAGGTATCTACATGCATGTGCCATGTCAGGATGGGGGAAGCAAGGCACCCCACTGGTTCTGGAGTATCCTGCCACTGCAGAACAACATTCTTTTCTCTATGGGCTTGCAGGGTAGCGGGCTTTAGAAACAGGAGAGGTCCTGATCAGGGTCTCTCCTCTTATTGAGCTGGCTCTGGGATCCCTTGGGGACAGGTACCTGCAGGAATTTGCCCCCCTGGGCACTGGTGGGGGGCTCTACCACTTCCGGGACCAGATCCTGGCCGGCAGCCCCGAGGCCTTCTTCGTGCTCAATGCAGATGTGTGCTCCGACTTCCCCCTGAATGCCATGCTGGCCGCCCACAGACGCCAGCCTCACCCTTTCCTGCTGCTGGGCACCACGGTGAGTGTGGGATCTGGGAAGGGGGGAGGCCCCTTAGCTACTGGGAGGCAGAGAGGGAGGGCAGCTGTCAGCTGTCACCCGGCTGGGGTGACAGGCCTGTCAACAAGCTGCGTGCTAGGTGCTGTGGGCCAGGCCCAGCAGGGGAAGCGGGCAAAGCGGCCACCCAGGGCAGGCAGGTCACTGTCTCGGCCGTCTGTCTCCCAGGCAAATAGGATGCAGTCCCTCAACTATGGCTGCATAGTGGAGAACCCCCAGACACATGAGGTAAGGAAAGAGGGGGCTGGCTGGAGTGTCTGCTTTGGGCATCAGGCCTCTTCGTCATCCCTGCCTATCCTGTTTTCTAAAGACTGGGATCACACTAGGGGTTGTGGGAGCCTGTGTGTACCATCCATCACCCTGGTTTCTCCCAGAGATCAGGCCAGAGCCAGGGGCTCAGTGCACCTCCAACCCAGAGTGTGCCACTGTAGAGCAGGTTAGGGGCATATAAGGGAGCTGTAGGGGCACAGGAGGGCTTCCTGGAGGAGGAGATGCCTGATCTGAAGGCCTTTCAGGGAGAGGGAGGGACCATGTGATCTGTGTGAAGACCTCCAGGGGGAGACACAGTGCCAGGTACTAGCTGAGGAGCTGCCTGTCAGGGAGGGCCAAGCTGGTGCACTACCCTGTGCTCAGTGGCATAATGCTTTGCTTCTGCTTTGTGGGCCAGCTCCCTGGTGTGAGGGGTGGGGTGCAGGCAGGACCCCAGCAGCATCCTTAGCACCACACCTTCAGGTCCTGCACTATGTGGAGAAGCCTAGCACTTTCGTGAGTGACATCATCAACTGCGGCATCTACCTGTTCTCCCCCGAAGCTCTGAAACCCCTCCGGGAAGTCTTCCAGCGTAATCAGCAAGATGGGCACCTGTGAGGCAGCACCCCTGGTCCCAGTCATAACTCCCACCCTGGTCTCTGCAGATTCCCTCCCTGAGCTCATGCGTGCCTCACCTTCCTTCTCCTTCTCAGCCCAGCGTCCTGGCCCGCCTCTTCTAACCTCATTCTGTCCCTCTTCCTTATCCATCCCACTGGCTTCTCTGTCCCCGCTGCTTGCCACGCCCCCTCCAGTGTCTTCTTTCCAGCTCCCCAATGTCCCTGTGTCCCTGAGATTTTTTTCAGAACAGAGGGCAGCACTCACACACACGCTCTGGTGGCCCTGGGAGCATAGCACACTGAGTCTTGCTGTCTAACAGCTATAGTCCTGGACCCTGGGCCCCTCCCCTGCACCCCTGTCTCTGCCCCTCCTTTCTCCCGCTCTTTCTGTCCTTCATGAGCCAGCACTTCTACCATCTCTCTCTTCCTCTCTTTCTGCCCTCACCAGCTGCCTTTCTCCGGGGTGAGTCTATGTCTACTTCTGCCTGTCTAGCAAGAGGGAGGGTCTGTTGGTTGATATGTGGGATTCTAGTTCCCCAGGTACCCCAGCTGGGGTTGTGAAGGCTGATATGCTTGGGGCCTGTGGGAAAGCTCCTGGGGATGGGACACCCTTGGGAGAGGATCCAGCCACAGTGGTTGGGAGTAGGGGGCTTCTCTCCCCTTTCCTTTCTTACTCTGTCTCTTGCCAGGGAGGGAACATCAGGCCTGTGGCCGGGAGCAGGCACCATCCGCCTGGAGCAGGACGTGTTCTCAGCACTGGCTGGACAGGGCCAGATCTATGTGCACCTCACAGATGGGGTCTGGAGCCAGATCAAGTCTGCTGGGTAGGAAGGGGTTGGGGGACCAGGGGACCAGGTCCTTAGTGTTCCTCCAGCTGTCACTTCACTTTATGAACCCCAAATTCCACTTTGTGACACCCCCCCAGCTCAGCCCTTTATGCCTCCCGCCTCTATCTGAGCCAGTACCAGTTGACCCATCCAGAACGCCTTGCCAAGCACAGCCCGGAGGGCCCATGGATTCGAGGTACCCACTCATCCTAGTCCTTAAACTTCACCTTCCTCTGCTCGCTGCTCTCCGCCCCCTGAGAAGGGGTCTGCTGTGAGTGTGTTGCCCCTATGACCTCTCCTCTGCTTTCTAGGGAATGTTTATATCCACCCAACGGCTAAGGTGGATCCTTCAGCTGTGGTAAGTGGGGTCAGAGCCAGCCAGAGGAGGGATAGCACTGGGATTGGGAGATGTGGCAGTTGTGGCTACCTCCTGAATTCAAGGCTTGACAGCCACCTCTTTCCCCAAGGGGGTTGAATTTGGGGTGTGCTGTGCATCTCCAGGACTTATGAACTGCCATTCTCTCCACAGCTGGGCCCCAATGTCTCCATTGGGGAAGGCGTGGTTGTGGGTGAGGGGGTGCGGCTCCGAGAGACCATCGTCCTCCATGGGGCCATGTTGCAGGTAAGAAAAGGTGGAGGGGGGGAAGGATGTCTGTATGGGGTGCTGCGTTGGCCGTGGCCCCCTCACCTCACACCACCTTGTTTGTCAGGAGCACACATGTGTCCTGCACAGCATTGTGGGCTGGGGGAGCACAGTGGGGCGCTGGGCCCGCGTGGAAGGTACCCCCAACGATCCCAACCCCAATGACCCTCGAGCCCACATGGACAGTGAGAGCCTCTTCAAGGATGGGAAACTTCTACCAGCCATCACCATTCTGGGTAGGACCACTCAGGACTGGAGCAGGGGACGGCCATGTCCTGTATCTTGCGAGGGCCTGCGTGTGCACACCCATGCCAGTGTGCGTGTGCATGATTGTGTTTGTGTGTACATGTGTACACTTGTGTGTGTTTGTAAACACACTGTGTGTGCTTGTGTGTGTGCTCACAAGGCCGTGTGCTCGAGTTTGCATGTGTGTGTGTACTCATGCACGTGCGTTCCTTCAGCAAACATTTGCCCAGTTCCTGCTGGGTGCCAGCCCGTGTGAATCACAGGGGCCTGCAGCCAGGACACAGATGGGCAGGCTGCGGATTCCTCAGAGGGCAATGGCCCCACCTCTGTGCCCGCCCAGCCTACCTTCCCCATCCATGGCCTCCTCCTGCTACCCTCGTCCACACTGCAGGCTGCCGCGTCCGGATCCCTGCCGAGGTGCTCATCCTGAACTCCATTGTTCTGCCACACAAGGAGCTGAGCCGCAGCTTCACCAACCAGATCATCCTCTAAAGGGGGCTGCCTGCCTCAGGGCCCCCCCCCAACTCCTCTCTGTGAGGCTCTGCCTGCCTGCGGCCTCGGTCCAGAAAGGCCTGTGGGTAGCCAGGCAGGATCTTTACCCGCTGGGAGCAATGTGGGTGGCCAGGGGTCACCAGCCTTCCCTCTCCGCTCCCCAATAAACCCCAATGAACTTGGAGCCAGCACGGACTCCGCTTGTGCCTGGGCTGGGGGTGGAGGCGGGAGGGGGGCCGCTGAGTCAGGCCCCCCCACATTAGCATTTAAATTGGAGTCGTTGCTGCGGGCTCATGAATAATGAATCTGGAGGCCTAGTAACCCCCCCTTCAGGCCTCAGCCTCTCCCCAGTTCTGAGGAAGGAAAGGCCCTGCAGTCTCCTGCCCCCCACCCCCAGGCCTCTGCCTGCACCCCAGCTTACCCCTCTCCCTGTTCCTCTTCATTGAGCCTGCTCAGTCCCCTCAGTGTTATGATTCCAGAGGGAAGGATGGAGGACTTCTGCTGGACTGTGGGGTGCAGGCAACAGGCCTGGGCCCTAGAAGCCAGGGGCAAGCCTGGCTCACCCCACACACACAGCCCTGCTCCATGTCGCCTGCTGAGTCCCAGCCCGGCATGTTTTCTGCTTTGCCAGCTCCATCTGCTGCTGCCTGGCTCTGGGTGGCTCGGGGATGGGGGGGGATCTCTCTGGTGACTGCTACTCCCCTGGTGGGGTTGGGGGGTGGCCCTGAACCAGTGCCTGCCTCTCTAAAAAGACTCTGGTGTGCTCTATGCCAACAGTAGGGGGCAGGGGTGGCACTTCTCAGCACCCTGGCAAGGCTCTCAGGGAAGGAGGGTTCTTCCTCCTTCACTTTCTGCCCCCCCCAGACCCTCACCACCTCTCTTGCCTGCCCATGACCCTCCCATGCCCCTCCTGATACCCCCCCTTCCCCAGCTGTGGGTGCGGAGCTTAGTTGCCAGATGAGCTGGTAATGATCGTAATCTGCTAATTGAGAGGAATCTAATTACCCGAAGAGAATGGGGGGGCCCTGGGTGTGGGTGGGAGGGAGGAGGGGGTCCTGGCAGCAGGCAGGGGTGGCAGGCTGTGGGGGCTGTGGGCCGTTTGATCAGCACCAGAGGCTGGGACAGAGCCCAGGGCTTGGCTAGGAGCTGCCTTGAGAGCGGCTGCAGCAGCAGGCCTGGAGTCTCGGGGAAGGTGCGATCTCTGCTTTCTGGAGAGTGAAGGATGCAGGGCTTGAGCCTCAGGTCACCTACCTGGAGGCCTGGACTCAGCCCCAGCCCAGTCAGGGGCAAAGGGATCATGTTAGCTCTCCTGACCCATCACCCACCTTCCTGCCCCTCGGAGAACAGGTCACCTCCACAGGGCTGCTTGGGGACATCAGTGCCTCCTCTGGGCTTGGAGTCACAGCCCATGGGAGGGGCCAGGCCCCCTGGATGCTCCCCTTGCCTCCTGCAGCCCTGACCTGTCTGTTCCGAGTGGTTGGCAGGGGCATGGCAGCTCCATCATAAATATGATAATTTAATTATTTTCTCAGCAAAACACCGTGAAATCCAATAAGTCTGTGTCAGGCCCTGGCCCCCGGGACCCCCCTTGGGGCTCAGTGGGGGTGGGGACATGTTGGGGAGGTGCCGGGAGGGGAAAGGGTCAGTGTCTGAGGCCAGGAGGGGGCTGGGGAGGCCAAAGCTTTGGAAGAAGCAGCGTCCCAGGCTCTTGGGACCTCTGCCTCTGTTGTGTGTGTGCTGGGGGGGGGGGGGTCCTGTGGCAATGTCCTCCCCACTTTGACAGTCCTGGATGTGGGTACGAGTGCCTGCTTTTGGAGGGAGATCAGACTGGGGTAGCCCCCAACCACCTCCAAGACCTCTGGGGTAGAGAAGGGAGAAGCCAGGGAACTGGGCTGGGAAGTGGGGGATGATGTTGGGGGGGGAGGGATGCGGGGGAGGGGTGCGCTTCTACCATTAGCGGTATTTTTTTTTCCCCTTCAGTTTCCATAAAAAGATTTTTCTGTAAAATCAGCGAGGGGGAGCGAGCTGGGGGCCGGGTAAGTTGGGGGGGGCGGGTCTCTGGCACCAAGCTGGATGGGAGACAAGGGAGAAGAGAGCTAGGGACAGGGACTGAGTGTGGAGAGAGGAGTTGGATGGGCTTCAGGAGCCAGCGAGGGGGAAGTGGCCCAGCCAAGAACGCGGCTGGGGGGGGGGCGGGGGGGGCAGCAGGGGCCCCCACATCCCCTCCCCGCCACAACCCCTCCCCTGGCACGCGGCTGCCATTACCGGGGAGCAGATTGCAGCCCCTCCTCCTCCGGGGATGCAGGCACAGCTGGGGCCCTGCCACATCTGCCGCATCAGCACGGAGCACAGCTGGGTGTGCCCAGAGCCCAGCTCCCCAAAACACGAGGTGGGGAGCTGGGGGCCAAAGTGGGTTCAGGACCCCCTCCAGCCCTCCCCAGACAGACTCCCCGACACCTCTGCCAACAGACACAAACTCTTGAGGCGAGGCTCAGCTACACCCACCCGCACACTTAAGGCGCTCCTGTGTGCAGACTGGAGAACTGACAAACAGGCAATCACTCCGCCTCCCGCCCCCGGCCCGAAGGCTCCCCCTCCGCCGCCCAGGGCCACCCCTGAGCTCCCATGGGCTGGAGCTGGCAGCAGGGTAGAGGCCTTGAGCCTGGGGAGGGAGAGCTGCGTGCACCCCACAAAGGCCCTTCCTTTGAGATGTGAGCCTCACTGCACTGGGCCCAAAGTAGGGGTCTCCACCCTGCTGGCAGGCTGCCCCCACAGACTTGCTCTCCAGGACGTTATCCCATCAGCTGCCTCCAAGAGGCACTGCCTGTCTCAATTTGCAGCCTGAAGCTCCTGACCTCCCAGGGCTGGCCCCTGCCGCTATCCCCCCTACTCATCCACCATACTCACACCCAATGCCAGGTTCGCACCGGGCACTGCACCCCCTCCTTTGCTCTGCTACCCCTGACTTGCTTCCACAGGAGAAATGTCCCCTTCCCCAGAAAGAGCATTTTAGCCAGGCGACGATGGCCATGCTTGGCCCCTGATTAAACCCAGCCTCCCCACACCTGGAATCCTTGCTTTCTTCCTTTCTCTCCTTGGCCAGTGTCTTGCCCTCCGTCCCCCTCCCCCAGCACACCCCCCTTCCAGTCCCACATCGCCCGGGCCCCTCGGAGCTTTAATCCCTCCCGCTGCCTTGCTCCTTATCTGCTCCCAGCAGCTTTCACTGCTGCAAAACCCTCTCCCCCTCCTTTCCCAGATCCTCTCCCCCTCCTTCCCCCCGGTTAGCTCTTCTCTGTCCGGCACCTCCAGGTCCACCCCTGGTCCCCCAAGACAGCTGGGCCCTGACACAAGACCTGCACCCCTGAGCGCCCTCTGCGCTCTCTCCAGCCTCACCATTCTTTTTTTTTTTTTTCTTTTTCTTTTTCTTTTTTTTTATCAGCCACCCCTCTACTCCCAATGGCCTCTCCCATCAGACTGGGTAGACACCCATAGCCCAGCTTGCATGTCTCCCTGGCCCTGTGGCCACTACTACTATCTGCCCCTAAGATCTTGGCTCTGGTCTCTTTCATTCTAGGATGTCCCAAAGGGCATGACGGGGGTTGAAGCAACTGGACAGACAAGCCCTGCAAAGGAGAACTCAAAGCCAAGCCAGCTTATGCTCCAGCAGGGGTGTGATGGGAGGGTTCCCCTTGGCTGGAGGGCTGTGGGGGGGCAGGCAGGGCTAGCGGTGGGACACTAACCCTCTTCAGCAGCCTCTGATCACGTCTGGGCCTCCCCACCATCACCCCCCTTCCCTGGGACTCTCATTAACCGCTTCTCCTGCCTCGTCCGCGGCATAAATAACCCAGATAAATCAGCAGCCGTCCGCCCCCCGCCCCTCGGCCCCCGCACAGCCCGTTTGTCACCGTGGCTTGCTCGCCAGCCAGGCCTGGCCCAGCCCCGGCCCCCAACCCCCATCTCAGCCCTTCCCGCCACGAAACATGCTGGCCCACATTGACCCATCGCTTGATCCACACAGAAGCTAGACCCGGATGGGGAGGGGTTATTGGGCTGGGGAGTGGGTCCTGGTGTGTCCTCAGGGAAATGGGTGGGTGCTGGGGCAAGGGGTTTCAGGAGGGCATTGCCTGGGCCCTTCTGGGTGCAAAGTGGTGTTATGAATTGGACTTGTGCTCAGCTCAGGGGACCCTGGGGTAGGAGTAGAAGCCAAACTCCGGAGCCCCTAGGAGCAGGAGGGGCCTCAGAGCCAGCCAAGCTGGGTCCTGAGAGAGCAGTCTTTGGGGTCTTTGGCCCTAGTGAGGTGGGCCTGGTGGCTCCAGCCCTCTGCCCTGTCCCCATGCCCTGGCCCTGCCGCATTCTGCGGCTACAGTGCCATCATCTCCGCCTCTTCCTGCTGTCACCAAGCCCAGTCCAGCCCCCTGGGGGTGGGGAGGGGCTGGCAGAGAAGGCGACTGGGGACAAATGTGGAAAGTGGGGACAACTGGAGGGCAGAAGAGGCCTGGCCGGAGCCTCCCAGGGACCCCCCTCCGTGCCCCCTGAACCCTCTATTGAGGTCCCGCAGCCGGTGGCCCCATTTGGCCCAGAGGCTCCTGGCAGGGGGCAGCTGGTCCCTAGGGTGGGGGTGGGGGCACGAGGAGGGGCTAGGGGAGCTTGGGCACCAGGCTGGGGGTGGGGAAAAAGCTGGGCCGGGCCCCAGGGACCAGCTGGGCAATGAGCCGGGGAAGCAGCCGGGAGGCTAAATGAGGGAGATTATCACCCAACTGCAGCCGGGCAGAGAGGGAGGCAGGCAGGGAAGCGGGGAGAGGGGGGAGAAAGAGCAGGGGGCCAGAGGGGAAGGGGGGGTCGGGGCAGCAGAGATTGGAGAAGTTGGGGCCCAGCAGCAGGGGAGGATGAAGGGCCATCAGAAAGGATGGTGGGGAGGGGGCGACTCCCATAATCAAAAAGAAGCAAATCCCTGGGGGTCTTGGAGACAGGCTGAGAGGGACATGGGGACAGTTAGACAGCTGGCTGTGGGGCAAACAGCCACTTCGTTCCCCTCACCACTGTTCCCCTTTCCAGCAGCCTGGAGTTCGCCTCACTGCCCACCGCCAGCCTGTCCCTTGGTTCCTGGGCAGCGGTCCCCAGTACACAGGAAATGACCTGGCTCACGGTGGGCGGCCAGCAGGCAAAACAGCCTGGGGGATCTCAGGGGCCACGGAGAATTTAGGAACAGACACAAAAGTCCAGGGCAGTGGTGGATACTAGAGAGAGCTGGGTGCAGTTACCCGTGTCTTGGCAGAGTCCCAGACTGAAGTAACCTTAAAAAAGCAATTAAATCACCTTAAAAAAAACCAGTAAAGAAAAATCAATACTAGGAGAAAAGGGGAAGAGAGGGAGGCTGGGGAATGGGCTCTGTAGATGTGGGGTGCCTGGGGGTGCGAGCACAGGAGAGGAGGCTCAAGGCAAAGGACAGAAGGGACTGTGCGACGCTCCTAGGGCTAACTCGGCAGTGGCTGCCTGAGCCACCCCCAACTTCCCCTTCCAGGGGGTACAGATGCGGCCGCTGACCCCAAGGGTCTTATCTGACCCCGAGGCTAAGGGCAGGGGCTTGCTGGGGATACCCTGCCAGAGGAAGCCACTGGGATGAGCCGCTGGGGACAACCCAAGCGGGACGGAGTGTGGCCAGGAGGGGGTGCCATCCTAGCCCGGATGGCCGATGACTGCTGGCCCTACCCGGCGGGCTGCAAATGTGACTCCCTCGGGTGTGGGGTGGGTCGGTGGGCCCAGGGAGCCCCTGGGGGTGGGCGTGGGGGCCGCTGGGCGCGGGCGGCCCGGGCTCTAATCCCCAGCAGCTGCCGTTTCCCTCGGATCGATTCCCCTTCTCACTTTTTTTTCAGCTGCTGGTTCCGTGGCTCGGATCGATGGAGCCGCCTCCCCCGCCCCTCTGAGCTTCCTCTCCCTGCTGCTCATTAGCGCCCCGATTAATCAGCCCCCCCCCTTTTCTCTGGGGGACACATGCTTTCTTCCCTGTCAGGGCACATGCTCGCTCTCAGACAGCCCCCAGGGCCACTATCCCCTGACCCCGGGGGGCACCGAGGCAGTCCCTGGTCTGCCCACAGGGGCCCCGGCCATCTCCACCTCCAGGCCAGCTTCTAGCAAGGACCCAGTCAGGACCCGTGTGTGTGCGTGCGTGTGCTTGTGTTTCCACCCCATGTTCAGTCAAGCCCTGCATGTTCCCTCCCGACACTTGCTCTGGTCTATTCCTCATGCCCACCCCACACGCCCTCCCACCCTGTATAAGACCCCCCATTTTACACCTCCCATTTCCCTGGACGGCTCACAGGCCCTCACCCCTAACCCCAGCTCGCAGAATTCATGGATGTGGACATCTTGGGGAGGCAGCCAGCCTTTCCTCTGTCCCAGGCACTAGTGATTGAGCTCCGGGGTGGAGGAAAAATGGGGGGCAAGGGCAGCCCCCCCTTATGGCAGAGGTGGGGCGTGCGAGGTCAGGAGCCAAACTGGAGAAACCCACGGTGGGGGCGGGTGGGTAAGGGGGTCGCTGGGGCGCTGTCTACCCTCTGCCCTCACCTCATTCAAACAAGTGGCTAGAAGAGGAGAAGGAGGAAGAAAGAGTTCACAGCAGCTGCTGGGCTGAGCAGGGTGGTGGGGTCAGTGGCTGGCTGGGTGCTGGAGGGACTCGGGGAGACCAGAAATTGGGGGTTGAGTTGAGTTGACACCCCCTTCTGAGACGTGGTGGCCCCCAAGAGTGTCAGAGTCGAGGACTTTAGGGGGGTCACAGTCCTCCCTGAGTGGCCTGGGAGTGGGGCCAGGTGAGGAGAACCCCAGAAGTGTCCAGGGCATCAAAGAGTTTTAGGGGGCAACCCCCGAGCAAGGTCTTGGGCAGGGGTGGGGTGGGGTGCCCCTCCTGGGTGGGTCCGGTGCCCGCTCTGCCTGGCCCCACCGGGTGAACCGCTGTTGACACGTCTTGAATTATTAAGCGCGGGGTGGGCTCCGGGAGCACATGCTGAGCGGCGTGGCGGAGCGGCACTCTCTCCCTCGCTCACTCGCTCGCTCGCAGGGACACACGCAGGGGCTGACAGCTGTGCTGGTGCTGATAAGGGAAGCCACAAGGAGACGATCGAGGAGAGAGACAAGCGGCGGCGGCAGCAGCGGGCGGCAGCGGCGGCGGGAGCGGCTGCGAGTGGGAGTGACGCCCCCCACCCGGGCCCCCACCCCAGCCCTGTCCTCCTCTCGCTTTGCCCCGAGTTTAGAAGAGCGAGCAGCTGCCGCTGCCGCCACCACCACTGCTCCGGAGGGCACCGGTGTGGGGGGGCGGGGGCTGTTGGCCAGGGAGGGGACAGGACAGGGCGGCTTCGGCCAGTCCCAGCAGCCGGGGGGACAGATGCCGATCGAGATCGTGTGCAAAATCAAATTTGCAGAGGAGGATGTGAAACCCAAGGAGAAGGAAGCAGGGGATGAGCAGAGCCTGCTGGGGGCAGCACGGGGGGCAGCAGCCCCCCGAGACCTGGCCACCTTCGCCGGCACCAGCACCCTGCACGGGTTGGGCCGGGCTTGTGGCCCAGGACCCCGTGGACTGCGCCGGACCCTATGGGCACTGGCCCTCCTCACCTCCCTGGCTGCTTTCCTGTACCAGGCAGCTGGCCTGGCCCGGGGCTACCTGACCCGGCCTCACCTGGTAGCCGTGGACCCCGCTGTCCCAGCCCCTGTGGCCGGCTTCCCGGCGGTCACCCTCTGCAATATCAACCGCTTCCGCCACTCAGCCCTCAGCGATGCTGATATCTTCCACCTGGCCAATCTCACAGGGCTGCCCCCCAAGGACCGGGACGGGCACCGAGCTGCCGGCCTGCGCTACCCGGAGCCCGACATGGTGGACATCCTCAACCGCACTGGCCACCAGCTTGCTGACATGCTCAAGAGCTGCAACTTCAGTGGCCACCGCTGCTCTGCCAGCAACTTCTCCGTGGTGAGTCCTGCCAGCTGGCCCGCCCTGGCCAGTGGTGGCCGGAGGCTGGCAGGGGTGGGTGGGGGCAGGAAGGGTATACGGGGCACCCTCAGCAGGGTTTCCCCTCTTTCCACCACCAGAGGCAGGCCTCAGGTCTCCCCGGAGCCCCGTGTTTCCCACTGGTTTCCTAGCCACTGAGCAGGGAGGGGATGCTCACAGGCAGGCTCTTACCCTGGCGCTGTGGAGGTGACAAGTCCCTCTTGTCTCTGCTGCAGTGGCCAGGTCTGGGGCTGGGGTCCTGCTGTGATCCTGGGGCTCCAGAGGCTGGCTCAGCTTGCTGGGAACGCTTGCATCAGGCCCAGGCTGGACCAATTGAGCCCCTACTTTTTCTCTTGCTCCCTTTTTCTTCTCTGGCTACTGAAGTCTTTTCCCTCTGGAGCAAGGGTGAAGAGAGTGGGGCCCAGAGTGGGGGGTGGGCTCCAAGCTGCCTCCTTGGTGAGCTGGCCCAAACGGCTGGCTGGCTAGAGCCGGTCTCAGTGGACACTGAGTGCCACTGTGTCTCTCTCACACACACACACCCTTTCAGAGCCCCTCACACATCTCCCTTTCATGAGACCCCTCCCTCTCCCCTCAGGCCGGCTCTGGCTCTTCCACTGAGAATCCCTCATGCCTTTCCTTGTGCCTGTCTGCCCTTCCTTGCAGTCAGCGCACACAGGTACACACACAAACACATACACACATGCACATGCCCATACCCGCAGGCTGCTCCTGTACCCCACTCCTACCAGAACACTCATGTGCACGCCCCAGTCCCTCAGTACTGAACCCACATCCTGGCTTGAAGCTGCCCAGAGCAGGGGTCACGCTGGGCTTGCTTGCACCCCTGTGGAGACCCAGCAATTGTGTTCACTCCTGGGTCCCCATGCCTCCTAGGTACATCCCCAGGAGAACAGTGTCAGCTAAAGCAACCTTCATGGGCACATTTTCCCCACAGGTGTGAATCAGAGGATGTCTAGTATACTCAGTCAGTATTTTATTGGTCCCCCAATCTCAAGGAAGCTCTTTTCTAGCTCTCTGGGCCCTTTTCTGACAGTGGACACTGGTGCTATGCACGCATGCGTGCATTCTCCATCTCCTCACCACTGCCCTGTGGGTGTAAACACAAGGCATCAACTTGGACAACTCGGCCCTACCTTCAAGCGCCCACCACAGAGATACGGGGCTTTCACACTAGTATTCCAGTTTCTTCTCATTTTCATTCACTTACTGCCTTGGTCTCACCAGAAGAGCATGCTCCAGCTAGTGCTCCCAGACACACTTACACATGCCTCCTGACACGGAGTGGGTGCAAATGCAGAAAGAGGCATGAGGAAGAGATGTATGCTCAGAGAGGGGCACCGGCCTTCCATCCAGACACACCTACTCTTGTAGGAAAAATCACTGCTCTCTTAGGGCTGCAGTGATAGCACAACAGGTAGGGTGTTTGCCTTGTATGCGGTCAACCTAGGTTCTGTCTCTGGCATCCCTTATGGTCCTCAGAGCTCCACCTTAGATCCCTAAGCATGAGTCTGGAGTAAGCTCTTACATAGCCTGGTGTGGCCCCCAAACAAAAATAGAATAAAATAAAATAAAATCACCGCTTTCTAAGCCAGTATCTTTCAGGGAGGAGATGGGCTGTTGAGGGTGAATGTGGTCTTTCTGATCCTCGGAGACCCAGTGGGATCATTGGGATGGAAGTCAAAGGGTAGCTCTGTATGCAGCTGAGCCAAGATACAGAGCCAAATAGCTTGAAGGGCTGTGCCAAGGCCCCCACTGCACCCCTGCCTCTGGCCCTTTGAAAGTGGAAGCATGAGGAAAGCTCCCTGGGATGAAGAGGTGGAGAAGGAAGAGAAAGAGGGGAGGGATGCAGGGTTCCCTATCTACACTTTGTGAGAAGAGCTGCCCAAAGTGATGGAGCAGGGAGCCCTAGATCAAGGCTAGCCAGTCCCTCTGGGCCTGGCGGGGCAGGGGTAAGGGCAGAATTTCCCACTGTCCCTTTCTTTCCTGGAGCTGTAGAGAGAGGACAGAAGTTCCTGGGTCTCAGCTCAGGTGCTGTACCTGAGCAGAACCGGGGTGGGGGGGGGGTGTTGAAAAGCAAATCAAGCATCCAGGCTTCACATCAAGGCTCAGGGATTCCTCTAAGTGTCCTGCTCCCTGCAACCTTGACCACCCTAGACCCCCTCCCTTCTGCCTCACTGTCTTGGATCCTGGCTGGGACTCTGGGACTGCCATGCTGGACGCGCAGTGCAGTTATGGTTATCACAATGAGGATCCAAGATCCTGGGTGGTGGGGAGTCTGGGGGTGCACGAGCAAGAGGGAAATGGGGAGACAGAGGACACTGCAGGAGGGGGGGATCTCAGATGAGGGCACAAGCTAGGCAACACTCTGGCAACATGGGGGTGGGAATGGGCAGTAGAAGCAGTGGCCAGGGACCCTGGGGAGGGGGTCAGTGGTGGCGCCAGTTCTGGGGTTCTTGGTGTTTTCCATGGCTTTCCCAGTCTCCTCCTCCCCACTCCCCATTCTGCTGTGACCTTTCCTCCGGAATCCGAGTTAATAAATGTCACATTTTCCAGCCTATTTTTACTCTGGGTAATGCACCCTCCCCCAGTCCCTGCTCTCACTTTTCTTACCAACACCATCACTCTCACCCCCCACGCTCCCAAAGATTTCCCCCCCACACACTCTCCAGATCCCTCCATCCGCATCCTGGGATGCCCAGTGCTGAGGGGGTAAGCAGGGGAGGCAGACCCTTGGCACCCCCAGTGTCCCTATCCTTATGCAGCATTTCAGTATCTGGAGATGAGAGGCTGGGGACATGCCCAAGTTCAACGCAGTGAAGTGCAGGGCTAGAGATGTGCTCAACCCAAGGTTCAAGAGTTAAGCAGCCCAGCCAAGCAGTGGAGAAGTGGCAGGATTATTGCCTGCATGGTAAGGACCTGGGAGTTCAGGAGAGAGGCACTTCGGACTCGAGAGGGCTGTGAGGGTTTACGGGATGAGGCCAGCTAGGCAAGATTTGCAGAGAAGAGGGAAGAAAGGAGACAGGAGAGGGAGAGCTGGGCAGAAAGTAAGGAAGCTTCCCTCCACCTCTCTCCTTCCTTTCCTCCCTAGTTCCCTAAACCATCTACTCTACATGCCAGTGCTCCCAGACCTTTTCTGTAAGAGCCTGGAGTCTTCTTCCCCCCACTCCTCAGGGCAGCCTTTGAGCAGGGAATAGGAAAGGTGTGGGTTCTGGGTATGAATTCCTGCTTTTAGTTTTTCTGCTGCGTGGAATTTCATGACCTAGAGAATTCTGGAGTTATAAGAACGGGAAGGGATGAATCTGGAGCTTAGCGTGTGACTGCCTGGCATGGAGTGGTGCCCCTGGCATCTCTGTCTTGTTTGTTTGGGGGCAACACCTGGGCACTTACTCTGGCTCTGTGCTCTCCTGGCAGTGCTTGGGGAGGACCACATGGGGTGGTCTATCCACAAGGATAGAACTCGGATCTGGAGTGTGCCAAGCAAGTGCCCTACCTGCTGTACACTCTCTCCAGCCCTGAGCACTGCCACATCATGGTCACCTCCAACTGGTTCTCAGTAAGGCATCTAGTCTCCATCCACACCTGCTCCTTCCTGCCCCCCATGCCTTCCTGCTCTTCACTCCCAGGCCCATGTCTGGGACTTCCAGTCCCAGTACTACCGCTTTGCTTACCAATGCCCAAATACTAGCCTATGCACCAAAAGACGCCACAACCATTTCTTCAATCCCTCCAAATCTGGATCCATGGAACCCCCATGCTCATCATTATTGTATCTTACTTTGGAGCACCTGGACGTTAAGACTGTGACCAGAGGAAGAGATTTCCAGGAACAGTGGTGTGTGCTGGCTGCCATGCTGGACAGCATGGCTCTAGGTGGCCCTGGGGACAGGTTGGGATGATTTGGGCAGAACAGGGCAAAGCAAAAAAAAAAAAAAAAAATGCAGCTAACCCGACTCAAGGATCCACTGGGCAGCTATGGGCTAGGATTCAGCTTCTATCTAGTTCCAGCCTGAGGGGCCTAAGTTGACTTGAGGACAGATCCCAGATGAGGGAGGGGACCTGGGGTGACCAGGACAGCTCCTGAGCAGACACACCTCTGCTACTCTGCAGGCAGGACCCTGCCTGGTTTTTCAAAAAAGCTTGGTCCTTCCTCTTCCATTGTCCCCTGAACTGGAAAATGGTGGCAGGGGCAGGGGGAGGAGGGGGACCCCTGAGGAAGCAGAACACAGCCTCTCATGGTGGGGTCCTCGGGGTCCGAGAAGCCGCTGCAGGGACAGGTGGTCAGGGACCTTTGGGCACAGTAGCATTTTCACCCCCTTCCCTTGCGGCCCCCTCCGCGAGCGGCTGCCCCGCCGCTGGTGACTGCCGCGCCTATTAATCACTCGCCCTGTTCTCTTCCTCTCTACTAATCAGGCACAATTAGACGAGGCCTCTTCCAGCTGGGCAGTCCCCCACTCTGTCCTCCTCCCTCCTTGCCCAGCCTCGCCCCAGCCGCCTGCCAGGACAGCTCCAAGCTGAAGGAAACAGAACAGGCCCCTCTGCCCTGCCTGGCTCCCTGGCCCCCACCACTCAGGGCTCCTGCCCCCCAGCCCCCACCTGCTCCTCCGTGGATCTTGCTAGAGACTCCACAACTCCAAACCTCTCTTACTCAGGAACGTACAGGCCACTCTTTGAATGTAGAAGGGTGGGGTCCCCACTGAGGGTGACCCTGGAGACTTATCTCTCAGGGTACACAGAGCATCTGTGGGCTCTGCCCTGGGCCAATCTACTCTCAAGGAGGTAGGAGCCTTCTCTTCACCGTTGGTCCACAGTCTTCTGGGTAAGGACACTCCTGGGGAGGGTTGAGATCTATGGGGACAGGATGGGTTCTGCCCTCTTTTATGGAAGCAGGTGCTTCTTTTATTTGTTTTGGGGCCCTACCCGGCAGTGCTTCAGGGTCTGCACTCAAGGAGCATTCCTGACAGGCTCAGGGGATTCTATGGGGTGCTAGGATTGAACCAAAGCCAAGGCAAGTGCCCTGCCCATTATACTAAACTCTCTGGGCCTCAGCTGCTGCTTCTCAGCCCTAAATGTCCTCTACCACAGGCTGCCCAGGGCAGGGCTGGGCCTGGGGGTTCTTTTAATGAAAAAATTTCCTGATTTAACAAAAGCACGGGTCTCTCCCAAATGCCCCCACCCCAAAGGCCTGCTGCTCGCTGCCTCGTGTGGACTGGGGGAGGGGATCTAAGTGGTGTCGTGGTGGCCGGGCAGCCAAGGGCAGGGCAGTGAGGAGGGCGGCTGGGAGGGGCAGCCCGCTCAGCAGCCCTGCGGCCTCTTCATTAATCAGGAATCAGCCCCGAGCTGGGCTCATTATCACTCAGCTTCTCAGGGCACTGCCGGAAGATGCTGATTAGCATGGGAAGAAATGGCCCCACGCCCCCTCCAGTCCGCCCCCTTCTGCCCTGCAGTGTGCTCTTTCCTGGACCCCCCACCACTGCCCTCTGCTCCAGGGAGAAGTACGCGCCCTCTGCTGGTAGTAGATTCTGGATTGGGGGGGGGGGCACGGAAGGGACTCAGGAAATGGAGGGGCAGGGAGCGTGGGGTGGGGTGGGGTGGGTGGGAGCATGAGAAGCTCAGAGCTACTCAAGTGGCAGAGGGTAAAAGGCGGGTGAGTGACACCGGGGTGGAGGTAGAGGTCCGGGAAAGATCGGCAGGCACCCCCCCAGAATGGATGGGATGCTCAGGACTGTGATTTATCGGGATTCCCCCAGCTCTTCCAAGCTCTCCCTCCTCCTTGGAGGAGCAGCAGAGAAAGACGGTCTGGAAGCCTGGGGTTCCGCGCCAGTTTTGGGCTCAGCTTGGTGCGGGGCTCAAGGCTTGGCACCCTCCCAGATGGAGGGGAGTGGGAAAGACGGAGCCAGATGAAGGAGAGACAAGCCGTCCCGAGTGGGGTGCATTTCCCAGCAAAGTGGGGGGGCTGTCTGCATTTGTCCCCTGAGCCCCTTTCTGATCTCCCCCAAAGGTTCCCCATGCCCTTGGGACAGTCCGTGGGGCCGGAGGGGGCTCGGTGCCAGAGTAGGGCCGGGCCGGGCTGCCGCAGCGAGAGTTCAGAGCGGAGCCACGGGATGATTAAGGGGAAATGGAGGATTGATTTAGGTGGAAAGATTAAAGGAGCTAAATCCGTGGCGCTTGGCTCGGCGGTGACTAAGCGTGGACAGGATAATAGCTTACAAATGTGTGAAAGGTGTAAATACCAAACGGGAGGAGGGGCTGCAGCTCGGCGGGCTGGGGCGCTGGGCCATGAGGGACCCCCGGAAAAGTCTGAGGGCCCCTGGGGCTACTGCCCTCTAGGAGGGACCCCCCCTCCAGCAGGTTTGGATAGCCTCAGGTTCCAAAAAATCCGGTTCTGTCTTGGAAGTACCTTGGCCCGCCTGATGTGAGCCTCTGCACACCCCACTTGCACACCCCATTTCCTCCCCTCCCACTCCGAGGCTCTGAGGTCAAGGGTTCGAATCCCACCCCAAGTTCTTGCGGCTCCTGGGGCTGGCCTTGGACCACCCCGAATGCCCCCGACCAGGCCGGTGGCACCAGCGGCCTTCTCCAAGCGCCCCCGCCGCGCCGTCGGGGTTCTCGCACTAGGGCGCAAACGGCCCCGGCGATGCATACGGCGGGGTCCTCCTCCACCGAGGAAGCCTCTGGCGCCACTGTGTGCGGAGGTCACTTTGCCGAGGAGCCGAGAGCCCAGGGAATGCAAATGAGGCAAACCCAGGGAGCAGAGATGCGGAGCCCGGGGAGACGGCGGGGAGCGGGGCCCGCGCGCGGTGATGGATGCTTGCCCCGAGGGGGGTGAGCAGGCGCGTGGCGTGGCGCAGGGAGCTGGTTGGGCGCGGTCCTCGGGGGTGCATTTGCACAACCGCACCCCGCCACCTGCCCAAGCACACACAAGACTCTTGGCGAGTCCTTACAACTCAGGGCGCGCCGCTTTGCCTCCAGTGGGACCGCAAATGTCAGGGCCCAATTCAGAAGTGCCCGCCTGGGGCAGGAATGATGGGACAGAGGGCAAGGTGCTTGCCTTTACCAGCTGCCAGTCCTCACGGGTTCGATGCTGGCACACTGAGTCCCTCCAGGAGTGACCACAGAGCCCGGAGTGAGCCCGGAGCACCAGTGCTGTAGCCCAAACATATACTGGGGAGAGAGAACAGCATTCCGAACAGTAAAAGGAATTTCCCAGGCTTTAAGGTAGAAGCGAAGTGGTCCCCTAATCTTACAAGTTTTTTCTTTTTCTTTTTTTCTTTCTTTTTAAATTTACCTGAAGTCCCCTCTCTCGGGAAGCAGCTCCTTGCAGCTCCCTGCTTGGGGTATTTCACTACCCTATGACTCCACATTTTAATTAATTATTTTTATTTTTGGGCCACACCTGGTAGTGCTCAGGTGTTACTCCTGGCTCTGCGCTCAGAAATCTCTCCTGGAAGTCTGTGGGGACCAAATGGGATGCTGGAGATCAAATCTGGGTCTGTTCCAGGTAGGGAATATATATATATATATATATATATTTATATTTTTTTTTTTTTTTTTTTTGGGTTTGGGCCACACCCGGGGGTGCCCAGGGTTTACTCCTCCCTCTCTATTCAGAAATCACTCCTGGCAAGCACTGGGGACCATATGGGATGCTGGGATTCGAATCACCATTGGTCCTGGGTCAGTGCTTGCAAGGCAAATACCCTATCACTGCTATCTCTCTGGCCCCCACACCTCCACATTTTTAGATCAAACTTTCCTCCATGTCCATATCCTGCTGGACTGTCAGCACCTCTTAGTGGCCCTCAGCACTTCTTGGGAAGATCTTGGGAAAAAGAACTAGGGCGGCTCTGGGTTTGGGGCTGGGGAGTGGGAGTGGACCTGTTCAATGAGTACACCCCATATTTGGCCCTCTAGGATCTCACACCATGGCTGAGTGAACTCACCATGTAGTCAGTGTGCCTGGCAGGCCCTCTAACACAATTGCCAGAAGACTTTGCATAGTTCCACACACTGGCACTAAGGATCACATCTTAGTCACCAGCTGCTTGCCCTTGGGATTTTTATGAGTTTATGGTTTGTTTGGCTGGGTTTTTTTGTTTGTTTTGTTTTGTTTTTGTTTGTTTTTTGGGTCACACCTGGCAGCGCTCAGGGGTTACTCCTGGCTCTACACTCAGAAATCGCTCCTGGCAGGCTCGGGGGACCATATGGGATGCTGGGATTCGAACCACCGTCCTTCTGCATGCAAGGCAAACACCTTACCCCCATGCTATCTCTCCGGCCCCTGTTTTGGTTTTTTGTTTGTTTTGTTTTTTGCCATACCCAGCAGCACTCAGGGATCATTTCCACCAAGTCTCACAGGAATTCTGGAGATGTATTGTACAGGTGTGACCATGAGCAAGGCAAGCACCCTAGTGCTGTGCCTATGGAATTGAGTTTGGTGTGCTGTTCCTCATCTCACCCCACCTGCTTATTTAAGGAGCTCAGAAATTACTCCTGGTGATGCTCAGGAGACTACATGGGATGCTGGTTAGCCTTGGTCAGCCTCCTACAAGGCAAGAGCCCAACCCTCTGTACTATCCTCCTCTGGCCCCTCAATGAGCACATTTGGCTTGATTGTTTTGACGTCAGGCACAGCAGTCAGCAATGTACCAGAGTGGCTTTTTGCTCAGTTCTCAGGGCTCATACTCAGCATTGCCCCTTACTTGGAGGACAGAGTCTTTGCTTCAGCCCTTTGAGCCATCTGTGCTGCCCACAATGAGCACCTTTTTTGGCGATTGTTTTGGGGACACACCCAGCAGTGTTCAGGCTTACTCCTGCCTTGGTGTACAGGCATCACTCCTGGAGATGTTTGGGGACCCTATGTGGTGCCAAGATTCAAACCTGGGTCAGCCATGTGCAAGGCCGTTGCATTACCCAGTGTGCAATGAACACTTTCTGGGTGAATGAATGAATGAATGAATGAATGCCTCAGCAGCAAGACCAACCCCCTCCAGCTGGTCTGCTCATTCCAGCACCAAGCACTAGAACTTGTTCTTTCAGGCAGGCTGGGGGTGGTGTGAGGATCCAGGCCAGTGTTGCCTGAGCACCAATTGGAGTAGGTGTTTTGACAACCCCCTCCCCTCGTGCCCAACCCACACTGTGATCCTGAAGTCTCCTCACCCACTCTGGGCCTCCAGGATCCTGTCTGGAAACAGTGATGATAAGAGGCCTCCAGGACAAAGGAGTTAATTTATATCAAGTGCTTAGCACGCCGCTTGGCAAGAGTAAACACTAAATAAATGTTCACCATGGCAGGACAATGTACATGATCTTTTCCTCATAACACCTCCAAGGGGTGCCTGCTATTATTCCCATTTAATAGTTGAAAATGGAGGGTCAGAGAGGTTAAATGACTTTGTCTGAATCCCACACCCAGTGTGGGCCTGGCTATGTCTGGTGGGGGGCCACGTCTCTGAGGCTGGGGTTTCGCAGCCACAGAGCTCAGCCCTTAGAGATATAGCATCTCTTCCAAACTGCAGAGGAGGGAGGGGCAGGCTGCTCTGTGAGCTTAAGGCTGGGGGAGCACGGGGCTCAGTGGTGACCCAGCCTTTCTGCAGCACATTTTGTCAGAAATCTCTATTTCTAGACACATCCCTCGCCCCCACTTCCTTCCGGAGGGTCAGCCACGCATTTACTGTGAATTTTCTCGCTAATCCTCAAGAAGAGAAACTCAGTCAGCCTCTATGCAGAAACACCCCAAAGTTCAGGGGGTTAATGCATCTATCCAAGGTGATTGGGGTCACAGATGCAGGATCTTTTAGAGTGTTGCACCCAACTGTGCTCAGGGCTTTATTCATGGTTCTGCATTCAGGGATCTTTCCTGGTGGGGGCTCTGGGAACTGTATGGGATTCCGGGATCAAACCTGGGTCATCTGTGTGCAAGGTAAGCAATCCACAAGCTGTAATATCGTTCTAGCTCCAGACACAGGATTTGAGCTCTGTCCTCCTGGGCTTAAAATATGTGCCCCTGGAACTGGAACAATCGTACTGTGGTTAAGAAGCTTGCTTTGAATGCAGCCGATCCAAGTTCTGTCCTCTGTGTTCTGTTAGCTCATTGTACTCTGCCAGGAGTGATCCCAGAATGCAGAGTCAGAAGTAAGCACACTGCCAGGAATGGCCCAAAACAAACCAAAAAAGATGCTTGCCTTTTTTTTTTTTTTTTTTTTTTTTGATGCTTGCCTTTCACGTAGCTAGACTCGGGTAAATTCTGCCAGGTGTGACCACCCTGCACTACTCCATAAATAATAAGTAAAATATATGCATCTAGGGCTGGAGAGATCCTCACTGTTTTGGGTGCAGGCTTTGTGTGCAGGAGGGATTGATCCCCAGCATTGCATGATTCCCAGAGCACTCCTTGGGGATTGACGCTTGAGAATTATCAGGTGTGGATTTAAAACAAAACAAAATAATTTGTGCCCCTTTATGTGACAAAGCACAGATATTTCATTTCTTGCTTCACATTCCGCAGCCTCTTGTAGCCCAACTTGTCCTGATGCCCCCCCCCCAACAAGGAGTCTCTACCCACTTACCAAGCTGGTGGCCCGTGTCCCCTGAGACTGACAGCCACCTGCAGCATAAGCCAGGCGGGACTCTGCCCTCTGACAGATGTGGAGACAGGGCCGGAGAAGCCAATAAATCACCACTAATCGCGATTGCCCAGCTGTCAGAGGGGGTGCTGGGGCCGGGGTCTCATGTCTTCATGTCTCCAGTGGCAAAAGTAGGTGTGTGTGTGTGTGTGTGTGTGTGTGTGTGTGTGTGTGTGTGTGTGTGTGTAGGTGGCCACCAAGATTGATAGCGGAAGGGAGCTTTGTTCTTGTTTTGATTTTGCCACATTTTTTTTTGTCACCATACCTTATGGTGCTCAGGGCTGACTCCTAGTTCTGCATTCAGGGATCACTCTTTTTTTTTTTGGTTTTTGGGCCACACCCTGTGACGCTCAGGGGTTACTCCTGGCTATGCGCTCAGAAATTGCTCCTGGCTTCTTGGGGGACCATATGGGACGCTGGGGGATCGAACCGAGGTCCGTCCTAGGCTAGCGCAGGCAAGGCAGGCACCTTACCTCCAGCGCCACCACCCGGCCCCAGGGATCACTCTTGATAGTGCTCAGGGGACCATATAGGTGGCCAGGAACTGAACCCAGGTCAGCTTTGTACAAGGCAAGTGCCCTACCTTTTGTACTGTCACTCTGGCCCTGGTTTTGTTGACTTTGCCTTTTTCCACTGTGCCCCGAACTACTTTTAGGCTTTGTGAAACCTCCAGTCTCTGGGTAGGTAGTGGAGTGAGGGGTGGAGGGGGAGTGGAGAGGTGCAGCTAGGGTCCACAGTGCTTCTTTCCTATGTCCAGGGGAGGAGAGAGAAGGAAGCTTTTATTTTTTCCTTTTTCTTGGGCTACACTTAGTAGTAGGTACTCAGGGGTTACTCTTGGCTCTGCATTCCTGAATCACGAATCACTCTGGACAGTGCATTGTGCAGGGGTGGGAGGGTGACATTTGCATATGGAATATCAGAGATTGTGCAAGGCAAGTGCCCTACCCACTGTACTATCTCTCCAGCCCCAGGAGAGAATGAATCTTTGAGAATAGACACTTGGGCACACACTGAGCAAAGCTGAGGCTGAAGCTGTTCATCTCTGGGGGGCTAGGCACAGTCTGGGGTACTGAAGAAGAACCTCTTTCTTCTGGTCCACTCTGGACTCCCCACTCTGTGGGGCCCAGGGTTCATTCTAAGGGCCTTAGTGAAAGGCTAGAAAAGTGAAGTGGGAGGGGGGCTGATGGAATTTATGGGGATGAGGCTGCCACAGAAAGGAGGTGATGCAAAGGCTTTGGCAGAGCCAGGGCTCCCAGAAGGCAGAGGAGATAAAGAGCAGGCTCAGATTAGCGGTGGGATTAGCCTGGCCTCTGCTGCTCTTGGTGCTTCTTATCTCCTGCTGGCCCTGGGCCCTCCTCCCCACCAGGCCGCTCTTCCAGGCCTTGCTAATTGCCTGTTAACCCTGAGGGCTCCCCCTCTGCAGGGAGGATTGGAGGTGGGGAGAGAATGGAAGCTTGCCTGGAGCTGGAAGCTCTGGACAGATGGAACTGGGGAATGGGGGAAGCCCCGCAGCCCCCCTCAGAGAAGCAAGACCACAGCTTCCATCACTGTCTGAGCTCAGATCTGGGGGAGGAACAGAGAGACCAAAGAGGAGGAATCTTGG
This sequence comes from Suncus etruscus, assembly GCF_024139225.1. Taxonomy (NCBI): domain Eukaryota; kingdom Metazoa; phylum Chordata; class Mammalia; order Eulipotyphla; family Soricidae; genus Suncus; species Suncus etruscus. The sequence continues at coordinate 31,796,099 of NC_064849.1, read as the reverse complement.
GGAAGGGATGGGAAGTCCCCAGGCTCAGGAAAAAAATCTAGAGGGAGACCAGAGATGGAGGCTAAGGGAGTGAGGGAAGAGACCTATAGGCAAAGGATAGAGGCCTTAGGAACTGGGGCAGGGGTGTGGGGTAGAAAGAGACAGACATTCTGAGGACAGTCCAGAAACTAGACAGGGACCAGAAAATTGACTGAGGTTGAGGGTCTGGGGGACAGGCTAGGGAGAAAGTCACAGGCAGGATCCAGGCCACAGTATGGGCTGGCAGGGTCTGAAAGGGAGTGTGGCCTGCAGAGAGAAGGTGGGGTGTACCTTGCTCAAATGCTTAGGGGCCGGAGAGATATCACAGCAGGTAGGGCACATGCCTTGCAAATGGCCCACCTAGGTTCAATTCCAGGCATTCCATATGGATGTCCTGAGCACCACCAGGATTGATTACTGAGTGAAGAGCCAGGAGTAACCCCTGAGCACCTCTACCCCCACCAAAGAAAGTTCTTGTGATGAGCCCAGGGCCAGGAAAGTGGTGACAGAGAGACATGGTGCAATTAGGCTAAGCAGGGAGTGGCAGGAGGCTGAAGTGGAATCTGTGGGCTGGGAGGTGGGTGATGTGGAAACTTTCCGGTGGCCAGGCCTGGCCTGCCCTGGCCCTGGTTTGGCCGTGGCTCCTCTACTCTTGTGCATCCGGCCTATTCTGGGCCAGTCCTCAGGGAGGGCACAGTGGACAGCTAGGGGACCTGATGGCTCCCGGTCGTGCCGTCGCCATGGAAGATGCAGCAGGCTGTGCTGCCACCAGAGTTCTGCCACTTAGGAACTGGCGGCTCTACCCATCACTGCCTGCCTGGCCCGGGGACCGTCTCCGGGGCAACGCTCAGCATTGCCCAGTCGTGGGGCCTGACCCAACTGTGCAGGCGACTCAGCCCTGCAGGCCAACCTGTCCATTCCCTGCAGAGCAGATTCATCATTCCAGACCTTCCACCCAGGGGGCCTCCACTGCCAGAGCCCTTCGAGCGAGGCCCAGCCTGCCTGGCTGGTTCTGCCCTACTCAAGGCTGGGCTTGGGGTCTTGCTGGGTGGCTGTCTCTGGGCCTCGGGGAGGGCAGAGCTGGAGACTTGATTATACTCCCAGACTGTGCTTTCTAAGTCTTTGCTTGGGCATGAGGCTATACTTGGTTTGCTGTTTGTCCTCACCCAAGTCACTTTTCCTCTCCAAGCTTCCAAGCTTCAGTCATATATTGGGCAATGATACTTTCCATATACAGATGTAAAGGAGAGAAGACAGTTAAATCACGAGCCCAGAAGAACCTACAACAGGGATAATTGTTGTGTGTGTTTTGGGGGACCTGGGGATGGTTTAGGTCACACCCAACAGCGCTCAGGCTTTATTCCTGGTTTAGGAATCACTCCTGGATGACTCTGGGGACCACATGAGATGCTGGGGATTGAACCTGGGTCAGCCACATGCATGCAAGACAAATACCCTATCTGATGTGATATCTCTCTGGCCGTGTCTGTGTGTGTGTGTGTGTGTGTGTGTGTGTGTGTGTGTGTATGTGTGTGTGTGTTAGGCCATACTTTTCAGTGCTTAGGGGTTACTCCTGGCAGGCTCTGGGGAACCATACAATATGAGGTAGATTGAACCCGGGTTGGCTGTATGCAAGACAAACATCCTACCCACTGCAATATTGCTCTGGGGCCTGATAGACCGCTTTCATTTCATCTTCCTTCTCTACTCACCCTTTCCCATTCTGTGGGTTCTGAGGTGCCAAGACCATGGAAAGGGACTCCCAGCTCCTAGGAGTCATAGGTCCATCCATGGGTGAGGCTGAGCTATGGGGAACTGACATTGCCTGAGATCAGGCCAATAATGAAGTGCTGTATCTCAATGAGGGGCGCGAGGGGTGTCATGAATGAGCAGTTCACCCCTCCCCACCCATCCCCAGTCCTTCTTGCAGCCAAGGCCTTGTTTAGTCTCTCAACTGGAGCGTAAGCACAACAGACTGCATCAGCAAAAACTGATTCCAGCATCTTCTCAGCTTAAAATAGGAAGAGGGTGGATGCTTTGAGATTTGGGGGGAAGACATATATATTCCCCTCAACTTCCTTCCCCATCCCAACTGGGTATCCTGGAGTCATGTCTATTTAGGTTCCCTTTCCAAGAACACATCATCTGAGCAAAGGCCCAGGAGGTTATTAGACATGTAGTATCTTCTGAACCTCAGTCTATGGATGAACAAATTTTATGTGCTTCATGTGCAGTCAAGTCTGAGAGCCACCATCATGGGGTTCCTGGGCAATTGTCCACCTCCCTGTGCCTCTCACCTCATCTACAGAAGGGTTGTGGGTGTGGAAGGTGTTGCCAAGAGTAGGCAAAGTGCTTGGCACTGCGCGTGGGTGGCCAAATGAAGGGTCTAAAGGGGCCAAAAGGGCCCATCCCTGCCCACTGAGGGAGGCAAGTATGTGAGGGACAAGATTCAGGGCTGGGCCCCAGGGTTAGAGAAACAGTACAGCAAGCAGGTAGGGCATTTGCCTTGCACACAGACAACCTGGATTTGGTCCCTGGGTTCCATATGGTCCCTGATCCTAGACCCCGTGATTTCTGAGTGTGGAGACAGAATAAGCCCTGAACACATCTGACTGAGTGTGGACTGGCTCATAGCAGCTAGAACCTCTCCTAGCTGAAGAGAGTCCAGAGGAGCAGGGTAGGGACCTTGGGGGATTAAGAAATCACAAACCCAGGTAGTTTGATGGTGACATCTGCATGCAAGGCAAATACCCTACCCACTGTGCTATTGCTCTGATCCTTCAAGGTGCTTGTTTTTTGTTTGTTTTTGAGCCACATCTGATGGTGCTCAGGAATTGATTACTCCTGGCTTTGTACTCAGAAATTAGTCCTGACAGGCTCAGGGCACCATATTTTTTGGGGGAGGGGGGAAGGCCATACACTGCAGTGCTCAGGGGTTACTCCTGGCTCTGCGCTCAGAAATTGCTCCTAGCAGGCTCAGGAGACCATATGGAATGCTGGGGATCGAACCCAGGTCTGCTTGGGTCAGCAACATGCAAGGCAAATGCTATCACTATGGCCCCGAGGCACCATATTGGAATGTCAAAGATTGAACTCGGGTCGACTGCATGCCAAGCAAGCACCCTACCCACTGTGCATCTCTCTGACTCTCAACACCCAAAATGATACTTGTTATGTATGTGTTTTTGGAGTCCAAGGCAGGTGGTGGAAGAATCTAGTGTTGGGGAATACAAAGGTCCATGACCTTCTGGGGGATAGAACGTGCCCACAACACTGTCCCCAATTTCTACAACTCTGAGCTCCCACTGTCCCTCTCCCTTCCGCTCATTCCCTCAGAAGCTGGGCTTACTTATATGGTCCCTTTTTCCTCTAATATGCCTCCTTCCAGTCTTTCCTGGCGGCAGTAACCAGTGTGGAAATGTTCTCAGAGAGAGGGGCGGGGGGAGCTAGGGAGAGTGATTGAGTGCGCGACCCCCTACCCCTAGGGAAGGTGCTGCCTGTGATGGATTTGACCCAGGGGCTGGTCTCTGTGGAGTGAACTTGCGTCCGCTTTTCCATCCTTCGCCCCCCAACTTGCTACAGCCTGCGGGAGCCCGCCTTATTTCTCGGGCTCCAGCGCCATCTGCTGTCCATCCTGGAGAACTCGCCTCAGAGAAAAATGGAACGGGCTGGTGCACGGTTTGCAGGTGCTGGTCTCCTTCCTGACCAGAGGCTGGGAACAAGAAATAAGCGCATTGCTTCTATGCAGCGCACAGGCGAGATGGGGTGGGAGCGATGGACGTCTATCAAGGAGAGAGATGATTAAGAACATCTCAGAGCTTGCTATGGAGAGTTTTGCAGCCAACGCTAGGCAATTCCCGCCCCCCAAGAGGGAATAGTGTGGATGTATGTTTTGATGAGTTACACTGGAAGGAGGAGCACGGAAGCTGAGATGTGTAAAATGTTTTTAGCTGCCAAAGAGATTGGACTGCGCTGGAGGAAACCCTTGCTTGGGGAAACCCTGGTTGTTCTACCAAGCACCACCAGGGGCCACTCCTGAGCACAGCCAGAATCTGAGCACAGGGGCCAGAGAGATAGCATGGAGGTAGTGCATTTGCCCTCAGAAGGAGGGTGGTTCGAATTCTGGCCTCTCATATGGTTTCCCGAGCCTGCCAGAGCAATTTTTGAGTGTAGAGCCAAAAGGAACCCCTGAGCGCTGCCGGGTGTGACCCCCCCGCACCCCCAAAATAAAAGAATCTGAGCACAGCCCGGTATGGCCAACACTCTGTGCCTCTGACCCTGCACAAAAAAAAAAAAAAAAAAAAAAAAGTTAATCGGGGTAGGAGTGCGTTCCAAGGGAAGGAACCTCATGAACAAAACTTGGTAGGAAGGCTGGTCCCTAAGTTTGTATTTGTCCATAGAAACCGGGGGGTTCAGAGTTTGCCTATTGCCCACCCAGGTATAATGCTCAGTATTCCATATGGATTGATTCTTAAGTGCAGAGCCAGGAGTAACCCCTGCATATTGCCAGACATGGTCCATCTCACACCCCAGTAAATGGACAAAAAGGAATGGGGAGATGGAACAGTGATAGAGGGAAGTGAGGAGCCTTCAGACTGTGTGTGGGGGCATTTGGCTTGAGTTTCTGGGAAATAAACTGGTGAGAAACTTGCTTAATCCACACACTGGAGCTGTGGGCATGGCCAGGAGGGAGAAGTGGGAAAAGAGGCAAGACCAGCAAGTAACTGACTGCCAAGGCCAAGTGAACTTGCCAGGTGGAAGAGGAAGGCCTCAGATTCAAGGGAGGGTGGAAGTGCATTCTATATAAATTTAGAGGACAAGTGTGCTAGAATAGCAGGCTGGGTGTTTGCCCTGTACACAGCTGATTCAGGTTCAATCTCTGGTTTACCATATGGATCCTCCCTCCTAAACCCTGCCAGAAATGTTCAGGTGTGGCTTGAAAATCAACAACATGGGGCAGGAGAGAGAGCATGGAGGTAGGGCATTTGCCTTGCATGCAGAAAGACGGTGGTTCGAATCCTGGCATTTCATATGATCCCCCGAGCCTGCCAGGAGTGATTTGTGAGCATGGAGCCAGGAGTAAACCCTGAGCGCTGCCAGGTGTGATCCAAAAACAAAACAAAACAAAACAAAAAAAAAGAAAATCAACAACATTTTTTTAAAAGAAAAGGAAAAGAGGGGCCAGAGCAATAGCACAGTGGTAGGGTGTTTGCCTTGAATGTGACTGACACAGGACAAACCTTGGTTTGATCCACAGTGTCCCATATGGTTCCCTGAGCCATGAGCAATTTCTGAGCACGTAGCCAGGAGTAACCCCGGAGTGTCACTGGGTGTGATCCAAAAACAAAAAAACAAAAAACTAAAAAAGGAAAAGAAAAGAAATACATTCAGGAATGTAATAGAAATATCTGGAACAGCTACTGGCTGGATTGAATGGATGCGTGAGGCAGAAGGAAAATTTGGGAATTTAGATGGGAGAAGTTGGGGTTTTTGTTTTTGTTTTTGGGCCACACCCGGTGGTGCTCAGGGGTTACTCCTGGCTGTCTGCTCAGAAATAGCTCCTGGCAGGCACGGGGGACCATATGGGACACCGGATTTCGAACCAACCACCTTTGGTCCTGGATCGGCTGCTTGCAAGGCAAACACCGCTGTGCTATCTCTCCGGGCCTGGGGTTTGGGGTTTTTTTTTAGTCAAAGGGGACTGAGGTGGGAAGGCTTCAAGAGTTTGGTAATTGCTATGGTAAACTGAAGGGAACTTTTTTGTTTGTTTGTTTGTTTGTTTTGTTTTGTTTTGTTTGGAGGCTATACTTGGCAATGCTTAAGGGCTACTTCACGCTCACTGCTCAGGGGGTCTCTCATGGCAGTGCAAATGTAGTGCAGGGAATGAAATCAGGATGCAAAGCCTGCACTCAATCCTTTGAGACAAATTTCTGTTCCTGGAAATGCCTGGTGTGTGCGTTTGTGTGTGTGTTGGGGAAGGGATTGGAGTCATATCTGGGTATGTTCAGACTTTACTCCTGACTCTGCTCAAGGGTCACTCACTCCTGGTGGTGGTTGGGGGACCATATTTGGTGCTGGGAATTGAACCCCGGTTCTCTGTGTGCAAGGCAAATGCCTTAACTGCTGTGCTGTCGCTCCCGGTACTTTTTAATCAGTAGAAAAGCTGGCATTTCGGAATAAAACAGGGGGTTGTGAATGTCCAGGTAGGTCTGGTGGCTCTTGTCAGGGGAGAGACAGGGAACAAAAGTCCAGGGAGTTGTCTTAGCCCCTCCTTCCACCCTCCCTTTCCCTGCCAGGTCTACACTCGCTATGGGAAGTGTTATACCTTCAATGCGGACCCACAAAACTCACTGCCCAGCCGTGCGGGGGGCATGGGCAGCGGCCTGGAGATCATGCTGGACATCCAGCAGGAGGAGTACCTACCCATCTGGAGAGAAACAAGTACGCAGGGGGGGGGGTGGGGACAGGGCCCCTGGAGGACCTGATACAGGTATCCACGGATCACATCTCCGCTTTGCAGATGAAACATCGTTTGAGGCTGGTATCCGGGTGCAGATCCATAGCCAGGACGAGCCCCCCTACATCCACCAGTTGGGCTTCGGCGTGTCCCCAGGCTTCCAGACCTTTGTGTCCTGCCAGGAGCAGCGGGTCAGATCCCAGGGTTGGGCACAGGGGACAAGTGAGGGGTGAGGGGAGGGTTCCTGGGCATGATATCGTCCATCACCTCTGCAGCTGACCTACCTGCCCCAACCCTGGGGCAACTGCCGGGCAGAGAATGGGCTCCAGGAGCCTGAGCTTCAGGGCTACTCGGCTTACAGTGTGTCTGCCTGCCGGCTGCGCTGCGAGAAGGAGGCCGTGCTGCGGCGCTGCCACTGCCGGATGGTGCACATGCCAGGTGGGCACCCCCCAGCCCTTGGGGTCACCTGCCAGGGTGCGGGAGGTGCTGGGCCAGAGTGCTGCTCCTTGGTTTAGGTAGATACATCCCTGCTAACCATATGTCATATCTCTTTGCCCCTGAGCGCTGGTGTGTGCAGTTCAATCTCTGCCCAAGTGCATTCATGCTCATTGGTGCATGTGTGGGAGCTCCGTACAAGGGCTCAGACACGGGCACGTGGCTGTGTGTATCTCTGTGTGTCTACATATATGCATGCTTTCCTTCATGTCTATAGGCAGGTGGGCATGGACTTTGAGAAGGTGGAGGAGGGAGCCATGAAGTGCTGAATAAATTTTCTCTGCTTTCAGGCAATGAGACCATCTGCCCACCCAACATTTACATCGAGTGTGCGGACCACGCACTGGGTCGGTGCCACTGTTCTTCCCCACCTCGCATTGCCCACCTGCCTCTTCATCCCTCTGTTCCCCAGGGGCCCCCTTTCATCTGTCTCTTCCTGGGGTATTCCAGGGACTATTAAGCCTTACCCCCCTTATCCCCTATCTCTGAGGAAGGATCTGAGGACCTCTATAGGTGGGGACACTTGGGTAAGTGGAGGCAGTAAGAGAGTGTTGTAGAGAACTGAGAATGAAGAAGGGAAGCATGGGGCTTCTTGGTTTAGCAGGTGCCTTATCTTCTGAGGAACCAGGGGATTTCCTCAGAGAAAAGGGAATCGACAATTCTGGCTGTCAGTGGAGCAAAGCAAACCCCAAGCCCCATGGGTCTTGCCCCATCTGCATTGCCTCATTCTTCTACTCATTCATTCATGAATTCATGCATTAATTCATTCAGTAGTTCACTCATTCACTCACACAGTCATTTTCTCAATTGCTAATCCATTCATTCACTCTGTGGGTGTTACATTCTGTGTGTTGTTGCTGGTGGACAGTGGGATCCCCCATCCCTGTAAAGGAGATGCTAGGCAATGCTGTGGAAGGCACATCTCGACATGGTTAAGGCATAGCAAGGCTGCAGCCCCACCTGAGAAAGTGCAGCAGGTTTGGAAATGAAGTACCATTCTATCTGAGACTCGAAGGAGGTACAGACTCCAGGAGAGAAGGGCAGAGAAGTCATGTTCTCCCATATGGCCAGAGGAAGTGTTTGTATCCATGCTACAGGGCAGGTGGCTGGAGAGAGCAGTGTCCCTGCAAAGCCAGGAACAGCTGCATCCAGGCCTGAAGGGGGAGTGATGAGTTGGGGTATGGGGGTGGTAGCAGGTAAGGCAAGAAGCAAGGTCAGGAGTATCTTCTGATCTGCATGCTGGGCAATGGGCATGGGCATGGAGGTAGGGAGAGCACTAACTTCTGGGGCTGTAGGGCAGAGCATCTCAGTTCAATCCCAGGGGTGCTGAAGGGGTGAGGGGAGGGTATTTAGAGAAGAAACAGGGTGGGTAAAGCTCTTGCCTTGCATACCATCAACCCTAGTTCCATTCCCAGCACTGCAGAGTCCCCTAAGCAGAGGTCTAGGAGTAAGCCCTGAGCACCACTGAGTGTGACCCAAACCCACTCTCCAAAAAGGAGCAAATGGTAAAGTAACAGGTGTATGTGTAGGATTTGATGAGCCACATGGGTGGGGAGACCCCTACATAGGAGCACTGAAGTATTTTCTTCCCTGGGTCCTGGAGAGGAGAAAGAAGAGGGTAGCTAGAGCCCAGAGAGGCATCTGTGACTCTACCTACTGATCAGAGTCAAAGGCCAAAGCCAGAGGGCAAGGTGCATGCATGTGTTTGTGTGTACATGTATGTATGTGTGTGTGTGTGTGTGTGTGTGTGTGTGTGAGAGAGAGAGAGAGAGAGAGAGAGAGAGAGAGAGAGAGAGAGAGAGAGAGAGAGAGAGAGAGAGAGAGAGTAGAGAATCCTATCTGTCCATTTGCTCTCTGGTTGTCCATCAGTCCATCCATCCACCCATGACTCGCCTATTTTTGCCAGCCTTTCCAAATCCCCATATATGGCCGAGGCCTAGTGAAGTCTGTTAATTCTAGTGTGGAGTCTGCACCTTAACCAGGAGAATCACCTGCCTCAGGGGTTGGGAATGAGAGTGATAAGCCTGTAGGGGGCGCCAGTTGGTGTCCTGCAGACAGCTCCAGGCAGTCAGGGAAGGCCCCGGGTACGAGGAGCTGCCTCAGGAGGACCCCGTATATCCTCCCGCAGTGGGGAGCTCTGAGTGTGTCCCCACAGCAACTGAACCTCTGGGTTGCAGACTCCTTGGGCGGAGGCTCCCAGGGCCCGTGTTTCTGCCCCACCCCTTGCAACCTGACCCGCTACGGGAAAGAAATCTCCATGGTCAGGATCCCTAACAGGGGCTCTGCACGCTACCTGGCGAGGAAATACAACCGCAACGAGACCTACATAAGGTATGTGTGTGAGGTGACACATGTGATGTAGGCTACATGTATGCAGCACCTGTGATGTATGTGGTATAGATAGTTTGCGTGATATGTGTGACATATGTGATGTGGTATAGGCAATGTGTGATAAAGATGGTGTGTGGTATACATGGTTAGATACATATTGTTACATGTGGTCTGTATATCTACTGCAATTTATGGTGTGTGGTAGTATATTTAGCACACACATGTATATGTGCATATAATGTTACATGTAGTATAATATTCACTGGTATATGTAGAGTGTGATATAGGTGGTACATATATGTAGTATACATTACTCACATCGCACATGTATGCATGTTGTGGTACATATATATGTACCACTTATATGTGTGTATAGGTAAGATATGGTGTATGTAGTACATATATGTGGTGTATATAAAGCCTATGTCGTGTGTAGTTATGTGGGGTGTGTGAATGGTATTTGACAATTGGTGATGGCGTCTGTGGTGTGTGAGACATAAGATGACAGCCTGGTGGAAACTGGGCACATGCTCTTCATCGAGGTTCAGACGATTCTTCAGTCAGGAACAGTTGTGGTTGTTGAAGCTGTTTACTTTTAACTCTGCCATCTGCCTGCCACCTCTGGCCAGGCTGGTGCAAAGGAAAGCAAAGGATGAGTGGAAGGAGAACTGCAGCGTGGGCAGAGGGGCAGCATAAAGCTTGGCGGCTGGGTCCTGGCCTCCTATTGGACGGTCAATACCAGACCCAGCTTGGTGTCCTGAGAGGATGTGAACCCCACATCCCAAAGTGTGCACAAGCCTGCAAACTCTTCAGTCCCAGGAAGAACTGTAATGGGAAATGGGGGAAAGGGTGAGGTACGTACTGGGCCTCAGAGGACTTTGTTGGAGTGGTGAGATGAGAGCAGTGGAGAGGGGCAGCAATGACAAGCACAGTCCCTGAGAAAGGATGCATGCAGAGGTTCCTGGGCAGATTCTCAAGTCTGTAAGAGGAACTGGGTGTGGGCTATGGGGAATAGACAGTCCCAGAAGGTTCTGGAAAGGTCTGGGGCAGGGCATTGCAAGCATTATGGCTGCTATGGAGGAGGAAGGAAACCTGTTGACTGGGCACTTAGCTACTGAGTCTTCGCTCATCCTCAGATGGGAAGCCTGTGGGAGTGTGAGCAAGATTGCCTGTACCCCAATGCAGGATGAATGGGGTCTGGGATGTCCCCCTACCAGCCTCTTCTCCTCAGACAGGCAGCCCTATACAGCTTGTACAATTTCCTGTCTCTGCAGGGAGAACTTCCTGGTCCTGGACATCTTTTTTGAAGCTCTGACCTCAGAGTCCACGGAGCAGCGAGCAGCCTATGGCCTCTCGGCCTTACTGGGTGAGACCTGGGCCTGGCCCAGCCCTGGTGTGCAAGTGCTGACCCAGTCCTCCCTCTGACCTGCTCCTATGCTCCCCAGGAGACCTCGGGGGTCAGATGGGCCTGTTCATCGGGGCCAGCCTCCTCACCCTGCTGGAGATCCTGGATTATATCTATGAGGCAAGGGGCGAACTGGAGGGGAGGCTGTGGGAGAACTCGAAAATACGCAAGGCCTGAGGAGCACAGGGAGGGGATGGAAAAGGGTGCTCAGTCAGGCCCACTCTTCTCATCCATATTTCCCGATCTTAAGGTGTCCTGGGATCGACTGAAGCGGGTATGGCGGCGCCCCAAGACTCCCTTGAGGACATCCACTGGGGGTATCTCCACTCTGGGGCTGCAGGAGCTAAAGGATCAGGTATGGCCTAGACTTCTTTGTTTTGGAGGGGGTCACATCCAGTAGTGTTCAGGGGTTACTCCTGGCTTTGTGCTCAGGGATCATTCCTGGTGATGTTGGGGAGGTATTATATGAAATGCTGGGGGATCAAAGCCAGGTTAGTTGCATGTAAAGCAAATGCCTTAGGCACAGTGTCCCTTCAGCCCTCTTCTTTTCTATACTGGTCCCTGGTTAGGATTCCTGGTTTCCCCAGAGATCCATGCTGGGGGCAGGAAGGGCTGAGGGGCACCCATGGGGCAGAGTGGTGGGAGCTACTTAAATGTTCTCTCCTTTCTCACAGAGTCCCTGCCCCAGCCGGAGCCGAGCTGAAGGTGGGGGTGCCAACAGCCTGCTTCCCAACCACCACCACCCGCACGGCCCCCCGGGGGGTCTCTTTGAAGACTTCGCCTGCTAGGATGGTGCTACATCTGAGGCCTCCCTGTATCCCTGCCTCTCCCGGGTTCCCAGGACAGAGATCCCAAGGCTGAGGGAGAAGAGGTGGTGCTCTCTGCGTGGGCAAGACCCTGTTCCTGCTCTCAGGGGCCTCTGCATGGGTCTCTGCCCACAGTTCCCGAACCCCAGGGGTGGGTGAAGAGGGAGGGGAGGCCTGCCCAACCAGGTGGGGCATCTGTACATCTGTATATATTCAGAAGCACGGGGTGGGGGTGGGGGTACAGACCTAAAAGGTGGATGGGACTATGGGGGTTCAGGGGAAGCCGTGACCCCAACCAAGGGCATGGGAGGGGTGTACTACTACATACTGAGTGGGTACTACTTCCTGCCCTCTCCAGCCCAGTTCCCCTCTGGACAGGGGAAATAGGGGGGCAGGCCTGGCTCAGCTCCCAAAGCCCATGGTAGTCCTACCCCCTCCCCCACGCCCCCTCCCAGGACACAGTCCTCAGTTGAACCTGGGGGCAGAGGAGCTGGTGGTGGCCTCAGCCTCGGGGCCTCCCTCCCTCCCTCTCATAGGGTTTTATAAAGTTCTGCCAGAGTGGGGAATAAAGAGGCATAAAGAATTCTCTGTGTGAGTGCAGTGAGCTTGTGCAGGGAGGTGGGGCAGTCCCAGGCCTGACTTGGCCCTGGGGGGAAATGGAGCCCAGCCCCCCTTTTGGTCCCCCAGCAGCAGCAGCAGCAGCAAAAGCCTGCAGGACACCATTCGGATCACTAGTCCACACTGAGATGGTTTATTTACTGGGGAGGGAGGGGGCGCTTCGTCAGAAGGCTGAGGAGGGAGCTCTTGGGAGGCACCCCCTCCTCTCTCAGCACCCCCAGCCTCAGCAACTCATCTACAGTCCGACCCCAGGGTCTGACCCTGGGAGGCGGCTGGCGTCAGGCAGCCAAACTGCATAAATACTGGGCCACAGCCTGAATCAGCAGTGTCAGGGAGGTGGAAGGGGGGGAGGTTAAGGGAGCCGGATTGAGGTGCTGGCTCGGCGGGTACCATCCTTGGTGCTTGGTGGGGACTTGTCCTGAGGGCCCACAGAAGCCAGGGAGAGGGAAACCCGGTGGCAAGCCGAAGTCTAGCAGGTGGGGGCCTAGGTGTTGCGGCAGGGTCAGGTGCTGTTGCCCGGTTCCTGCTCAAAGAGCTGCATGGCGAGCTGGGTGCGAGTGCCCAGGCCTTCGAGTGCGCTCTGACGGCAGCGGTGGAACAAGTCCTCGCTGAGCCGGGCGCTGCACGCGGGTGCCCGATAGCGCTGCAGCAACGTGGGCTCCACAGCGCGCAGGACATGCAGGCCCGAGGAGAAGCGCACGAACAGTTCATAGACATCTAGGCCCTCCAGCAGGTCCTCCTCCTGCTCCAAAGCGGCGGCCAGCCGCCCACGGGCTGCCACGTAGTCGGAGTTGTAGAAACAGGCCTCGCTGGAAGCCTGGCGGTCAAAGCGACCCGTGTCTCGGCCCAGCTCCGGGGGCCCCGGGCCCTGCGGTGGGGCCACGGCTGGGTGGAAGATTTGGAAGTGCATGGGGAAAAAGGCCTGCCAGCCTGCGATGGCATGCATGCGGCAGCGGTTGAGGAAGTCAGGGGTGAGGACCGTGTCTGGCCCGGCCAGCAGAAAGAGTGTGTCCAATGGGTGCTTCTTGGAAAGCAGATCCATGAGGCGCAACGGGGAGGGCGCAGAGGTCTGAACACTGAGCCAGGGCACCCGGGTGCCAGGGAATCGTCGTTCCAGCTCTGCCACGTGGGCCTTGACGGGGGCAAAGATGTCAGCGTGTGCGGCAGCACGCTGGGCCTGCCGGGGCTCATAAAGCAACATGAGGGTGAGCGCGGCTGCGGGGTCCCCTGGCTTCAACACAGCCGAGGCGAAGGCCTCCAGGAAGCCGGGTGCCAGGTCACGCTCGTCGGCTGCCAGAGGCAGCAACACGGTGAGACGGGATGCTTCGGTGACATAGGGCACGGGCAGGATTTCCACGCGGCTTAGTGGCCGCAGCAGCTGCACACGACGGGTCAGGGCCCGCCGACCACCTTGAGGGGTCAGCGCCTCCAGCTGTAAGTCCAACGTATATTCCATGCCCCGAGCCGGGTCAAAGCGGCGGTAGCCATTCACCAGCTGCTGTTTACGGAGCCGCAGGGCTGGGTGGTAGCGGCGGTTGAGTTCTTCCAGGGCGGTCCCCAGAACTTCGGCCACATCGGCGCGGTCTGCCCCTCGAAGTGGGCAGCGAGGCGAGCCATCGGCGCAGGAGAAGGTGTGCTGCTCTGTGAAATAGTCCCAGCGCAGCACCTCAAAGCGGGAAGCCGGGCGCGAGGGAGCCGGGATACCCACGGGCCAGGCGGCTGCCCGTTCTCCATCAGCAGCCAGGCGGCTAGTGTTCTGGATCTCCCACTGCATTGGAGGAAACAGTCAATAGCAAGGCAAAGACAGATCACAGGAGCAGGGTCCCCGCACTCCCCTGCCCACCCAGGGTTTCCACCTTTACTTTCTCAGAAGGCAAGAGCTTGAAAATTAAAGAAAGGGGCTCTCCAGAAAAGGTGGAAACAGATGCGGATGGCAAGCAGCTTTGTTTTGTGATTCTGGCATTCATGCTTTCTTTCCTGGAACCTCTTATTTTTTGGCAGGAGGTGGGGTGGGGTAGTGGCACAACTGGCAGTGCTCAGGGGTTACTCCTGGTTTTGCGCTCAGGAATCACTTTTGACATGCTCAGGGGACCATACGGATGCCTGGGGATCCAATTCAGGTTAGCCTCATGCAAGGCAAGTAAGTGCCTCATCAGTCTTTTTCTCTCTGGCACAGGGCTGACTCCTGATTCTGTACTTAGGGATCACTCCTGTCAGGACTTGGGGGACCATACAGAAAACTGGGAGTGAATTCAGGTTTGCTGTGTGCAAGTCCAGTGCCCTATTCTGCTCTCTCTCCAGCCCCTCCTGAGGTCTCTGAGACCTCCCTCAACCTGTCCCTCCCTCCCTGAGCTTATATCATACCTGCAGCTCCTGGATCTCCTGGTACGTGCGTTCTAGTTCTGCCCGAGCAAAAGCCTTGTGCAGCTGGTACATGTGCACAGGATCCCGCACAGGGTAGGCAGTCAGGGCACTTCGGAAACGAGGGTCTCGCTCCTGCACAGACTCCCCAGGGCCCAGCTCCAGATAGCTGTATTGCACCCCCTGAGGAAAGAAGGGAAGGGAATCTGGTGGCGTGAAGGCTGAGGTACAGTACCTCTCCCACCAACCCCCAGCATGTCTCATCTCCCACTTCTAATCCTGTGGGTTTAATTTTCACTTGACCAAGTGGGAACATGTGGCTTTGGGCAAACCTCTGTGAGCCCTTCTGTGAAATGGGCTTACATCTGAATAAAACAGCCAACACCAAACACTTAAAGAGTGTGCAAGGTGGGCCCGGAGAGATAGCACTGTGGCGTTTGCCTTGCAAGCAGCCGATCCAGGACCAAAGGTGGTTGGTTCGAATCCCGGTGTCCCATATGGTCCCTCGTGCCTGCCAGGAGCTATTTCTGAGCAGACAGTCAGGAGTAACCCCTGCGCATTGCTGGGTGTGGCCCAAAAACCAAAAAAAAAAAAAAAAAAAAGAAGTGTGCAAGGTATGCCCTCATTTTCTTTCTTTCTTTCTTTTTTGTTTTTTGTTTTTTGTTTTTTTTTGGTTTTGGTTTTTGGTCACACCCGGCAGCACTCAGGGGTTACTCCTGGCTCTATGCTCAGAAATCGCTCCTGGCAGGCTCAAGGGACCATATGGGATGCTGGAATTCGAACCACCGTCCTGCATGCAAGGCAAACACCCTACCTCCATGCTGTCTCTCTGGACACCCATTTTTTTCAAGTCCTTTCAGTTAGCTCCATGGCTGTGGTGAAGCTGGGGATATTCCGTTTTTGTTGTTGTTGTTGTTGTTTTTAGGTCACACCCGGAGGCGCTAAGGAGTTATTCCTGGCTCTGTGCTCAGAAATCGCTCCTGGCAGGCTCAGGGAACTGTATGGGATGTTGGGATTCGAATCACCATCTGTCCTGGGGCTGGCCACTTGCAAAGCAAATACCCTACCGCTCCGGCCCCAAGATTCAGTTTTTTACTGGCAGTCATGAGGAGAGAATATGACAGCACTGGCCCAGAAGGCCTTGACCTTTATCTCCAACCACCAACTTGTTGGAGGAAGTAGGCATGCTCAGACAACTCACTAGCAGGATGCCTTCTCTTCCTACCTCGTGATGTCCGGTACAACCCACGCCGGTGGCGTCCAGGATACAGCGGCCTAGCCACTCGTCAGGGCGGGCACTGATGATTTCATTGCGGCAGCTTTCCAGGTGGGGGCGCAGCTGCTGCAGCAGAGCACGGGACAGCAGCACCCCGAAGCCCCCGTGACAGTAGCGGCCAGGGGAGGGCTCCCCGCTGATAAAGTCCTGAGGGCGGCCCAGATAGAGATGGGCCGCAGTAGCCAGGCTGAGGTGGCCCACTAGGCGTGCCAGTCCATGTGCCTCCGTGTAGGTGGCATCGGGGACCAGGAAGAACCAGTCAAAATCATCTCCGTGCTGCTCCAGCAGGTGGCGCAATGCCAGGTGCAAGTGTCCAACAGGCCTCTCCTCACCCAGGGTCACCACGGTCATGCCTGGAGGTGCCCGGCGGCCTCTGGAATCCGTCAGGAAGACCACACGTTCTAGCCGGTGTCCCAATGTGCGGTTCACGGCCACGCCTAGCGTGGATAACGTGGCCTGGGAGGTCAGCACGGCCACCAGCAACTTCTGCCTGATGCCCAGCTCCGTGCTGATGTAGCGGGTTCTGGGGAAGAATTTGGCACAAGGTTAGCAAAAGACACTATGCCCTGGGGAGGGAAGGAGAGGACATAGATCACCCAACAAGACAGGTCATGTCCCGCTGGGGCCTTCACATGAGCACTGACTGGTCTTACAACACAATGCTCTGGGGCCATGGTTATTTCCATGCCATAAGGTAGATCAACTGCATTTATTTCCTGTTTCGCTCATTAGTATGTCCCAGGGCATGTTGGCATGTCGAGATGGGTCCTTAGCTTGAGCCTCTGAACCACATTAAACACGGCGGGGGGGGGGTGGGTAGAGAAGGGAGGCTCTCTATTGAAAACACTCAGCCACACGGGTTCTCCACATACAACCTGTATTTACTTTCATGCAAATATTATGGCAAGGGATTTAATATGACATTAAGTCAGGGTAAAGGAAAATATCGCCTAGGGAGACCTGGAGTGCATTTACTTGCTTGCTTGAGGATTCCAGTGCTCGCCTTCTATTGGGCAGCAGTGAACCTGCTGAACTGGGTTTTGAAGTCGGTGTTACCTGGGGTGAAATTATTTTAACTCCTTGGCAGAGGCATCAAAGAACCGGGTACATCACCACACCACACCCCACTCTCATCCCCAAGTGCCCCTCCCAGGAACAAGAGATCAAGTTAAATCCCAGCGGCCTTTATTTTTTTTTAATTTTCCTCTCTCCACCCACCCACTCTGTGCAGACCTTAGTCATTTTTATGAGCCGGGAAAGCTAAGAGGATTTGGAGGGTCAAAGAGGATGGGGAGAAACCGTGGGGTGTGTGTCTGGACAGAGGGGGGGAGCCGATTTAGAACTGCAGCGGAGCAAATTCAGCCCAGGCCTGGACCGTGCCCAGAAGAGAGGGCCAGGGATGTACCCCGTGCCCTGCGGGTAGCAAGGCCATCGGAAGTTATCGTGGCCAGAAGACTTCCTGGCCCGTTTCCTTCCGGAGCCTGTCCGAGCCCCCCAGCGGCCTCCTCCCCGCACCCATCCCGGGCTGGGTGCCCAAGGGGGTGGGGCACGGATTCCTACCTGATGGCCTTCTTGGCGGTCTGGCCGGGCTGTGCGGGGTGGTAGGGCAAGACCCGCGGCTCCCAATTCTCCCCGGTGCCGGCCTCGGGCCTTTCGCGCTCTGCTCCGGGTTGCACCGAATTGGGCCGACGCGCCGCATTGCTGTTGCTGCGAGGGGGCAGCTCGGGATCCCCGGACTGGGGTGGCCCGGGGCCGCAGGGCTCCTCCACCCAGGTGACGCTGAGCAGGCTCAGGGTGAAGCCCAGGGAGATGCCCACAGCCACGGGCCCGGCGGGCCGCAGCACCGACAGCAGCAGCGACGCCCGCATGGCGCCGGGACCGCGGGGCCCGGCCCGGAGCCCGCGATCGGCCGGCCCCAGCGCCCCACGAGGAGTGGTCTCCAAGGGGGCCGGGCCGGCCAGGGGGCGGATCCGCAGGGCCTGGGGCCGGCAGGAAGGAAGGCAGGCAGACAGGCAGGCAGGCGAGCAGGCAAGCGGGCGGGCCGGCTCCCCCTCCCCGCCGAGCAGGGCCGAGCCGCTCGCCCGGAGGAGCCGGCGCCAGGCTCCGGGTTCGTGCAACTGGGCGCAACTGGAAGCCTCGGTGGGGGCCGCAGCGGTCCGACGTGTCACTGCCGGGCCACGCCCCCGGTGGGCGGAGTCTCGGCTCCCAGCTCGGGGCAAGGGAAGCGCCCCCGGAAGTGCCCCTTCCCCGAGTTGGGCGGGGCCCCCGGCCTTCCCGCGACGTGATTGGTTCATCTCGGGTGACGTCTGTCAGAGACGCCCCGCCCCTGCCGGGGACGGTGCGCGCGGAGTGACGTCACGAGCCTAGGCCCGGAGCTGTCCATCAGCACCAAAGGCCGCGCGGGCGGGCTCAGGGCATGGGGCCGCGGCTCTGGGGCGGCCTGAGCCCCTGCTCCTGCTCCTGCTCCTCTCCCTTCTCCAGGCTCTCTCTACCCGAGTTCCCGGACGCCGCGGGACTGGAGCGCCAGGCAGTGTTGTTCCAAGCGGAGCGGCGCCCGTGGCCGAGCGGAGACGGATCCCTCCGGCGGTCCAGCAGCCCCCTTTCCCCTGCACCAGGGGACTTTGGCCCGGACCAGAACTCGGTCAGCTGGGACCTCTGGCACCCAGCCACCCCCGGGCTTCTCCGGCCTCTTCGCTCCGGAGCTCAGGTCGCCTCCAGCCCAGGTAGAATGTTGGACAACCCCGGCTTGATCTCCTAGCTTGCCTCCTCCCCACCACCCCTGGCAGCTAGCTGACTGGCTTGCACCTCTTCCCAACCCTGTTGCCCCCTCTTTAACTTCTTCACCCCACCTCCCCCGGCCCAGTTCTGGTTCTGGCTAGGGACTGTTGTTTCCCTTTGTCTCCTGCCTGCTTTCCACCCCCACTTCAAGGATGCTTGCCGAGCTGCATGTAGATCCACTCCTTTGTCCACAGTGTCCATTCTCCCCACATCCCCTCTCTCCTCCTCTCTCGAAAGAGACTGAGACTTCTTTTTTTCCTTGACTTTGACTTCGACTTCGTCTCTATCAGACAGACTCGGCAGGGTGATCCTCTTCTGTCCCCAGCGCTATGTCCGGCACTTTGGCAACACTGCGGTTCCAGCTGCTGCCCCCCGAGCCAGATGATGCCTTCTGGGGTGCACCCTGTGAACAGCCCCTGGAGCGTAGGTACCAGGCACTGCCCGCCTTCATCTGCATCATGTGCTGTCTGTTCGGAGTCGTCTACTGCTTCTTCGGTGAGAATTCTTCCTTCCCTCATCTGGGAACCCCGCTCTTTCCCCCAGATTATTTCTTAGAGATATCTTGAAGCTCTCCAGGACCATCACTGCCATTGCTTTGGCTAACTTTGTTTTCTCTCTTTTGTCATCTCACACGTGTTCAGAGATGACCCAAACTCTAGAATGGAGGAAACACAGGTGTTCCTCTAAGGTTGGCTCAACTTTGAACCTGGCTCAGCTCCTTACTAGTGGTGACACCCCCGGGGACACTACTGGTCTGAGCCTTGATTTTCTCATCTGAACAGCGGGGACAATGATATCTGTCTCACGTAGGTTGTTGGTGAGAATTCAGGGACTTTCCAACCATGTCACACATTGTGGGGAAGACGCATTTGAGTCACAGTGCTAGGGTGGAGCTGAAAACATCTAGGGGGGTGGAATAAGCCTCATCGTGTCCTCCATTCCATAGGACATATTGTCTCAAGTAGGAGTGACTTCTGCATATGGGGCATGTGAGACATATTAGTGGGCTAGAATGGAGTCCTACACATAGAGATTGCTTCCAAGGCAGTCTCCGTTGAGGACTGCTGTGAGTGGCTGGAAGGGGTGGCTAGAACGCACATCTGAATAGGCAAGGAATGGGGTGTGTGTGTTGAAATCCAGTCCCTGATCCACAGAAGTGCCTGATGGATTAGTGAAGGAAATGCTCAGTGTCAGCAAGAACTGCAGAATGTCAGAGAAGGGAGCGAGGATCCCCTAAGAAGATCCCTAAGAAGAGTTGAAGGAGGCTGGCTAGGCTGGCCAGAAGCTGGCAGGAGCCTTGGAACTCTGAAGTCTCCACTCCTCCCCCTTGGTGGCTGGGATGGAAGCCAGATAGCGCCTCCCCACCCACCCTCAAACTCTGGACTGAATAACAGAAGAGTGGGCAGTCAGGCGGAGGTGCCCCTGGGAGAGTTCAGCACACACTCTAAGAAGCATGTGTCCCCCCCACTTCTCTGGGCTCCATAGCCACCTGCTCCCAGTTGTGCCATGCAGCCCAGTATTCTCTTTTGTGACCACCCTATTCCCAGGCTCTCAGACACCAACTTCTTGGGCAGACCCTACTCCTCTTTCTAACCCCAGAAGCTTTAAGACATCAGTTTTCCACTCATTCCTGGAGTTGCATCTCTTTTTTATTTGAGGGTTGGGGTCAGTGTTTGATCCATATTTAGCAGATGCTTAGGGTTTGCTCCTGGATCTGTGCTCAGGAGTTATTCCTGGCTGTGCTGGCAGAAGTTAAGTTCAGAGACTGAACTGGGGTCGACCACCTGTAAGACAGTCCTATCTTCCTGGCCCCATTACTCCTATTTTTGTTTTGTTTTGTTTTTTGGGTCACACCCAGCAATGCTCAGGGGTTATTCTTGGCTCTATGCTCAGAAATTGCTCCTGGCAGACTTAAAAGACCATATGGGATTCTGGGATTCGAACCACCATCCTTCTGCATGCAAGGCAAATGCCCTACCTCCATGCTATCTCTCTGGCCCCATTACTTCTATCTTTGATCCCTTTTTGGTCTAACTCCAGTTCTTATGCCCTCATTGTCCCATTGGTCTCCCCCCAACCCCTGATTTCAGTGGTCCTGTTTTTATGACCTCAATGCTACCCTTTCTCAGAAGCACTATAACACTGACTCTCAGCAATTCTGCTTCTTTCAATGTCTTTGACCTTACCCTGCAACACTGCCTGACATCCCTCTTCTGTCTGTTGGCACCCTTATAATATGGCCCTGTCTTTTTTGGCCATACCCTGTGGTGCTCAAGGTTGATTCCTCGCTCTGTGCTCACGGATCACTCATGGCAGAGTTCAGGGGACCATAATGAGTGCTGGGGATGAAACTTGGGCTGGCCACATGTAAGGCAAATGCCCTATCCTATGTACTATCACTCTGGCTTCTACTATGCTGTCTTGGAAGCCCTGGTCCCTTCAAATATCTCAGCTTTCTGAATCTGTGTGTAACTCATCTCTTAAATTTTTTTTATGTTTTCGTTTTTGGGCCTCACCTGGAGGCTCAGGGGTTACTCCTGGCTCTGCATTCAGGAATCACTCCTGGTGATGTGATTCATCACTCCTGCTTGGGAGACCATATGCGATGCCAAGGACTGAATTCCGGTTGGCTATGAGCAAGGCAAGCACCCTACCTGCTGTGCTATTGCTCTGGCTCCTCATGTTTTTTTCTGATAGTCAAACACCTCCTATTTCTGAACAATCCCTCCTCAGACCCCAGAGACTCTAGGCCAATGTCTTTATCACCCTAGTAGTATCACACTACCTCTTTGGCTTCTATGACCTCAAAGACCAATAACCCAATCAGTGATCTCTCTTGACTCCACAAATCCCCAATTCCCCTGGCCTTCAAACACCAATGCTCCCCTCCACAATTGTTCCCCCAATGGCCCCATCACTGAGGACTTGGGATCCTGGTGACTTTCCAGTGCTCTAATACAGTTATGCCCACCTCTACCAGTCTGTCCCTGACCTCTGAAACTGTAGCCTCTTATAGTCACCACCTTTTGTTTTTACTTTGGGGCCACAGTGACATTGCTCATTGTTTACTCTTGGATCTAACCTCAAAAATCACTTGTGGCTGTGTTCAAAGACCCATATGGTCGCAGAGATTGAACCTAGGTCGGCCATATGAAAGGCAAATACCCTACAGCTGTGCTCCCCGAATTTTAGTTTGTAGGCCATATCCAGCTGCTTTCAGGCCTTGCTCCTGGCTCTGTGTTTCAAGGATCATCTATTTAGCTTTTGTTTGTTTGGTTTTTTGACCACACCCAGTGGCATTTAGAGTTACTCCTGGTTCTGTGTTCAGAAGTCACTCCTGGCAGGCTAGGGGACTATATGGGATGCCGGGGATCGAACCTGGGTTGGCCTCATGCAAGACAAATGTCCCACCTACTATACTATCGCTCGGGCCCAAGGGTCACCTATTTGGTAGTGGGAATTGAGTCCGGGTTGGCTGTGTGCAGTGCCTGAACCCCTGTACTTTAATCTCTGGCCTGAGTTGTTCTCTTTTTGGACCTTCCGCTCCAGGTTACCGCTGCTTCAAGGCGGTGCTCTTCCTCACGGGCCTGCTCTTCGGCTCCGTGATCATCTTCCTGCTGTGCTACCGAGAGCGGGTGCTGGAGACGCAGCTGAGCGCCAAGGCGAGCGCAGGCATCGCCCTGGGCATCGGGCTGCTATGTGGGCTGGTAGCCATGCTGGTGCGTAGCGTGGGCCTCTTCCTGGTGGGCCTGCTCCTGGGGCTGCTGCTGGCCTCCGCGGCCTTGCTGGGCTCGTCACCCTACTACCAGCCAGGTTCTGTGTGGGGCCCCCTGGGGCTGCTCCTGGGGGGCGGCCTGCTGTGTGCCCTGCTCACACTGCGCTGGCCCCGCCCGCTGACTACTTTGGCCACCGCTGTCACGGGGGCAGCGCTCATTGCCACCGCTGCTGACTACTTTGCCGAGCTGCTGCTGCTGGGGCGCTATGCTGTGGAGCGGCTACGGGCAGCCCCCGTACCCCAGCTCTGCTGGCGTAGCTGGGCCGTGCTGGCCCTCTGGCCTCTGCTCAGCCTGATGGGCGTGCTGGTGCAGTGGCGGGTGACTGCCGAGAGGGATTCCCACACAGAAGGTGAGAGCATAGGCCCCACTGGCTTGCAGGGGTGAAATGGGTGGGGGCATATGAAGGGTAGGTAGAAGCTGGAGAGTTAGATGACTGGTGTGGGGAACTGGGGGGAGACAGGGACTCAGGACCACCAATCAGTCCACCCCAGCTCTGGGAATATGGCAGGGACAGGCAGAAAGGGCCTCTCATTTTGGTGGGGGAGAGTTGGAGTGGGGCAGGTGCTAGGCATGCAAACAGATGAGATGGTTTTCACAGCACAGAGCTTGGTGCAAGAGGTGCACAGGGCCAGGTGAATCACAGGGCAGTCAAAGGGAAGAGATGACATATGGGCAGAGGTGAAGGATCAAGGGAATGAACGTTGCCAGTGAAGACCAGAGGGAGAGTCAGTCAAGCAGAGAGCTGAGATTGAGGAGGAAGGGCAGAAGGACGAAAACGCTGGGGAGTCCCAATGTTAGAGATGGGTTAGAGATGGGTAGTGGTTATTGGGAGAGAGGGACATGCCTGCTGATGTTCAGAGGTTACTTCTGGTTCAGTGTTTGAAGGCAGTCCTGGTGTTGCTAGAGGAACCATGCACCTGGCATGAGAGCTGGACCAATTTTGGGTCAAGCTTGCATTCCTGACTTTGTTGCTGCTCTTGTTGGCTCACCTGGCAGAGCCCAGAATGGGGAGAGAGCCTGGCACTGGACAGCAGGGCCAGATATGTGGGCATCTTCTGAAGATGTGTGGGGCAATTCTGAGAGGCTAGAGAGCAGGCAGGGTGTATGTGGGGAAGCTACAGACAGGAGGGTCTGGAGCCCAGGGAGGGAGCTTGGGGAGGCCTGAGATCCGCTGAGGCGCTGCTCTGGCCCTCCCTTCTCAGTGGTCATCAGCCGGCAGCGGCGACGGGTGCAGCTGATGCGGATTCGACAGCAGGAGGAACGCAAGGAAAAGCGGCGGAGAAAGAGACCCCCCAGAGCCCCCTCCAGGGGAAATAGGGCTCCTCCAAGGCCCAGGCCCCCTGACCCTGCATATCGGCGTAGGCCAGTGCCCATCAAACGTTTCAATGGAGATGTCCTCTCCCCGGTGAGCATCCCAAGTCCTGCAGCACAAATGGTGGACAGAGAGTGCCAGAATGATCCAACAGCATGCACCCTTCTCGTTGGCCTACTGTACCCCCTCACCTGGCAGCCCTTGAACTGGGATTGGGTACAAGGAAGGGTTCCAAGTAGAATCTTTTGGGGCCTCCCAATCTTTTGGGGTGCTGGTGCCACTCATGGTAATTCTTGGGCAGCTTAGTTCAGTGGATTGAATGCGAGGGCCCAACAGGCTCACCCCATCAGTGCTCAAACCTTACAAACCACTTCTGTGACTCTTAGAGGCGACTCCTAAAGGTTGCTACATTGGGGATGCCCAGGGGACTTTTGTGGTGCCAGGATGTGAGAACTGTGCCTCTACTGCTGTGCTCTCCCCTGGTACCCAAGCAGATTATTTTTCTTTTGTTTCTGGGCCACACCCAGCCATGGTCAAGGTTTACTCTTGGCTCTGCATTTAGGGATCATTCTTTGTGTGACTTGGGGAACAATATGGGGTGCTGGGGATCAAATCTAGGTTGGGTGTGTAAAGGCAAGTGCCCTATCCACTATACTGTCTGTCGAGCCCCCTGAGCAGAATTTTGTTTATTTGTTTTTACCACACCTAGCAGTACTTGGGACTTACTTCTGGTTCTGCACTCAGGAGTTATTCCTGGCAGGGCTCAGGGGATCATAAAGGATGCTGGAGATTAAACCCATGTGAGTTACATGCAAGGCAGGTGCCCTCCCTGCTGTGCTATATTTGCAGACCAGCAGTAGGATTTCTAAGTGTGTGGGGGACAGTGCTCAGAGTTGTGGACCCCAGGTATGGGGAGAATGGTGAGGGGCTGAGCTGCAGTAGAGTGGAGTGAGTCTCAGCAGGTGTGGCCTTGAAGTGACTCTCTCTCTCACCTATTTCTCTCCCACAGAGCTACATCCAGAGCTTTCGGGATCGGCAGACGGGCAGCTCCCTGAGCTCCTTCATGTCCTCGCCCACAGAGGCAGACTATGAGTACGGGTCCCAGGGGCCGCTGACCGCCTGCTCAGGGCCACCTGTGAGGGTATAGCAGCCTGCTGTTCCTGCCGACCCAAATTCTGGTCACCAGCGCTGTCAGCTAGGGAAGACTGCTGGGTTCTGCAGCCTCTGGCTATCCCTTTCTTTGCTCTGGTAGGGGCAGCCAGGACACCAGCAGGGAAGACGTGCCTCTGGCATGGCTTGACCTTGGGGCAAGCCCCTTCCCCAGTGTCTGCGGGACTCCTGGGGGATATACTGGAGGGCGAGCTCTGTTTCAGGTGTGCTCAGGGTTATGAATGTGCCACCTGTGTGTGTGTGTGTGTGAGGAGGGGGTCTTGGAGGGGTCTTAGGCTGCTGGTGGGTAGGTCTTCTCCAAGGCTGGCTTCCATACTGTCACACTGCTCCCTCCTGCTCCCTCACTAGGGCCCCTTTCCTGCATGGAAAGGCTCTGCCTTCCTCCTCCACCAATGGGTCTCTCCACCACACTCATTGTGTTCCCAGGCCAGTGGCAGCAGCCCTCACCCTGATCCCCTGATCTCTGCAAAGCCACCCACATGTGGGTAGTGGTAGGGGCTGAGGGAGGGGACTACATTTCTGGGCTGGGTTGGTGTGGGAGGGGATGGGCCTGGCGGGAGGGAGGGGGCTCAAGTGCACGTTGCATGTCTGGTGTCAGTCCGGCCAGCCTGGACACCTCATGCTTCTGTCTTCCTCCCTCCTCACCTCCCAACTCTGTTTTACATCTTTTATAAATGTGCCAAACTGTGACCCAGAGTGGTGGTCTTTGGGGACTGGCACTTTCATGGGCCATATGGGTGTTCTGATGACCTTGATCCCTTGGGTCCCTTACTAGCTGGCAAGGGTGGAGGTCTGGGCAGGGGTGCACCTGCCTCATCAGTCACACAGAGAACCAAGGGAGAGGTGGCACCACTTTTATTGTCTCCCAGTCTCCCCAGGTCACCTGGCCCCTGCGGTCCCCCTCCCTGAGACTGGGGTGAGGATAAGTGTCTTCCAAGGTGTCCGAGGGCTCCGCCTGGCCCAACTCGCTTCTCCTAGCCTGCAGAGCAATGACTCTGTGTGGGGTTGGGCAGAGGTGGGCACCACCTTTCTCTCCCTGCCAGAGCTGAGCCTCCACCCAGAGCTGCCAGCCCCCTTTGTACCTCTGGAGGGGCTGTCTGGGAGGGCAGGCAGAGGGCACCAGCTAAGGGAATGAATGACAGCTGGAGCAACACCCATTCAGGGATGGGGGCATCTCCCAGGTGGAAGAGAAGAGCACTCACTTAGGGGCACCCTGTACCCAGAATGCCCTGGACCCTGTGAGACCCCCTGGTTCAGTAGGGCAGAAAGCAGGGGTGGAGGGGAGCGGGGGCAGGTAGTAGGACTAAGCTAGGAGGCTGATATGGTGCTGGGAAGAGAGAGACTTGCAATTGAGACAGGAAGGGGTGTGGCCTTTTGACCTGACCTAGGAGAGGTCCCTCCTTTCCTTTCCCCACCCCCAAAGCGTCCTGGAACCAACTTGTGGTCCCAAACCCTGGAA
The DNA here is from genome assembly GCF_024139225.1 of Suncus etruscus. Lineage (NCBI taxonomy): Eukaryota > Metazoa > Chordata > Mammalia > Eulipotyphla > Soricidae > Suncus > Suncus etruscus. Next base: position 31,769,837 of record NC_064849.1, on the reverse strand, counting down.
AACATATAGCAGGTGGGTCTCTAGCATCCAGGGGACCCCTCCTACCTGGCCAGCATGGGACCCCCCCCCAACCCAGTGGTCCCCCTTTACTCACCTTCTACCAGCAGGCGCGTTTGGGCGCTGTCCTGGCCGGCCTGGCAGCAGTAGGTGCCCTGGTCCTCAGGTCGCACGTCACGGATGACCAGGCTGTGGGTGGGGCCGTGGCTGCGCAGGTCGTACTTGTCTCCGGGGCACAGCTCCAGCCCCTCCCGCAGCCAGCACACATGACCCCCAGAGCGGGACACGGTCACCTCCAGCACTGCCCGGCGGCCTGCCAGGACGGTCTTCTCCCGAGGGGGGCGGCGGCACATCTGGAGAGGCAGAGCTGGGGGGCGGAGGCTTAAGTTAACCGGGGCACGCAGGGCAACCCCCGCAGCCCTGGGGAGGGCACGATCTCTATTCGTCCTGCGACTCCTCACTTATAAGCACCCCCCAAATTCCTCTGAACCCCACTTCGAAGTCCCTTCCTTCCTAAGGAAACGCACCGCCCTCTGTGACCCGTTCCTGGGGAGCCCCTCGAGGAGGGGAGCGGGAGAAGGCGCTCGAGGGCCCCAAGAACACGCTGATGCCCACCCACCCACCCAGGCCCTGGCCGCTGCTCCCCGGGCTCGCTTACCCTCCACCTCCAGCCGAGCCACGGACTGGGCGGGTCCCGCTTGGAATCGGACCTCTCCGGAGTCCTCCGGGCGCAGGTCGCTCAGCACCAGAAGATGCTTCTTCCCTGGTGGAGAAGGGGGGCGCTGGTGAGGTCCGAACTGCTCCCCAAGAGGGCTAGGAGTGGGAGGTGGGGTCCACCCCGGGTCTCCTCGGACGTGCTCAACGTGCTCTGGGATGAACAGAATCGGGGTTCGACTGGGGGTAGAGGGAGGAGCCACCCAGAACCGAGGAGGGTTCAGCTCCGGGGGCTGGGTAAGACGGGGACTAGGTTCCTAGGACCTCGGGGACGGGGCCATTGAGCAGGAGGCGTGGCTTATTCTAGGGGGCGGGCTTACTGGGTGAGCGGGCCTATTGGGTGAGAAAGGTCTACTAGGATAGGCGGGCTCTACTGGACAGGGGCGGGGTCTATTGAGCAGAGGTGTGGCTTATTCTAGTGGGCGGGTTTACTGAACCAGCTAGGCGGGCTCTATTGGACAGGGGTATGGTCTAGTGAGCAGAGGCGGGACCATTGAACAGGATGCGGGGCTTATTCTAGGAGGCGGGTTTACTGGATGAACAGGACTATTGGGTGGGCGGGGTCTAAGCAGGAGGCGGGGCTTATTAGAGGGCGGTTTACTGGATCAGCAGGCCTATTGGATGGGAGGAGTCTACTACAATAGGCGGGCTTTATTGGACAGGGGGCGGGGTCAATTGACCAGGAGGCGGGACTTATTCTAGGGGGCGGGTTTACTGGATGAGCGGGCCTATTGGGTGGAAAGGGTCGACTAGGATAGGCGGGCTCTATTAGAAAGGGGCGTGGTCTATTGAAAAGAAGGCGGGGCTTATTATAGGAGGCGGGTTTATTGGATGAGTGGGCTTATTGGGTGGGAGGAGTCTACGAGGATAGGCGGACTCTATTGGACAGGGATCACTAAGCAGGAGGCGGGGCTTATTAGGGGGCGGGCTTACTGGGTAAGCGGGCCTATTGGGTGGGGAACCTACTAGTGTAGGCGGGTTCTATCAGGCAGGGGCGGGGCCTATAGAGCAGGGGCGGAGTCAAGCCTCGCAGACCTTCCTGACGGAAGCGGACCCGGCCTCCCGGTCTCAAGGGGCGTCCTCCGAGCGCCCAGCTCCGGGCGGTGTCGGCTTCCGACACGGTGCACTCGAACGTGGCGCTGTCGCCTTCACGGGCGCGCACTGACTCCAGCTCCGACAGCACTGACACTTTGCGCTCTGCGGAGGAGCCCCCCCCCCCCGGATGCGTGAAGCGGGGCGTGGCTGGGCCCCATCAACCCCGCCCGCGCCCTGCCCCTGGGAGATGCACCCCGACTTCATCCCGGAGAGAATCGCCATGCTCTAGGGTCCCCGCGCCCACGTCCGTGCCCCGTCCCAGTCCCACCCCCCGTACCCACCGCTCACGACCAGGCGCACCGGCCCAGCGCGGACCAGCCCCACCGTGCAGCTGTAGGTCCCGGCGTCCGAGGGGCCGCATCCCCGGATCTGGAGAAGGCGGCGCTCGCCCAGGGCCTGGAGCCGGAGCCGAGGGCTGGGACTCAGCGGGTGGCCGTCCTAAGAGGGAGAGTTGGCAGGTGAACTTAAAAGTTGCAGAACTGGGCCCGGAGAGATAGCACACCAAGCAGCCAATCCAGGACCAAAGGTGGTTGGTTCGAATCCCGGTGTCCCATATGGTCTTCCGTGCCTGCCAGGAGCTATTTCTGAGCAGACAGCCAGGAGTAACCCCTGAGCAATGCCGGGTGTGGCCCCCCCCCAAAAAAGTTGCAGAACTGGGGCCAGAAAGATAGCCCAATGGTAAGGCATTTGCCTTGCATGCGACGTGGGACTGACCCGGTTCGGTTTCTGGCATCCCATATGGTCCCCGAGCTTGTCCCGATTTCTGAGCACAGAGCCAGAAGTGACTTCTGAGCATCATTGGGTGTGGCCCAAAAACCAGTAAATAAATAAATAAATAAATAATTAGTTTTTTCTATTTGCTTTGGGGCCATACCCAGCACCGCTCAGGGGTTACTCCTGGCTCTGTAATCAGAAATCGTTCCTGGCAGGCTCAGGGGACCATGTGGGATTTGAACCACCGTCCTTGTCCTGCATGCAAGCCAAACACCCCACCTCCATGCTATTTCTCCAGCCCAAATAAATAGCTTTTTGTTTTTTTGTTTTATTTTTTAAGTTACAGGGCTCTGCTGATGCCTGGCGGGCCTAAGGCCCTTTCCACTTGCCAGTGACTCTTCCCCATCCATCCAGCAACACGAGCCCTAAGGGGAAGCTGGGAGAGCAAGGGCTGAGAAAGGTGCCACCAAGCCAGACCTGTGGGGGACTTAGCCCAAGGAGAGGGTGGGTGGTACCAGATTTCAGTGAGTAAACCTGAATGAGGTGTGGCTGTAAGTAACCCCCATCCCCACCCCTATTGAGATCGGCAGGGTGGGTGAAGAGTGTTAAAGGGTTAAGTGTTAAGTAGCACAGTACACTCATGCGACTCAGTGCTAGTTTTCCCCATTTTGGGGGACATTAGTTAGGCCAAGATGGTCCCCCAGCAGGGGGCTGGGCTCTGACCTTCTCCCAAGTGACATCAGCCAAGGCCTGGGAAAGCTCGCACTCGAACGTCGCTGTGTCACCCTCAGTCACCTCCAGGTCCTGTGGCCCCCGCACAATGGTCACTGGGGCCTCTGGGAGTGGCATGGGAGGACAATGCTCAGTGAGCAAGGGCAGGGACAGAAGCAAGGACACACTGGGGGACAAGGAACCAATGGCTTTCCACTGGTTTAGTCAAGGTGGAGGCCATTAGTGAGTGGTGCCATGTGGGTCAAATGTCCATGGGGTATTCTGGTCAGTGAGGGACACCATGGAGACAGAGGAAAGTTGTAGTGAGCTGGGGAATAACAACACTTTAAAGCAATCAGTGAGGAACCCAGTGGGGTTGAAGAAAACAGCCAGGGCACACTGGGCAGTGGGAGATCCAGTGGGGTTAGAGAGCAATGGGGGACCTCGCATGTGTAGTCAGTGGGAACACACCAAGGGGGAGCAACAGTTAGTGGGTTGTGGGGCCCTGAGAAGTCAGACAGCAGCTGGCCAGAGAGATCACACCCCACATGGCCTGTGAGACTCGGGCAGGCAATAAAGTCCTCATATTGCAGGCAACCTCCCAGGACACCACTCATGGGGCAGAACCACTTGGGACCAGAGTGGAGGGAGTCACTGGGGAGGCACACAGGGGCAGGCAAGCCTTGTAAGTAGGGTCACACAGGCCACCCTATGGGTAGCCAGCAGGCAGGCAGGCAGGCTGGCCACACCTCTTACGGTGAGTCTGGCAGCAGAGCGAAGTGTATCTACGGTGAAGGACACGCAGCCCGAGTCGGCCAGGCCCAGGTCCCTGAGCACCAGGCGATGAGTACGGCCCTCGGTGTGAATGTGGCACCGTGGCCCTGGCTGCAGCCGGACTCCACCTCGGGCCCACTCTCCGGCCACAGCCTCCTGGGACAGTTCCAGTTGGAAGGTGGCACTGCCACCCTCGGTGATACTCACATCTTCTAGAGGCTGCAGCACCTTCAGCTGCCGGGCTGGGTTGGGGAGATGAAGAGGGGTTTGCTGAGCATGACAGCAGAGTGCTGGAGCTTCAGGGGATTCCCTCAAATCTTGCTCCGGCCCTTGACACCAACTAAGTCTCCAAGTCAGTAGGAACAATGTAAAAACAGTCAGTGGGGCAGAGGGAGAAAGCATGATTAGCCATACTGAGGGAAGGCAGGGGGCATACTGGAGTTAGAAAAAGTGGAAAAGTTGGAAAAAGTGAGGCGTTTGAGTCAGGGCTCTGACACTAGAAGGAACACAGAATTTGGAGTCAGATACCTGGGATACAACCAGCTCTGCCAGGGTTGTATGTTGTGTGACTTTGGGCAATTACTCTCCTATCTGCCTTATCTGTTCCCATGGTACCAGGTTAATAGCATTGAGACAAGGGCTTATTGTATGGGATGAATGAAAAAAGAAACCTGTGTGCATCACCTACCCTAACCAAGTGCCAAGTCCCATGTGTAAACTTATCTTTATATTTTTTAAAGGGGTCATACCTGGTAGTTCTTGGGGGCTTCTTCTCTCTGTGTTTGGGGATTGCTCTTTATTTTGTTTTGGGGTCACACCCTGCAGCACTCAGGGTTTACTCCTGGCTCTATGCTCAGAAATTGCTCTTCGCAGGCTTGGGAGACCGTATGGGATGCTGGGATTCGAACCGCTGTCCTTCTGCATGCAAAGCAAGCCTCTTACCTCCATGCTATCTCTCCGGCCCAAGGGGTTTGTTCTTAAGTGTTTGGAGAACCATGCAGTGCTGGGGGTTGAACCTAGTAGGCTTCCTGCACAGAGCCCAGTGAACTATTTCTATAGCCATACACTTTCCATGTTATCTTAGTGAATGAACCTAAAGACCCCTGACATAGAAATCAATCTCATTTGTTTTTCTTTTGGGGCCACTGTGCTCAGAACTATTTAGTCCTGTGTTCAGGACTAATTAGTCCTGGTGTGTAAGGTAATAAATACCCAGCTGTTAACCCCAAACTAAAGTGTTCCCTCAACTTCCTTTTTCCTAACCTCTTTTTTTTGGTATGTAAAAACACACTGGATAGTTGCTTTTGTATCTGACTTGACCTCCCCCCACCTGGGATTTTTGAATAAAGAAAGGAGCCTGGCTTTGAACTCAGGAGAAAAAGCACATGGCATAGAGAGACCATGAGGAAAAAGCAGACTAACTCCAATTCATCTTTATACTGACTTGGTATTATTTCTCCACCACAACTGTGCTTCATCATACCAGCCCACCTAAAGGGTTAGAAATACAACATATGGCACCGGAGAGCTAGCATGGAGGTTAAGGTGTTTACCTTGCATGCTGAAGGATGGTGGTTCAAATCCAGGAACCCCATATGGTCCCCCAAGCCTGCCTGCCGGGGGTAATTTCTGAGTGTAGAGCCAGAAGTAGTATCCTGAGCACTGCCAGGTGTGACCCAAAAACCAAAAAAAAAAAAAAAATACAACATGTGGGGCAGACTCACCAATCGTGGATATATTTTTATTTTACACTGGTGGTGTTTGGGGAACCACATGGGATGCTTGGGATTGAACCTTGGTTGGTTGCATGCAAAGTAAAAACCCTATCCTCTGTATTACCACTTGATCCCAAAATCAATCCTATGGCTTACTCCTGACTTTTCATTCAGGATCACTCCTGGCAGGCTTGGGAGATCATATGGGATGCTGGGGATTGAACCAGGGTCAACCACATGGAAGACAAGTGTCCTATCCACTGTACTATAGTTGCAGACCTCAACCCCACGTTTTCTTCTTTTGGGCCACACCTGGTGACTCTCAGGGGTTACTCCTGGCTATGTGTTCAGAAATCACTCCTGGCTTGGTGGGACCATATGGGGATGCTGGGGGATTGAACCGAGGTCAGTCCTAGGCCAGTGCTTGCAAGGCAGACGCCTTACCTCTAGCGCCACCACTCAGCCTCTTAAAAATGTGTAGCTTAATTGGTGAATAATTTGCATTCAGTCATACAGTGAAAGGGGGCTCCATCTTGGACATGGGGGAGGCTGTTGGTCAGCCATCCCAGCTTCTCTCCAGGTCTCTGTGTTGGGATTGTTAGAGATCAGTGTATCCCAGAGTTGCATCCTAACACAACACATGCCATGACAGGTAGAACTTGAGAGACTCTGCTGCTAGATAAGCATCCTCCTTCGGGAATTGTATCTTTGGAATGCTTAAATGGGAATATAAGAATGTACCCCCACTGAGGAATGTAAGATAGAGGCCCTTTCAAAGGTCTCCTCTCAGAACATCTCTTAGCCATAAAAGGATATCTAGATAAGACCCGGGACATAGGAGGAATGAATTGTGACAACAAACCTTGATTGTCACAAGGTTGCATACCTTTGTTACTTTTGAACTAATGCATCTGTGTGCACCAATGAGATACTTGTGTTGCTAATCCTGTGGAACCTTTTATAAACCTTGTGCTTCCTCAGTTCAGGGTGTGAAGCCCAGTCTATGTCATCAGGAGACTGTTGCATCCCTGGCCACCCAAATAATAAAAAAAATCCCGTTTGTCATGGCACTACCAATTGGCAGTCTCTGTCTTTCTGGGTTTTGGGGCGATGGGCAACCCACTTTCCTGCCTCACCTTCTTCTCTGGCTCTCTGTACCTCCTAATCTGTTTTCATTGGAGCAGTCTGGATTTGGCGGACTGCTTCTACTTTTTCTCCTGTATCTCTGCCACCTTTGTCTTCTCTAACTCTAACAGGAGTATATGGTGCATCTTTCTGCAGGTGACATGTTTATAGCAACACCAACTTGGACATATGAAGTGGAATAGAAAAGCACCTGGACTTTCAAGACTGGTTAAAAAAAAATAGAGGGGGGCCAGAGAAATAGCACAGCGGTAGGGCATTTGCCTTGCATGCAGCCTACTCAGGGTGGACTATGGTTCGAGTCCCAGCATTCTATATAGTCCCCCATGCCAGCCAGGAGCAATTTCTGAGTGCAGGGCTGGGAGTAACCCCTGAGCGCAGCCCGGTGTGATCCAAAAACCAAAAAAAAAAAAAAAAAAAAAAAAAAGATGCAACAGGTCACACATGCTTCTATAAGCCAGCCAAGGCAGAACTGCCTCTGGGGTGGGGGACACTATGGTGGCAGGGGAGGAGGATCTGAGGGGTCCAGGCACCCCTGGCAGTGCTGTGTATGCGACGGCAAGTACACCAGGAGGGGACGGGGTACTCACGCCTCACGCTGAGTCGGGCCAGGGTGCGATCATGGTGGCTCTCACAGCCATAGATGCCCTGGTCGTTCAGCATCACGCTGAGGATGACGAGGCGGTGGATGTGGCCTTCCTGGACCATGGACAGGCGGGAATCAGCTTGCAAGGGCTCCCCACCGCGCACCCAGCGCACGGCCCCAGCCTTGTCTATGCGGCCTGTCTCCACCTCCAGGCATACGTCCTGGCCTTCCTCGGCCCTAACGTCCTGAAGCCGTCGCAGAAATAGCAGTTCCATTTCTGGAGAGGTACCCAAGAGGGGCTCTATCAGCCTGGGGGGAGTTCATGGGGGTCCAACTTTGCCCCCCTCCCATTCATTCTTCTGATCCCTTTCAGGGCCAGGGGGTCAAGGGCTGGGGCTGGGAGGGCTACTTTGTACATATCAGGACCAAACCTCGGACGTGGAGGCGGGCGCTGGTGGTGGCAGACCCTGCCTGGGCGGTCATTATCCCGGCATCATCCAGCTGGCAGTCCCGCACGGTCAGTGTGTGGCTGGAGCCGTTCTGGGCCACTTCTAGCCTGGGCCCTGGAGTGACCATGGCCCCATTGCGCAGCCAGGTGACTTCGGCATCTGGGGGGCACACTTCACACCTGAACACAGCATCGTCGCCCTCGTGAACCGTCAGGGGTGTCAGCTCTGAGACCAGCTTCACTGGCAGAGGTTCTAGGGGATGGGGTCAGGCAGTGAAGGTGGGAGGACTTCCTCGACCTCATTATCCCTCAGGGTCTGCACCCCTACTTTATTATTTCCTGAGGACCTACAAAATGGCAGTTTAGGAGGTGTCAACCCTGCCTCTCAGTCCTGGCTTGGTGCCCCACTTTCTGAGTCCCTAACAATGACAGGCCACTAGGAATCTTGTTTAGCCAGGACAGAAAAACATCAACCCCCCACTTCAGAGCTGGGGTTCAGAGAGATGGAGCAATTCACCAGTAGCACAGGACTCAGAAGCAGAGTCCAGGTTGGAACCCAAGGGTGTTAAGCTAGAAACTATTTTATTTTTTGGGCCACATCCTGTGATGCTCAGGGATTACTCCTGGCTATGTTCAGAAATTACTCCTGGCTCTGGGGACCATATGGGACCCCGGGGATAAAACCGAGTTCCAGCCTGGGTCAGCTGCGTGCAAGGCAAATGTCCTACTGCTGCGCTATCGCTCCAGCCCCGAAACTTTTTTTTTTTTTTAACCACACTGGCTGTGCTTGGGGCTTTTGCTAGGCTCTACATTTATTTCCGGGATCACTTTTGGTGAGCATGAGAGATCAGATGGGGTGTCAGGATTGAACTGGGTTGGCAGTGTGCAAGGCAAACACTATATTTACTGTATCATCATGCCCAGCTCTAGAATCCATGTTTAAGTAACTGGACTCACTTTCTCTTATTTGAGAGTCCTTAGAAAAGGATTCCCTGAGCCCTCCTTCCGGTAATAGGGGTTGGAGCCAGAGGGGTGGAGCAATTTGGGAGGTGAGGGGGGCCCAGAACAGTAAAGTGGTGTATGTTTGTTGGGAGTGCCAGGGCCAAAAAGATGGAAGGAGAGTGCTGTTACCTTCCACACTGACAAGGAAGATGCGGCTGTCCTGGGGCACGTCGCACAGGTACTCCCCACTGTCCCCGATCTGGGCCCCTTGAACTCGCAATATCTGCTTGGTCCCCGCCTGTTCCAGCTGCACCCGGCCCTGGCTGTCTAGTCGCTCCCCATCCTTGTACCAGCGTACGGGGCCTCCTGGCCCGGAGAGCTGCACCTCCAGTTCCAGGTCTTTGCCTGGAGTGCTACGGACCGTCGTCTGGGCGGCCTCGGGGGTCACCACCCGTGCAAGAGGCTCTGCAGGGTCAGAACTGGAGGTCACTGTTTGGAGAGACTCGAGGACATGGAGGTGGGGCAGGGGGGAAGTGAAATAGGGGAGATGTCAAATGAGACCGGTGAGGGGCATGAGAGAAGCGGGGACACTCAGGGGTCTTGGGGCACTGCACTCAGATTCTCTGGGTTCTACTCACCCTCCACACGCAAGGTGAAGGTGCGGCTGGGAGCCTCAGGGCCTGCCCCACACTGGCAGGTGTAGAGGCCTGCGTGGGAGGCAGCTACATCCCGGATGCTGAGCATGTGGCGGGGCCCTTCAGCATGAAGCTCCAGGCCCTGCCCAAGCTGCAAAGGAACCCCGTTGTGGCTCCAAGAGACCAGGGCGTCAGTCCGGGACAGCTCACAGCTCAGCACCACAGATTCTCCGGGAATCACACAGAGAGGGCCAGGGGCTGCCTCAGGGGCGAGGAAGTGCACGGGCGGTTCTGGACAAAGACAGGAGACATTAGCTTGGGCCCTGCTGCCACCCTGACCTGGTCCCGTGGGCCCCCACACTCACCCGCCACACTGACATTGAAGGTGACAGCCTCATCCCGGGTCTCACACATGTACTCCCCCGTGTCCTGGTGCTGGATGTGGGGCAGGGTCAGGGTGCGCACAGGTCCCTTGGCCCCCAACCTCAGGCCATTCGACACCTCCACCTCTAGACCATCTTTGAACCAGCGAACCCGCGACCCGGCGGGGGACACTTCACAGCGCAGCTCTGCGTGCTCCGAGACCCGAAACTGTAGGTCCAAGGAGCGGGCTACTGGGTGTACAATCCTCTCGGGGGGTGCTGGGGAGTGGACAGGGATGAGGGTACTCAGGCAGGCATCCCTCGCCTCCCAGGCTTGGTGCTCTTTTCCTCCCTGTGCAGCACATTTGCTTGGACCAGCAGCAAACAGATTAGGGGCACTCACAGCACATCAGGTGCTGAGCCTTGGGCTGATTTCCCCCATCCCCCCTGTACTGCCCAGAGATGGGGCTCTGATCATTGCACTTGGTAGACAAAGACTTGAGGCCTCTGTTTTTGTTTTTTGCAGGAGAGCATTCCCTCAAATGCTCATAGGACCATGCATTGCAAAACATTGAACCCGGCACTCCATATGCAAAGCATGCACATTCAAAATTTTTTAACCATTTTCCCCCTCTAAGTTAGTAATCACATCTGGCAGTGCTCAGGGATTACTTCTATAGGGCTCAAGAATCTTACAGGGTGCCAGGATCAAACCCAGGTTGGTTGTGTTGCAAGCCATGCACCTTCCCCGCTGTACTATCTTTCTTTCTTTTCCTTTTTTTTTTTTTTTTTTTGGTTTTTGGGTCACACCCGGCGGTGCTCAGGGGTTACTCCTGGCTGTCTGCTCAGAAATAGCTCCTGGCAGGCACGGGGGACCATATGGGACACCGGGATTCGAACCAACCACCTTTGGTTCTGGATTGGCTGCTTGCAAGGCAAACGCCGTTGTGCTATCTCTCCCGGGTCCTGTACTATCTTTCTGACTTTTTAAAATCATTTTGGAAATTGGCCTTGCAAGGTACCCTGGTTTGATCCTTGCCACCATATAGGGTTTCCTGAGTTCTGTCAGGAGTGATCCCGTGTAGGGCCAAGAATCCTACAGGGTGCCAGGATCAAACCCAGGTTGGCTGCATTGCAAGCTATGTACCTTCTCTCTGTATTAGCTTTCTGACTTTTAAACTATCTTGGAAACTGGCCTTGCAAGGCACCTTGGGCTTGATCCTTGCCACCATATAGGGTTCTCTGAGTTCTGTCAGGAGTGATCCTTGACAGGGATAGCTAGATGTGGCCCACAAACAAACAAACAAACACAAAAACAAAAAAAAACACAACTAAAATCCATTTCTGGATGCCCTGATACTACTTTAGAAGTAATTGACTTGCTTGAGGGTCAAGAAACAGAAAAGAATAGCCCCGGGCCCCCTACTCAGATCCGTATCAACCTGTCTCAAGTCTCCAATGTTCCTCATTCTTCACTGCTTTCTTCAGCATATAGAACAGCACCGACCTACTAGCCATTGCTTCATGAACATTTGCTGATCAATGGATGTCTGGATGAATGTATGTGTCTGCTAACTGAGCTCTCACTCATGGCAGGGGAACATCCACAACTGACAGGAGCCAGCCAGAGCTCTGAGACAGCTGAAAATGTGGAGGCTGGAGCTGTGGAAGGCTCGTGTTGTACATGGGAGGGACCCTGAGATGAGGAAAGTGGGAGCCTAGGTGTCTGTTGTTTGGCTTCCAGAGGGTCCCCGGAGTGCACACCTGTGACAGTGACGATGAAGAAGGCTGAGTCGTCTCCTGCATCACATACGAACTCGCCACTGTCCTCGGGCTGGGCAGCGGGCAGCACAAGGCGGCGGCGGGGTCCATCCGTCTCCAGCACCAGAGTGTCACTCTCCTCCACCTCCAGACCGTCCTTGTACCAGCGCACAGATGTGTCCTCCCGGGACAACTCACACAGCAGTGACACACACTCCAGGCTCACGGCGGCCAGGCTCACCTCGTCCCTCGGGTAGATGATGCGGACTGGGGGCTCTGCAGAATGGAAGCCTCCCAGCTTGTTACCATACTCCCTGTCCTTGCTGGAGCCACGGGGTGTCATCAAGCCCTGTCCCCCACAGTAAAAAGGAGTGATGCTGGGAATAATCATGAGATTAATAGTCACTAGTAGGGCTAGAGCGATAGCACAACAGTAGGGCCTTTGTTTGCCTTGCATGTGGCTGGCCCAGGACAGACTTGGGTTCTATCCCTGGCATCCCATATGGTCCCATGAACCAGGTGCAATTTCTGAGTGTATAGCCAGGAGTAACCCCTAAACATCACCGGGTGTGGCCCCAAAACAAATAAATAAAAAATAATCACTAGTGGTCTCGGAGGTCCCTGGGGCCATTCAGGAGCACAAAGAAGACTTTCCCACAGGAGTAGGAGTAATACAAGGTCAACAGCCACAAAGTATTAGAGGATCTACAATTTAGTCTCTGGGATCTCTGTGGCCAGAGGTATTACTGAATGCAGAATGCTCAATATTCCAATCTAAGATCACCTACCCACTTTGTTTAAGAGCATTCTTTTACTAAATCACATTACATTTCTGCAGTGTACCTTGTATTCTCCCTAAGGGGGTTTATTTATTTATTTTTGAATATTGGGCCATTCTCAGTATTGCTCAAGGCTTGCTATTTGCTCTGTAATCAGGCAAGGATCACTCCTGGAGGGGCATAGAGTTCTCTCTCTCTCTCTCTCTCTTTCTCTCTTTCCCCTTCTCTCTTTCCCTCCCCCTCTCCTGCCCTCTCTCTTTCTCTCTCCCCTTCCTCCCTCCCTCTTTCTCTGCCATACCTAATGAAGCTTGCACTCATGAATAATTTTTGGTGGGTGTTGAAGGGGCTGAGGATCAAAACCAGGTCGGAAGCTTGCAAAGCCCTACCTGCTGTATTATTGATCTAACCTTCCACTAATTTTCTCTCTTAAATACAGATTTTCTCTTTTTTTCTCCCCTCACATATTTATAAGTCAATAAAACTATGGGGCCAGAGTGACAATACAGTGAATAGGGCATTTGTTTGTACATGGCTACTTAGGTTTGATCCCTGGTATCCCATATGTACTCTGTGCATCAGCAGGAATGATTCTTGACTGCAGAGCCAGGAGTAACCTCTAAGCATCACTGGATGTGGCTCAAAAACAAACTATTTTGAGAGAAAGAGAGCAAAGGAAAGAGGGAGAAAGAGAGAGAAAAGTGCCACAGCAATTAGCTAATTTTAGAGAACTAAATGTGGACAAGTCACAGAAAGCCTTTGGCTTTTCTGGGGTTCTGAAATGGTAAGTGAAGGGTCTGAGGTAGTAAATATTTCCATATACCTTTCCTGAAGCTAGGTATTTCCATTATAACTAAATTCTCACAGCGATCTGGAGAGATGGGGGAATGCTCTGCTCCATTTATCAGATGAGAAAACCGAGGCACAGAGTGATGGAAAGTCCTCATCGACCATTTCTGCTCTGGGCTAGAGGGAGAACTAGCACCTGTTTGAGGAGTCTGGGGCAAGGTTGGCAGGAATGCTCTGGTGAGCTTGGCACCTCTGCCTTGAGCAGTCAGCCAAGGCTTGAGTGCTCCCCAGGGACACTCTGCTGATTGTGCCAATTTTCTTGCAGCTGCTTGAAGCGGAAGAAAGGAGGCGGCCGCTGTGCCCAGGGTGGGTCCCCCATACTCCCACTAAACCCCTGAAACAGTCTGACAAGCCCCAGAACTCCAGATACTCTGCTGCTCCACAAACAATGGGCTCCTGTGTGGAAGGCCAGAGAACTATGTGTTTCCGGGTCTGGGTTTTTGCAGCAGTGGGTCTGGCCTTGCACTGCCCTGTGTGGGCTGCTTCCAAGAGTCCAGAGGATGTAGGCTGGTTCTGGGGAACCCACAAGGCAGGCACATTGCATTGTGGCTCTCTGGAGGGACTGGAGAGGTGCTGGAAGCAAATGGAGTGAGAATAGGGGTGGGGGAGGGCTGTTCTCACAGCCAGACCAGAGCTTGGCACCTTGCCCCTTCCTGGCCTATAGTTGCAGCAGTGGTGTGGGGGTGAAAAAGCCCTGGAGGCTTGAAGTTTGGGGTTGGGGAGGTGGAGCATAAGCTGAGGCATGCGCAGCTTGGCCAGCATGTCTGATCAGGGCTGGGAGGCCAATCCAACACAGTAGAAGGCAGACATGGACAGAGGTCTCTTAAGTTCTTGGGGTTCATGTGTGTTTGCCTGCATAACCTTGGGCACAGGGAATTGAGGGACAGTAGGAATGGGTGGCAAGTCCGTGCCAGTGGCAGGAAGGTGGCTTGGTATAGACACTAAATTCTCCTGTACTACTCCACTCTCCAGATCTAAGACCCCCAACAACTGAGGACCCTGATGCTACCCCCTTGGGATGGACACTGTCACACGCCATCATAGTTGGCTCTTTTGATCAGATTTGAACATCCATCCTCCACCCCAACTTCAGCCTAAATTCCTTGAATGAACTCATTCAAGTTCTGGTTTTGAGAGAGGGGGTGAAGGTACTTTCTGCGTGCCTACTGGGCACCTCTACAAGTCTGGAGCATATACTGCACCCCATAGTGTCCCTGTACCACCTATGCTCCAACTTCCAACCACAGACTGGTTGTCCAGGTTCCCTGGTTGGCTGTCCACATTCTGGCCAGGACTAGAGGGCCCAGCCTAGACCAGCTCTGGGGGTGAGGAGGTTTTCTCAAAGATGCCCCTCATCTCTCTTGCTCTGCTCTCCCTATCCCATTGACCTCATCCTGCCCAGTTCTTATCACGAGGTATCGCCACATGTGAATCTCGTGTTTATTGATTTCACACAGTGAGAAGGGGATTTGCAAACTGAGATGTGCACAGCTGCCGGGAAAGACAAGTCTGGAGCGGTCTGGATGTGGGTTGCACACAAAAAAAAAAAAAAAAAAAAGGCAGGGACAAATGGAATGTAGGGGCCCCCAGTATGTGGGGCACTTGCTACTCGGCTCCCGCCGTCCGTCGCCAGCGGGGGAAGCGGGACCAGAGGCGCCAGATCTTCGGCTTTTTCAAGAGGACGCATAACTCCGGGTTGCTATTGGCACTGTCCTGACTTTGGTAAGATTCTGCAGGGGTCAAACAGAACACATCTGGGGGGCTGCCTGGTGCCTGTTTGTGACCTCTGCTGAACAGTGCCTTCCCCTGGCTCCTCAGGCAGATTTCTGGAAATGGACTGGCGGCAGTGTCTCTTGCACCCACAAATGAATGTGTGCAGCCCAGTTCTCCCTGGCCTATGGAGCTGTGAGACCTGGGTTTTTCCAGATAGGGGCCCTGCTCCTTGCTGTCCCATGCACACACACCCCAGCTACCCCTGTAGGACCAAGGGGGAGCCAAGCCGCACCTGTGACTGTGATAGTGAAGGAGGCAGCCTCATTGTCAATCTCACACAAGTATTCGCCAGAGTCCTCGAGCTGGACCTCGGGCAGCACTAGGCGGCGCACTGTGTCTTCCTTCTGCACCAGCCGTCCCGGACTGTCCACTATCTCCTTCCCGTCCTTGGTCCAGCGCACTTCGGCCCAGGGCCGGCACAACTCGCATGTCAGCACCACACGCTCCAGGCGCACAGCAGCCACATGCACTTTGCCACTGGGGTACACGATCCATGAGGACACGTCTGTGGAAGTGAGGTGGGGTAGGTGGGACTGGGCAGTGGGTGGGTGGAGCCCTGGTAGCTCAAATAGTCTCTTACAGCAGCAGGAGACACAGCTGCAGACCCAAGAGCTCATCAGAGCTGGAGCCAGCCTGCTGCGGAAGAGGAGGCCTCTCTCCTGCAGGACATGGGGGTGCATGAGGTTGGGGTCTCTCCTGTCTCTTGCAACTATCTCTAGGCTCCTGGGCAGGGCCTTTAAGAGCTGGAGGTGGGGTTCTCTGAAGCAATCATGACTCATGAAATAGACCCCAGGATACAACCCTGGGACAGAGGATCTTGGTGGTAAATTTGATCCATTGCAGGGCGGGAAGCGGGGCTGGAAGAGGGGTCCTGGGTGGGTTGGGAGGCACCTTGGACTGTCCTCATTGGGGTCTCCCACCTGTAATGGTGACAGTGAAGTAGGCACGTTCATCACCGGCCACACACTGGAACTCGCCGCCATCGGAGGGCTGGGCAGCGGGCAGCATAAGGCGGTGCTGGAGCCCCTCGTGCTCCAGCACCACGAACTCGCTCTCCACCACCTCCTGCCCATCCTTGTACCAGCACACCAGCGCTTCCTCACGGTCGACTTTGCATGTCAGTAGGACGCACTCAGAGGTGATGGCATGCACAAACACGTGCTCCTGGGGCTCCACGATATGCACCGGGGGATCTGGGGGGCACACATGGGAGATGGGAGGCCATGATAGTGGTCTGGCTCTGCACTGGGCCTCAAGTCCTGGGAGGACTCTGGGAGGGGTATGTCAGACTGTGCAGGAGGCACAAGACAGATGCAGAGCCCAATGGGGTAGGGGTGAAGTGTCCCCTCAGGCTCAGAGGCATTGGGTCAGCTGTAGAGGGCAGGAGGTCCTGGGAGTGGAAAGCCTTCACCAAGGCAGGGTTGTCACCTGCACAGACTGCCTGGGCTCATGCCTGCGTGGCTTTCATAGAAAGTCCTGGAGGGGGGTTTGCAAGGAGAGACAGGGGCTGAGTGCATGCTTGGTAGACAGAATCCCTGGCACTGCACGGTGCCCTGAGCACTGTCAGCTGTGACCCAAAAACAAAACAAAAAGGGGTTGGAGTGATAATACAGTGGATAAGGTGCTTGCCTTGCATGCAGCTGATCCGGGCTCAATCCCTGGCATTCTACTTGGTCCCCTAAGCACCACCAGGAATAACTCCTGAGTGCAGAGCCAGAAGTAACCCCTGAGTGTTACTGGGTATGGCCCCAAAACAAAAACAAACAATAAGTCCCCCTAACTGGGGGACTCTCCAACTATTCTTCTAGTGTGGATCTCAAGATTGATCCCAAGTATTTAAATTCTGGGGGTCTGGGGCCGGAGCGGTGGCACAAGTGGTAGAAAGTTTGCTTTGCATAAACTGACCTAGGATGGACTGTGGTTCCATCCACTGACACCTCATATGGTTCCCCCAAGCCAGGAGTGATTTCTGAGCACATAGCCAGGAGTAACCCCTGAGCGTCATCAGGTGTGGCCCAAAACCCAAAAAACAATTTTGGGAGGGTAATCTGAAAAGTGCATTTATAAATTTTTTTTCCTGGGGTGTGTGTTTGTGTGCACACTCAATGGTGTTCAGGGCTTACTCCTGGCTCTGTACTCAGGGCTCACATCTGGCAGTGCTTGAGGACTGTATAAATTTCTGGGAATCAAATTTGGGTTGGTGTGTGCTACACTAGTGCCTCATCCCTAGATTATCTCTCTGGTCCTGTATAAGTAACCAAAGGGCTTTGAGGCTTTCAGGATGGGCCAGGCAGTGCAGGGGATTGGGGTGGAGTGGAGGACCAGCTCAAGAGTCTGAGGTAGGACTATGACTCAAGAGTCTCAGAACCTCTCTGGACCTTGTTTCTTCCACTGTGACATGACTGTTGGCTATATTGTGGAGATGAAGTGAAAAAATTGTACTGAAAGTGTTGTGGAGATGAAGCAAAAAAATTGTATTGAAAGTGTCAAAGTGTTCGACTAGGGGAGCATCAGAGAAGAGCCAGATCCCTCTTTTCCTTCCCTGAAGTGTGGATCCTCACCCTAGTCCAGTGGTCCTCAAACTACGGCCCATGGGACCACATATTCTATTTGTTCCCATTTTGTTTCTTCACTTCAAAATAAGATATATGCAGTGTGCATAGGAATTTGTTCATAGTTTTTGTTTTTACTATAGTCCAGCAACCTGGTCTGAGGGACAGTGAACTGGCTCCCTGCTTAAAAAGTTTGAGGACCACTGCCTAGTCTTTGGGAGAAGAATGTGGTGTGGTTAAGTAGCAGGTGCAGAGGGAGAAACCACCAAGCTTGCACACACACACACACACACACACACACACACACACACACACACACACACACACACACACACACACGATGCCATGTAAGGTTATGTGGTTCCTGACCTGTGATGGTGACACTGAAGAAGGCCGAGAGCCCTTCGCTTCTGCACTCAAACTCGCCACTGTCCTGAACTCGGGCCTCTGGGAGCACCAGCCGATGTTTGCGTCCTTCTACCTTCACCAAAAGTGCCTCACTCTCCTCCACCAGCTGCCCGTCCTTGTACCACTTTGCTGGGAAGTCCAGCCGTGAGAGCTCGCAGGTCAACACCACCCGTTCCGAGGTGGTGAAGGTCAGGGACACTTTGTCCTGAGGGCTGAGGATGTGCACCAGGCTCTCTGTGGGGAGGAGTGCAGTCACACACAGTGACCCTAGGGGGCACCCCGCTCTGTCGGGTGCATGCACAGCCTAGCTGGGGCCCCCAACTGCTGTCTGCTGATTTGTTGGAGGTTTTATAAATAGCTTGGGGGCTGACACACCAGCTTTTGAGAGCAGTGGTTTGGGTGTGATAAGATTTCCTAGGAGACAGGGGCCCCTGGGACAGCTTGGTGGCAAGCATGAGGCTGTGAGTTCTGTCCCCAGTGTTGCTTACATGGGCCAAACAAGGTTGCACTAATTTGGCCATTTGGGGCCTTTTGCACCACAAAGGGGAATATGTTCTAGACTCACAGCAGATGTGTGAGTACCGCAGCCTTCCAGACAATAACAGGAAGGAAAGGGAAAACCTAATTTAAAATAAAGGGCCAAAGAGACAGTACAGTGGTTAGGGTTCTTGCTTTCCATGCATCTGACCTGGGATTGTTCCCAAACACTATATGGGGTCCCTCAAACCCATGTCAGGAGTGATCTCTGAACTCAAAGCCCAGAGTAAGCATTGAGCACTACACTTGCATACAGTGTGGTCCAGGTGTGGTTCCCAAACAAACAAAATGTTACTTAATAAATTAATTAAAATGAAAGAATTCTAGAAAGTCTGTTACAAATGTCGAGACTTAGCTCACCATGGTCCCTACCCAAGGGCCAGGGAATGTGCATTGTGAATTGGGCCTCCAGGCGGTCAAACACCAAGGATAATTTTGCCCTCACTTCTTCCCTTCTTCCCTCCCTTTTCTTTCACCACACCCAGGAATACTCAAGGGTTACTTTTGGATGCTGGGAATCAAACCTGGGTGAGCTGCATGTACCTGCTGAACCATTACTACAGCCCCCTCTTTAGTCACTTTATGCTGCACCTGTCAAATAGGACAATATACCAGGCTATTGAGGATTGTTTTTGTGGCCACATCTGGATACACTCAGGAATCACTCCTGACTGTACTCAGAGAGCTGAGGATTGAACCCAGTTGGGCCATTTGCAAGAGAAGTGCCCTACCCACTGGACCATCTGTCTCTCTCTTGCCCAAGGCTGCTGAGTGCTGAGGATCAGGTTCAATGAATATACATGAGATATATACATGATATGTGTATATATATATATATATATATATATATATATATATATATATATATATATGAGATATAATATACTTACTGTGCCCAGCTCACAATAAGTTGCTCTGAGAACATTAGTGATTTTCAGAGAAAGCTGGGATCCAAACAGTGACAAGGGGTCTAGGACCTGTGCCTCTTGGCTGACCTGGGGTGGCAGAATTCAGAAAGCCCAAAGAACTGGGCTGTGATGCTGTGGTAGAGTCAGGAGGGTTCTGCTCATGGCTTGCAGGATGGAATCTGTGGACCTCAGACCCTGCCATCTCAACCCTATTTTTTGTTTGTTTGTTTTTGGGCCACACCGGTGATGCTCAGGGGTTACTCTGTGCTCAGAAATCACTCCTGGCTTGGACAACCGTATGGGACGACAAAGATCGAACTAGGTTCGTGCTAGGTCAGCCGCGTGCAAGGCAAATGTCCTACTGCTATTCTAACGCTCTGGCCCCCACAACCCTATTGGTAGCTGCTGCATCTGTCCCAGCCCACCCCAGTCCTCAGCATACCAACCTTGGATGGTGAGAGCGGCCGAGTCCTGCACTCCTGGGCAGCTGAAGCCCACCAGGGCGCCGCTGTCACGGTGCTTGACTTTCTGAAGGATGAGCCGGTGCTGTGGTCCATTTTGCTCCACACGGTAATTCAGGGTGCCAGGCTCCACCTGGCCCTCAGGTTCGCAGCTCCGGAGTTCTGCCCCGTTGAGGAACCAGGTTCCCTGGATGATGGTGGAGAGATGCAGCGAGAAGACCGCATCTTCCCCGTCATACACCTGCACATCCTCCAGCCCCGTCACGAGGCGCACTGTGGGAACTGAGAATGGGGGGAAGAGGGTCAGAGGGGAGACATGAGCCCCAGCATGGGGGCCGATGGGCTGCAGGCACAGGAGAGGGCAGGGCCACTCACCCAGGTGAGCCGAGCCCTGGAACTGCACATGTGGGCTGCGGCCGTGCTCGCTGACTGTGCAGATGCGAAAGCGGTAGTCGCCCTCAGCAGGCACAGAGTCTCCGGGCACCTCCACGGCACCTGCCTTCTCAATGCTGAAGCACTGGACCCAGTCTTCCGAGCCCACCTCCTGTCGCTCCAGGCGGTAGATGAAGGGGGTCTCGGGAGCAGGCTCGGGGGCCTTCCAGGTCAACAGAACTGTGTTCTTGTGGCCCTTAAACATTTCTACCAACACTGGGGGCCCCGGAGGGTTGTGCTTGATTCCTGCCAAAAGCAAGGTTAGCAGCGCACCTCTGCAACCCTAACTATCCTCCCATTCCCCCCCCCCCACTCTGTGCCCCACCTTTTATTTTTTTAAACATTTATTTATTTAGGTTTTTGGGCCACACCTGGTGCTCAGGGGTTACTCCTGGCTCTGTGCTCAGAAATTGCTCCTGGCAGGCTCAGGAGACCATGTGGGATGTCAGGAATCGAACCTGGGTCCATCAGGGTCGGCCACGTGCAAGGCAAATGCCCTAGTGCTGTGCTATCTTTCCAGCCCTGTGCCCCACCTTAAGCTCACTCTGCCAACCCAGCCTGATCACTCTCCTGTCCCTGCCCTCTCTATTGCCTTTTAGGAATCTACTGTGGGGGCCTCACGTTTAACTCGGAGCAGAGTAGAGGTGCGAGAGTTGCCCAGGCGGAAGGTGACCTCGCCTGCATCTTCACGGGTGACCCCCGGAAGGACCAGGGCATGCATGTGGCCGCAGCTGCTCTGGCAGGTGGCAGGTAGGTCCTCCCCATTTCGGCTCCAGTGGCCCTGAACCCCCGACTCCTGCGTCTCCACCAGCAGCACCGCATTCTCTCCCTCCAGCACATCGAGCTTCCGGGGCAGGCGCTTCAGGATGGGCCCTGGGAGGCGGATGGATCGGTTGTCAGAGCGGGCTCTGGGCCCCGTGTACCCGTGGTCCAGTCAGTTCCCACGGGCTCCCCACCTTTGACAGTCACGTTGGCCACCGTGCGAACACGGCCCCGCATCTCGCACAGGTAGACACCGTCATCGTCTGCCTTCAGCCTGTGAATGATGAGGCGGCGGACAGGGCCTTCTTCGATCTGCTCGTACTTTCGGCAGGGCAACAGCCGCTGGTCCTCACGGAACCAGGCAGTGGGAATGCGGGAGTTGGGGACCTTACACTCCAGCACCACGATCCCTTGCTCCCGGCCCTCCACATCCTGTAGTGGCCGGGAGAAGCGGAGACGGGGTTCTGTGGAGAAGGGAGATGCCAGAGGTACCTTTGAGGATCACATCAGGACCCAGCCTAGCCCAACCCCATAGGAGCTCCTGCCCTCTGTTCTTCTCCAGGGTCATAAATGTGGAATCAGAGAAAAATCTACTCAAAGCGATGTTTGGCCCCCAAAACCAAAATAAAGAAATAAATAAAGCCCTCTCCTTTGCCTTTCCTCTTCTTACATAGCAGCATAGTAATTCAGTGGGAAAAGAGCGGAAACTTGCCAGTTACTTTTTATTTTCTTCTCTCCTCTATCAAAATGTCTGAAAAGGCTTTTGCAGCCAGGCCTCTCCTCTGGGACTAACAGAACAGGCCTGAGAGTGAATCTTGCCTTCACTAAAATGTGTATTCAGGGGCAGAGAGATAATACAGGGGTTAAAGTGCTTGGCTTTTGTAAGCCTGACCCTGGTTCCACTTCTGGTAACACTTAGGGTTCCTTAAGTACCACCAGAAGTGATCTCTAAGCAGAGAGCTGGGAATAAGCCCTAATTACAGTTGGGTGTATTCCCCAATCCAAAAACCAAAAGAGCTAAAATTGTGTATTGAATTAAACAATCCCTTTTCATTGATCTCTGAATCAGTATTGACTGCATATTAGAAATCTGGATTTAGGGGGCCGGAGAGATAGCATGGAGGTAAGGTGTTTGCCTATCATGCAGAAGGACGGTGGTTTGAAACCCGGCATCCCATATGGTCCCCCGAGCCTGCCAGGAGGGATTTCTGAGCATAGAGCCAGGAGTAACCCCTGAGCACTGCTGGGTGTGATCCAAAACCAAAAAAAAAAAAAAAAAAGAAATCTGGATTAAGACAACCTTCAAATGTTCCTCTTAGCTCTCTCCACTGAAAGAGGGGTGTAAAATAACAACCTTAGGCCTGTGCATATTAAGAGTTTCTCAATGCTGTTTGTCAAAAAATAGTTTATCACTATGCAGTTCTAAATTACTTGGGGGAGTTTAAGAAATTCCAAGTGGTGGGGAAAAAAGAAAATAAATTTTAGGAGACCCCTACTAAAACCCAGTCCCTGGGAGATTGGAGGTTAATAGCCAATGGATTTGAATGTTTTTGTTTTTGTGTTTAGTTCACACCTAACTGAGCTCAGGAATCATTCTTGTAATAAGTTTTGGCAGGCTCAGGAACCCTATGGGATCCAAACCCTGGTCGGCATGTGCAAGGCAAGCTCCCTACCCACTGTACTATCTCTCTGGCTCCGAAAAACACATTTTTTTTTATTTTTGGGCCACACCCATTTGACGCTCAGGGGTTACTCCTGGCTATGCGCTCAGAAGTCGCTCCTGGCTTTGGGGACCATATGGGACGCCGGGGGATCGAACCGCGGTCCTTCCTAGGCTAGCGCAGGCAAGGCAGGCACCTTACCTGTAGCGCCACCGCCCGGCCCCCGAAAAACACATTTTAAGGGAAGGCAAGGTTCATTCCCAGGTCTGTTTTGTTAGTCCTAGAGGGGAGACCTGGCTGAGGAAGCCCCTTGAGAATTCCAACTTTGGAATTCTGTTATTGTTGTTCTTTGGTATTGGGGATCCAACTCAAAACCTCACATATAGGAGGCATGGGTTGTACTACTGGCTCAGCAAATATGTGTGTGTGTGTGTGTATTCTTTTTCTTTCTTTTGTTTTTGTTTTTGTTTTAGGGCCACACCTGGTGACGCTCAGGGATTACTCCTGGCTATGTGCTCAGAAATCGCTCCTGATTTGGAGGGACCAAATGGGACCCCGGGAGGATTGAACCACGGTCTGTCCTAGGTCAGCGCGTGCAAGGCAAACATCCTACCGCTTGTGCCACTGCTCCGGCCCCCTATTCTTTTTTTTCTTAGGTCATCATTTGAAGTGAACAGGGGAGCCCGAGTTGGAGGGGCCCGGAAAGCCCTTCTCTGGCCTTCCGAGGGTCTCGTGGTACCTTTCACGTGCAGATGCACGGCACTGAGAGTCTGTCCCGCAGAGTTGCGCGCGGCACACACATAGAGCCCGCGGTCCTTGGCCTGGCAGTACAGCACCTTGAGCACGAAGCCACCGTCGCGGTCCCGGTACATGAGGCGCCGGCGGTCGGGGAGAAGGGGCCGGCCCTCCCAGTGCCATTCGATCTCGGGCTCGGGCTTGCCCATCACGTAGCAGCGGAACTTGGCGTGCTTGCCCTCGTTGACCCAGAAGGTCTTGGGCGCGCACTTGCTTGGCTCCACCGCGGGCCTGGGGGACTGCTCCTCGGGGTCTGGGGGAGGACTCTCGGGGGGCTGCTGCACCTGGATCAGCGCCCCGGCTTGCACGCGGCCGTGCGCGTTGCGGGCGTGGCACACGTAGACACCGGAGTCGGGGAGCCTCGCTGCCAGGATGCGCAGCACCAGGCTCGAGGCCCCGCTGCCCTGGGCACTGCCCGGCTCCAGCGCGAAGTGGGTGCGGTCCCACACTTCGTCTAGCGCCATCCCGTCTTTCTCCCAGTGCAGGGTAGGCGCCGGCACGCCCCGCACTTGGCACTCGAGCACCACCTCCGCTCCCCGCAGCACCCACTGGGACTGGGGCCCACTCAGGACCACCGGGGCCCCCTCTCCAGTGCCCGGCGGCGGCCGTGGGCTCTCGGAGGCAGGGGGCTCGGGCTCAGGCTCGGATTCGGGCTCCGGGGGCTCCAGCACCGTGATCGCGGCCGCCGCGTAGGCCTCCCCGGCCTCGTTGCGCGCGCGGCACACATAGACCCCCGCATCGGTGGGCCGCGCGCGGCGCAGCAGCAAACCGTGCTCCGCTCCGTCCTCCGGGAAGCTCAGACGCTCCGAAGCCTCCAGGGCTTGCCCGCCCTTCTCCCACACCACCGTGGGAGGCGGCTCCCCCAGCACCACGCACTTGAGCTCGGCCTCGGCGCCACTTACCACCCGCACGGGCCGCGGAAAGCGCAGAAAGCACGGGGGAGCGCTTCCCTGATTCCCGCAGCTCGCCTTCATCTTGGGGGCTGCTGCAGACAGGGCGCGGGGTGGGCGAGCGGCCTGCAGCTGAGTTCGAAGTGGATAGCTGGGGAAAAGGTGTTCCGCCCCCCCCACCCCAAGCCCCTGGGGTGGGCGTGCCTG
The DNA here is from genome assembly GCF_024139225.1 of Suncus etruscus. NCBI lineage: Eukaryota > Metazoa > Chordata > Mammalia > Eulipotyphla > Soricidae > Suncus > Suncus etruscus. The sequence continues at coordinate 31,745,229 of NC_064849.1, read as the reverse complement.
GGCACAGGGGGCGGGGGCCGGGGGGGGGAACCTCTGTGCTGCGCGCACTTTCCACTAGCCTCCTTACCCTGGGCCTGGAGCTGAGCTCTCTCTGGGCAGCAGAAATTCCCGGCCTGGAGCCCAGGACTCTGGGGGCAGTCCTTCCTGTCTGCCTGTGCAGCCAGGGGCCAGGGCAGCCCAGCTTCCTGCTCAGGAGGGCCTGATCCCAGCCCCCTTCCACACAGTAGGGGGCCTCTCTCCCCTCCTCCTTTCCTTCTCCTGACGCCAGGTCCCCAACAGCTCTGCCAGGCTGGGGCCTGAGTGGCAGGGGCGCCTGTCACTGTCAATCCCAAAAATATTCTCTGATGACACAGCTGGAGGAGAGAGCCCAGACTGTGGCTCCTACAGGCTAAGTATAGAGCAAGCCAGGATGCCCCCCTACCCCTCACTGGACACCCCCTTTCTAGTCCCAACCCCCACACCCCTTTCCTTTGACTGGCCCTAGCAACTGCCTCTTGGAATGGGGCCCCAGAAGACCTGAGTCCTGAGTCTCTGACAAATAGCACTTTGAATAACTCACAACCCCCCAGCTCCCCAATCTTCCTACCCCCCAATGTTAGCGCTACTGGGGGCTGAGATGTAATTCCCTCAACAGTGTGTGTGTGTGTGTGTGTGTGTGTGTGTGTGTGTGTGTGTGTGTGTGTGTATGGGGGGAGTGTAACCCATCTGCTGGTCTCATGGGGGAAGGGGTTGTTGTGCGGGGGCAGGTCAATTGGGGTGAGTCCCTCCCCAACCCCTCCCCACATTCCTGGCGGGAGTGGGAGATAAGACCGAGGACCACAGACTTGTGCGTCAGAGATAGGAGACCTCAATGCCACGGGCAGGGGCCACTGTGCCCATGGGGCGTGGGAAGGCCAGGGGGTGGGGGAGAAGACGAGAGGGCAGGGTTTGGGATGGGGAGGGGAGAGTGGGGAGGTCCCCAGAAAACCCTGAAAGAGGGGGCACAGGCAGAGTGTGGGTTCACTGTGGCTGGCCCAGGTGAACCATGAACTCCCAGCTGCCACCACTGCTACTCTTGCTGCTTTTGTTGCTGGCACCACCTGGTCCCCACGGCTGCCAGGAGCCAGAATTGGACAGGGAGCTCGTCCTGGCCAAGGTCAGGGTCCTATTCCTGGATGCCTTGGGATCCCCAGCAGTGCCCCGGGAAGGTGGGGATCCTGGAATTCGGCGTCTGCCCCGAAGACACGCAATGGGGCGTAGGGTCCTTGAACCTGAGGAGGAAGATGTCTCTCAGGCCATTCTGTTCCCTGCCACAGGTAAGATGGGGCTGGAGGAGGCGCAGGTGGGCACTTGGAGAAATGGCGCCATCCAGGTACACATTGCCTGGGCTAGGGAGCCAGGCAGAGTTGGATTTGAATTCCAGACCGGTTAGAACATGTGGTCCAGTTCCTCACCCCAGCATGGACCCCTCTTAGGAATGAGGAAGATGTGGGGGCTAGGTGCGTGGCATGCTGGAGGCATTGGGGAACTGTAGACAGAGGATTGCGAGTTTGCAGAAACACAACTAAATATGGCTTTTAGCCAGCCCCCTGGATGCCACCTCCTTGCTTCTCCCTGCACCACACCATGCTTGTGAGTGGCCCCAAGTATCTGAGATCTGTGAAGTTGTGAGGACTGTAGGTGGCACAGTGGTTGGGAGGTTTTCTTCTTCCTTCCACTTCTCTTCTCAGTGTTCCCCCTTTCTCTCTTGCTCCTTGATTGTCTCCTTTGGGTAGACTCTCTGGTCCTGGAACCTCTCTTAGAGAATCCTACTTCTCTGTGCTTTAGTCCCCATAGGGCACAGTGACTCTAAGTGTGGTTTTTGGGTTAACCCCGTTGTTAAAAATCGCCTCACTTAAATATTTTTTAATGGAATCATATTAAGATAGTTACAAAGTTGTTCCTGATTGAGTTTGTCACACAACGTTCTAATAGCCATCCCTTTTGCAGTGCACATTTTCTGCCATCACTGTCCCCAATTTCCTTTCTGCCACCCCCTCCTCAAACCTCTATGGCAGCTATTTTCTCTCTCTCTCTCTCTTTTTTTTTTTGGGGGGGGGCCACACCCGGCGGTGCTCAGGGGTTACTCCTGGCTGTCTGCTCAGAAATAGCTCCTGGCAGGCACGGGGGACCATATGGGACACCGGGATTTGAACCAACCACCTTTGGTCCTGGATCGGCTGCTTGCAAGGCAAATGCCGCTGTGCTATCTCTCCAGGCCCTTCTCTCTCTCTTTCTATCTCTCCCTCTCTCTCTCTCCCTTCCTTTTATTCCTTTAAACATTTCCGAAAGAGTATCATGCATATAACATAACTTTTCAACACCCAGTTCTTGCCCAGAATTTTTTTACTTTTCTGATAAATATTTTGGTTGTGTTTTGGGGTCACACCCAGTGGTGCTCAGGGCTAACTCTTGGTGCTCAGGGATCACTCTTGAAGGACTCAGGGGACTATATAGGGTTGTGGGGGATGAAACCCTGTCAACCATATGAAAGGCAAATGCCCTATCTGCTGTACTATTATTGCACTAGCCCTGACACAATTTTTTTATTGGCACAATTAGTGTGAGGCTCATCAATTTTTTTTTGAGAATTTGTTACCTTGGAACCCCAACAACCAGTCCTTCAATAGGTTCTGGCTGAGGAGAACAAGCCAAGTGCTCTTTCTAGAAAGATCTGTCTGTCCTGTATTTTGAGCTGTCTCCTTCAATCTTCCCTTCTCTTTCTTGTTGGTGTTAACTTGCCTTTTAACATCAGGCTTATGGGGCTGGAGCATTAGTTTAGGGGACATGGTGTTTGTCTTAAACAAGGCCACCCAGGTTCAATCCCTAGTATCCCAATTACTCCTGTGCCTTCCAGGAGTAATTCCTTACTGAAAAGCCAGGAGCCCCAGGGCCCAGCAGGGACAGGTCAGCAGCGGTGGGCAGCTCACAGCCTCCATGAGGGGTGCACGATCCAGCGCTCTCTGCCCAGCTCTTGGAAGGAGATGTTGAGGGCCGTTAGCTCAAAATACAGAACAGACAGATCTTTCTAGAAAGAGCACTTGAACATTGCTGGGTGTGCTCCCAAAACAAAATCAGAGTTACTGTAAAAAATGAATCATGCAATGTTGTCGCTGTGTATAAAGCTACAGGGAGTAATATTGCTAATGCCCAAATACTTATGTTTACCCCCTCCTTTAAGGCACTACTTCCTAGGGCTAGATAGATTGTCTGCGGACTGGTGAAGGCATGGGCTGGGTCATTCAGCCAGGGGGTATATGAAGTGGCAAAAATCACAATAGAGATATGACAATGGTTTAAGTTTTTGCAATCCTTTAATGAGGAAGTGACTGTGGGTACTTTTGTCACAGATTAGAGACAATCCCCAGGCCTGGCTGCCTGTTTAGAGATTTCCCCTCCTGCTGAGGGGGAGGTTCTCTGGGGGTGCCAACAACCTTCTTTCTCTGTCTCCTGTAGGTTTGGGCTGCGAGGATGAGCCAGTGGCTGGGCCGCTGACCCAGGACTCCGAGGAGGGCCTCTTCACCTACGTGTTCCGGCCATCCCAGCACATTCGAAGCCGCCGGGTGACCTCGGCCCAGCTGTGGTTCCACACAGGCCTGGACAGGCAGGCCACAGCCGCTGCCACCAATAGCTCTGCCCCTGTGCTCGAACTGTTGGTATTAGCATCTGGGGGTCCTCAGGCTGTGCCCATGTCCCTGGGCCTGGCCCCCTCTCGCTGGGCCGTGCTGAACCTTGCTGCCTCTGCTTTGCCATTGCTCGTACAGCCAGTTCTGGTGCTGCTGGTGCGCTGCCCTCTCTGCCCCTGCTCTGCCAGACCCGAAGCCACACCTTTCCTGGTGGCCCGCACCCAGGCCCGGCCACCCAGTGGGGGTGAGCGTGTCCGCCGCTCCACGCCACCACTGTCCTGGCCTTGGTCGCCGTCAGCCCTGCGCCTGCTGCAGAGACCAACCGAGGAGCTGGCAGCACATGCCAACTGCCACCGAGCGGCTCTCAACATCTCCTTCCAGGAGCTGGGCTGGGAGCGCTGGATCGTGCACCCCCCAAGCTTCATCTTCCATTACTGCCACGGAGGTTGTGGGCTGCCCACCGCTGCCGACCAGTCCCAGCTGGGCCCCGGGGCTCCCCCAACACCCCCCACTCAGCCTCTCTCCTTGGTGCCCCGGACTCAGGTCTGTTGTGCTGCTCTCCCGGGCACCATGAGGCCCCTCCGTGTACGCACCACCTCAGATGGAGGTTACTCGTTCAAGTACGAGACGGTGCCCAACCTCCTCACACAGCACTGTGCATGCATCTGAGCGACCCACTACTGGCCGCAATGCCCAGAGGAAAGGTGGGGTGGTGGGAAAGAGGGCACTGCTAGCCCAACCCTGTTATATGTGACAATAACAAGGCTCCCCTCTTCCACCCTTCTAACATGACAATAAACAGGTCTCCCCCCATCCCTGTAATGTGTGACAATAGATAAGTTCTTTTGACTTGGTGCCTCTCAGGTTTCTGACTTGATGGGGATAGGGGCTGTGGGCTTCTAAGCAGATTATGAGATAATAGCTACTTGTCCTTGGAGCTTTGGGGTTTGAGGGCAGCAGAAACAGGATGGGTACTGAAGGAATTGCCATGTTTGGGGCTGCTATAAAGTGCTCCAAGCTCTTGACAATATTTTGGGAGGCAGGATGGGTCCTTGAGCAGGGCAGGCTGACCTGGCAGTGGGCTTGCCTGCCTGGTTGCATGTAAAAAGCCAGAATCTGCCCCCTCAGTTTCCCCTCAGTTTCTAGGCTCCCTACCTGCTCTGTCTGAGCAGAGGGCTACCTGGCTCACTGTTGGGGTGATTCAGAGACCAGCCAGAAACTATGCCTTCTGGTCAGTCAAGTTTGGATCTTTCAAGTCTGTGGGTGTGGGGCAAAAAAAAAAAAAAAAAGATGCAACAGCTGAACTGAAATGAGTCAGAGGGTGAGGGATGGACATAGATATTTGTAATTCTTGGGGCCAGAGAGATGGCACAGCGGTGGGGTGTTTGCTTTGCACACGGCCCTTCCAGGAGGAATGGTGGTTTGAATCCTGGCATCTCATATGGTCTCCCAAGCCTGCCAGAAGCTGTTTCTGGGTGCAGAGCAAGGAGTAACCCCTGAGTGCTGTCAGGTGTGACCCAAAAACCAAAAAAAAAAAAAAAAGAATGATTGTAATTCATTTGTGGAATATTAAATAAAAAGACAATCTGGTAATAATACCCTAAGACAGTAGAGATGAGGACTAGGAGGACTGGTCTACAGTAGGAAGCTTGTCACAAAGAGTGGGGGAGTGTGGTTAGGGTAAAAAGGGATCACTATGACAATGAAAGTTGAAATGATCACTCTGGAACAGAACTGGGTATTAGGAGATAAAGTAATATACATCACAGCCCTTCAGTAACAGAATTGCAAACTACAGTGCTTACAAAGGAAAAAGAAAAAGAGACAGAGAAGAAAATGTCTGCCATGGAGGTAGTCCAGGGGAATGGGGGTGGGAGAGACCAGGACACTGGTGGTGGGTGGGAAATGTGCACTGGTGAAGAAATGGATGTTGGAACATTGTATGACTGAAACTCCGCAACTTTGTAACTGTGTATCTCATGTGATTTGATTAAAAATTTATACATACAAAAATACACAGCAGAGTAATAGCAAAGTGGTAGGGTATTTGCCTTGCATGCAGACAACCTGGGACAGACCTGGATTTGATCCCTGGCATCCCATATGGTCCCCTGAGCCTGCCAGGAATGATTTCTTTTTGTTTGTTTTTGTTTTGTTTTGTTTTGTTTTGTTTGTTTTTGGGCCACACCTGGTGATGCTCAGGGGTTACTCCTGACTGTGCTCAGAAATTGCTCCTGGCTTGAAGGACCATATGGGACATTGTGAATTGAACCCAGCTCCACTAGGAGCAATTTCTGAGTTCAGAGCCAGGAGTAACCCCTGAGCACCATCAGGTGTTCCCCGTCCCCCACAAACAACCCAAAAAAAACCACATAGCAACTGTACAGGATAAGGGCAGAAAGGTGGAACGGAGAGTGACAGCCCTCCAGATCTTGAGGCCTCTGAGAACTGCAGCCTGACCTGGAGTGGGATTCTGGAAGCCTCTTCCTCCCCTCTGTCACACTGCGCCCCTGCTCTGTCAGGGTACAGAGCACACCCTGTCTCTGGGTACGGGGCATGCTGTCCTCTGAGATTTTTGGGCACAGAGTTTTGATCCAGAAATGCAGTGCTTCCTGACTGGGGTCTGCCCCTTCCTCTTGTCTCCCACTCTTCTGTCTTAGCTCACTGTCCTAACTCCCTTGAAGTGGGATGCAGGGGCCGTGTTCAGAAAGACAGTGCAGAAGTGTGTTGATACTCACACAGCAACTAGTTTCAGACTTCTTCCTCCTCCCAGTGGAGCAGGAAGGGATTTGGAGATGGAGGGGGTCAATGCCTTTTCTTGCTTGTGAACCCTGGAAAGCACCCCCAAACTATATTCCTGCTTGAGCTCCAAGGAGATCTTGTCCATCTCTGTCCCCAATTTTGCACAACACCTTTATCTAAAGGCAGCATTGTCATTCCTGCATGCTTAAAACTGAGGTTCCGGGGCCGGAGAGATAGCATGGAGGTAAGGCGTTTGCCTTTCATGCAGAAGGTCATCAGTTCAAATCCCGGTGTCCCATATGGTCCCCTGTGCCTGCCAGGAGCAATTTCTGAGCATGGAGCCAGGAGTAACCCCCGAGCATGCCGGGTGTGACCCAAAAGCTACAAAAAAAATAAAAATAAAAATAAACCCCAGTCTTCCACATGCATAGAATGAGTTCAGCCCACTGGGCGTTTAAAAAAAAAAAACTGAGGTTCCTTCTGGGGAACCCCAGTAGTTCATTCTGGGAGCCCTACTGGTCTGGGCCAGTGCTGGGAATGGGGAGCTTTCCTCAGGCCTGTCTAAACTCCACACTTTTCTTCTGGCTTCATGGCCAGACTCTGCTCCTCATTGAGTGAAGCCTTTCCTGGCAAGCTCCAATCTCCCTGCTTAGAGCATTGATTCCCCTTCTGCTGGGGCTGTGAGGACCGACCCCATGATGGGCAGCTTTTTCCTATTCTAGTTCTGAGGTCTGAGCAGGGTCCACATCTTAAGGGAACACAGGGTCTTCCCACTCTACCATTTAGCAGATGGGGATAGCAAGGCTCCCTAACAGGGAGCCAAAGGGGGAAAAGTACAACCTGGTGAGTTTTTTTCTTTATTTGATTTTGACTTTTGGGACATAGTTAGTGGTGACTAGATTTACTTTTGGCTCTGTACTCTTGGCATTGTTCAAGGGACCATGTGTGTGGTGCTGTGGATCAAATTCTGATTGTCAGTGCACAAGGCAAGTGCTTAGCTAGTGTATTATTTCTCCAGCCTCAATGTGTTGAATCTTACAGAGCTAAAACATTCCATCCTAAAGAGTCATCCTAGAGTTGGTGGTGTGGCTCAATGGTAGAGTATTTGTCTTACAACTTGTGAGGCCATGGATTCTAGCTGTGATCCTGAAGGAAAAAAATAGGGAGGGAAGGAAGGAAGAAAAGAATGAAGGAAAAAGAAAGGAGATAAGTAGATGGATGAAGTAAAGGAGGGAGAAAGAATCTTTATTTTTAGCTAAATATTTTTGTTTAAATTTTTTTTTCTTTTTGGGTCACACCCAGCAGAGCTCAGGGGTTTCTCCTGGCTCTACACTCAGCAATTGCTCCTGGCAGGCTCGGGAGACCATATGGGATGCCGGGATTCGAACAATCAACCTTCTGCATGTGAGACAAACACCTTACCTCTATGCTATCTCTCTGGCCCCATGTTTAAAATTTTTTTTAATTAAAATTTTTTTATTTCTTATTTTTGGATTTTTGGGCCACACCTACAATGCTCAGGGTTTATTCCTAGTTCTGTACTCAGAAATCACTCCTGACAGGACTTAGGAACTATATGGGATGCTGATATCAAACCTAGGTTGGTCCCTTGCAATGCAAGCACCCTACCTACTGAATTATTGGTTCAGTTCTCCATTTCCCCCCACAGTCTGCTGTGCTCAGTATTTGGCTCTAAGTCAAGGATCATTCCACCCAGGGCTCAAGGGACCATATGGGGCTCTAGAAATCAAAACCAGGTCAGTCAACCAAGTCAATAAAAGTTTCTGTACTATCTCTCTGGTCCCAAACTGCCTTTAATTCTATATATCTTTCTTTACTTTTTGTCTCTGTACTATCTCTCTGGTCTCAAACTGCCTTTAATTCTATAGATGTTTCTTTTATTTTCTTTTGCTTTTGTGTGTGTGTGTGTGTGTGTGTGTGTGTGTGTGTGTGTGTGTGTATGTGTGTGTGGCTAATCCAGCAATAATCAGGGATTAAGTCCTGGCTCTGCACTCAGGAATTATTCCTGTTGGTGCACAGTAAGCCAGACAGGATGCGAAGGATTGAACATATGTTGGCCACATGGAAGGCACATGCTCTACCTGCTGTGCTATAGCTCCAACCCCTAATCCAATAGTTCTTTCTATCTGTATATGTGTGGTCATTTTGAAGGATTGACTTAGGGACCAGGGGGGTAGTATAGCAGGTTGGGAGTTTGCCTTGTACATGGCTGATATGGTTTGATCCCCTGCATCCCATATGGTCTCCCAAGCCCACCAGGAGTTGATCCCTCAGTGCAGAACTAGGAGTGAGCTCTGAGCACCTCTGGGTATGACCCCAAAACTAAACCAAAAGAAATAAAAAATAGGGCTTGGAGAGATAGCACAGCGGTGTTTGCCTTGCAAGCAGTCGATCCAGGACCAAAGGTGGTTGGTTCGAATCCCGGTGTCCCATATGGTCCCCCGTGCCTGCCAGGAGCTATTTCTGAGCAGACAGCCAGGAGTAACCCCTGAGCACCGCTGGGTGTGGACCAAAAACCAAAAAAATAAATAAATAAATAAATAAATAAAAAATAAAATAGAGGTTTGTCACTTATACCTTAGAACCTATGTTTATTCCTGAATTTTTTTCCCCAAAATGTTTTTTGTTTTTTGTTTTTGGGTCATACCCGGCAGCGCTCAGAGGTTACTCCTGGCTCTACACTCAGAAATCTCTCCTGGCAGGTTTGAGGGACCATATGGGATGCCGGGATTCGATCCACCATCCTTTTGCATGCAAGGCAAATGCCCTACCTCCATGCTATCTCTCCGGCCCCTCTCCCTCGAAATATGTGAGATTCCCCAAATCTTTCCCAAAGTCTAAGAGTCATTGGTCTGGGGTATTCCTTCCAGCATCACAGACTTTAGGTTTGCTAATTCAGAAAAGACCTGCTTTCCTTTGATGAATCATTCTATAGGATTTAGTCACTTTTGTTTATCTTTGCTAATATCAAACAGAAAAAATGACCACTTCAAATAATTCACTTCAAATAATTTTTTGAATTATTCTTTTTCTTTTTTTTTTTTTTTTTTTTTTTTTTTTTTTAGTTTTTGGGTCACACCTTGCAGTGCTCAGGCATTACTCCTGGCTCTGTACTCAGAAATCACTCTTGGTAGGCATGGGGACCATATGGGATGCTGGGATTCAAACTACCATCTATCCTGGGTTGGCTGAGTGCAAAGCAAATGCCCTACTGCTGTGCTATCTCTCTGGCCCCTATTCTTTGCTTTTTTTGGGGGGGTGAGGGAAGGATTGGCCATACCTGGTGGTGCTCATGGGTTACTCCTGGGTCTGCTCTCAGAAATCACTCCTGGCAGCCTTGGGGGACCATATGGATGACAGGGATAGAACCTGGGTCTGTCCTGGCTCGGCTACATGCAAGGCAAACACCCTACCTACCTGTGCTATCGCTCTGGCTCCTAGCCTTTTCTTTCAATAAAAATTATAGGAGAGGGCCAGGAGAGATAGCATGGAGGTAAGGCGTTTGCCTTGCATGCAGAAGGTTGGTGGTTTGAATCCTGGCTTCCCACATGGTCCCCTGAGCCTGCCAGGAGCGATTTCTGAGCATAGAGCCAGGAGTAACTCCTGAGCGCTGCCGGGTGTGACCCAAAAACCAAAACAAACAAAAAAAATTATAGGAGAAAGGTTCTTCTCTTGTAAAAATGGAGTTTAGAGTGGGGAGTCTTTCCGAACTGCCTTTTCTAAACCCTTCAGAAAAGCACAGATTGTTTTCTAGAAGAAAACAATTGTTTCTCTTTTGGGGGTGAATTTCGGCACCTTCTGCATTTGATGAAAGAGAAAATGTTTCTCAGTGGCAGCCTGATTAGCTCTTCTTTTGTTCTGTCAGTTTCAATAACAGATCATACTGAAATAGATGGAATTAAGGAAGACTGAGAAAAGTCAGTTCAAGAGACCAAAGCTATAGCACAGCAGGTAGGGCGTTTGCCTGTCTTGCATGCGGACCAGCCAGAGAGGATTCCAGGTGTCCCAAATGGTCTCCCTCTACCCACTCCTCTGTCAGCTTGCCTGGAGTGAGCACAGAGCCAGGAGTAACCCCTGAGTGCCTCTGAGTGTAGCCCCAAAACAAAGCAAAACAAAACAAAGTCATTTTACACATTAATACAGCTTTGTTTATATATTTGATAATTTTTAGCAATGTTAAGTTAGTCTTGGGTAGGCTTGCTTGGATTAATTGCCATTATTTATATGGAACTGTATTTAAAAATTCAGTGACCCACACCAATAAACTTTTTTGCATTGTGGGGAGAGAGAAACAGAGAGAGAGAGACATAGAGACAGAGAAACAGAGAGAGGGGGGGGGGAGAGAGAGGGAGAGAGAGAGAGAGAGAGAGACAGAGAAACAGAGAGAGGGGGGGAGAGAGAGGGGGAGAGAGAGAGAGAGAGAGAGAGAGAGAGAGAGAGAGAGAGAGAGAGAGAGAGAGAGAGAGAGAGAGAGAGAGCAGTCATTCTCAGCTCAGGTAAATGATCTTGCACTCTGCTGAGTCCCAGGAAAGGAAGCCTGTCATTTACCAGCACACCTCTGGTCTTCATACTGCCCACCGGAATGCCTAAATAAGAGGAAAAATCAAACAGGGATCTTAGTTCAGAAAGTGATAAGGTACTGAGCATAGAAGTCTCATCCATGTGCTGTGGCTGGAAACTAAAGAAAAAAAAGAGACATCGAAGAACAGTGGGAAACAGTCTGACAGAAACTCAGCATGAGATTTCAGAGCAGAAAATCTGGATAGAGAATGACATAAGACTTTTCATTAGATAGAGAATGGTATATGACCACTTGTATGTTGGAAGTGAGCAGATGTTGATGGACAGGGGTTAAGACAGCATATGCCAGACTGAGCATCGTGGGACAGGACAAGTGGCTTTGTATACAGGTGAAAGGTGAGGCCTAGAGTTTGCAGAGGGACTCAGAACCATCCACTTAAACTCTACAATAAAGCATAACTTTTTTTTTTTTGTTTTGTTTAGTTTTGTTTTGGGGCCACATCCGGTGACGCTCAGAGGCTACTCCTGGCTACTTCTGGCTATGTGCTCAGAAATTACTTCAGGCTTCGAGGACCATATGGGATACTGAGGATCGAACCCAGGTCTGTCCTGGGCTAGCCATGTGCAAGGCAAACACCCTACTGCTGTGCTACTGCTCCAGCCCTAAAGCTAAACTTTTGTTATTCATTCATTTATTTACTTTTTTGGGGGGCTACACACAGCAGTGTTTAGGGGTTACTCCTGGCTCTGCACTCAGGAATTATTCTTGGCAGGCTTAGACCATATAGGATGTTTGGAATCAAACCTGGGTCAGCTGTGTGCAAGGCAGACACCCTATTCAATGTGCTATCACTCTATAATAAAGTCAAACTTTTAATCTTCCGAATTTTATTGACAAATCTTTTATACAATACTCAATAACCGACCAGTTCAGGAAAATCCACATTTGCATTAACACTTGCATATTTAAAAAATTTCAGTACCATACTCTTCAATATGTATACCATACTGTATTTTCTGTTGTGTGCTGGAGCCTGTGACAACCTGGTGCCACACAGCATTGCCACCCCCTCAACCTCACCTTTGGCAAGGCTGGCACTTTGCTACCAAGCCCCTCTTGCCCCTGTTTAAGAAAACCTCAACATTTTTGCAAAAGATTTTCCTCATTGATGGGTTTTGACTGCTTACAGAAGCATCTAATCTGTAACTTTCACTGTAACTAACTTATCTCCCAGAGTTCTTGTGACCTCATGAATATAGACAATCTTTTATCTTCTGCCATTGTGATGCCACCATTTATCTTTTTCCCAGTGCTCAGTTGCTATACTCTTCATGATTCTTTTCCTTCTCCCCTGCTTTTTGTCTGCTAGTTTTGTCTTTTCTTCTTCTTTTTCTTCTTCTTCTTTTTCTTCTTCTTCTTCTTCTTCTTCTTCTTCTTCTTCTTCTTCTTCTTCTTCTTCTTCTTCTTCTTCTTCTTCTCCTTCTTCTTCTTCTTCTTCTCCTCCTTTTTTCCTTCTTTCCTTCTCTTCCTCCTTTCACTTCTTCCTCCTCTTTCTTATTCTTCTTCATCTTCATCTTCTTCTTCTTCTTCTTCTTCTTCTTCTTCTTCTTCTTCTTCTTCTTCTTCTTCTTCTTCTTCTTCTTCTTCTTCTTCTTCTTCTTTCTTCTTCCTTTTCTCCTTCCTTAAACAGGGATGAGGTGAAGCGGGAGGCAGAGTAGAGATGGAACGCTCTGGTAGGGGTTGTGGTGTTGGAAGATTGTATGCATAAAAAATCCTATCACTAACAGTATTGAAAAAAATTTTTTTTACTAAAATACGGGCCAGAGCAATAACCCTGGATGGACTCCAGTTCGATTTCCAGTATCCCACATGGTCCCACAAATCAGCCGAGCGATTTTTGAGCACAGAGCCAGGAGTAATCCCTGCGCACCACCGGTGTGGCCCAAAAACCTAAATAAATAAATAAATAAATAAATAAATAAATAAATGTTTAAAAAAACTTTACCAAAATAATTACTAGTCTCACATTTCCCAAAGGTTGCTTTTTATTTTTCTTTTGCTCTGGTTTCTTTTTGGCAACATCTTGTTTTCTTTTTATATTGTTTCTGGACCACGCCTGGTGGTGCTCAGCCAACACTCCTGATGGGGCTCAGCTCAGGGGATTGTATGCAGTGCTAGGGATTGAACCTAAATTGGCCACATGAAAAACAAGTGCCTTACACCGTACTATTGTGTTGGCCCCACATTATAGCTTTTGACCTTTCCCTTCTTCCCCATGCATTTATTGCTTTCAGTATTGTTCTAAAGTGTTTTTATTTGTTTTAGAGAAAGTCTGAAGATGACCAGCTTTCTGTGCTCCCCTTCCTCTACAATGAAAAAAGACCTTTTATTTTTACATTGGAATTGTATAATCCCCACCCCCAAAATCATTCTGAGCTTGCTTTTTAGTCCTATGTTCTCCCTTGAATATGTATCTTTGTTTGCTTTTCCCCACTCTAGTCTTCTTCTTTCCTTTCCTCTTCTCTTTCTTTCCTTCCTTCCTTCCTTCCTTCCTTCCTTCCTTCCTTCCTTCCTTCCTTCCTTCCTTCCTTCCTTCCTTCCTTCCTTCCTTCCTTCCTTCCTTCCTTCCTTCCTTCCTTCCTTCCTTCCTTCCTTCCTTCCTTCCTTTCTTTCTTTCTTTCTTTCTTTCTTTCTTTCTTTCTTTTCTCTCTTTCCTTTTTTTTTTTTTTGTTTGGTTTTTGGTGCTCAAGGGTTACTTCCTGGCTGTCTGCTCAGAAATAGCTCCTGGCAGGCACGGGGGACCATATGGGACACCGGGATTCGAACCAACCACCTTTGGTCCTGGATCGACTGCTTGCAAGGCAAACACCGCTGTGCTATCTCTCCGGGCCCAGCACAGGATTCTTTTTTTTTTTTTTTTTTAATTATGAGAACAAAGATGCAAAGAAAGAGGACAAGGTAAAGTTACAGTGGAAGGACAATCACCCATAACATAATTCTCAGAAGTCCCCGTGCTGATATCTTAACTTTGAACTTTCAGCCAAAGAACATTAAGATAAATAAAACAAAATCCATGTACAATTACTTTGTCCCTCAAGTCCCCAGATTGTAACACATTATAATATTTCTTAACAGCACACAAGGCAATCTAAAGCCATGAAACTTACGTTACTCCTTAAACATTAGAGGCATAGTAATTTTTACATTTCCATGTATATGCATATTAGCTTAAGTTAACCTCAAATTTTAAGTGGTTTTTTTTTTTTTTTTAAGGATTAGAGTCAAAGGAGCACAGTAAAACGGTGTTAGAGTGGCAATTGTTGTTTGCATAGGCTCACCAAAATATGAGGGGCATGGAAAGAAATAGCCTTGCCTAAATACAAAGAGACCCGACCCCTGAAGTTTCCTGGCATAAGACCAACTCTAGGCTCCAGGCAAACTAGTTTGTCCAATCGAAGACATTGTCTGTAGTGCCAACAAACTTTTCACACAGTCTCTGTTGTTGGTATCATGTTTCTGTATTAAAGATCCTGGAATCTGCATATCCTACATTGAAGTCAGGATGTGGAGCATCCTCTCGTTTCACCTCACCATTAAAGGGCAATGCAGGGTGCCCTGTCCTGTAAGCAGGTCATTGTTGTTGTTAAGTCTTCTCAATGTTAAGGGAAGTCTCTTTTGAGCAGGTTGATGTCTGAGCAGTGGTAGGGTCTTCCGTGGTAGAGGATTGCTTCCAGGTGATGTTATAGACAAACCTGGATGTTTTGTGGATGGCTTCCCTGGTTCAGGGGTGAATGGAAAATGCCCTTTCTTCTGAGGTCTGTGCCAGGTCGCTATGTCAATGTTCAGGGTGTAAGGTCCCTTTGCACTACAAGATTTGTGTATTTCAATCTCTATTAGATAGGATCTTATTTGTATGTATAGTATTAACCCATTTTAATGTGCCTATGCAAAAAAGGAGCAATGCCACGTGGCGTTATTGGCGCATATAGGGGCTGTCAGAATAAGTCCAACAATCCCCATGACATGGTTCAATCATAAGCATTAACCTGGGGGACTCTTTCACCAAAATTCCTTTTGAACAGCTCATAAAGAGAAGATAAAAAGTGGTTAGAATCGTCACTGTATAAGAGAATATTTAGTAAGACTTTTAGCTGTCAGAGAAAAAAACACAAAATATTCTAAAGAAATACGTGTCCTTTTTATGTCTTTTGAAACAGTTTGGGGTTGTTACACACAATTAATGGCTTTGGTCTGTGATTAGGATTAGCACAGGATTCTTACACCTGAGAATTCATCTACTTTTTTGCTCTACTTCGAATGCTTTTGGAATTCTCTCTCCCTGCTGCTTCAAAATTACCACATGACACAGCTGTCAAAAGAAACTCTCATTGGCTTCCTGCCGGCCCTTTCAGCTGAAACATTCCAGGTTTTCTCCAATTTCTGACATTGTTTTCACTTGTTTATGTTAAAATATGGTTGCCTCAGGGGTCAGGCTAATCTGGGCATTGTTCCAGTTTTGGTTTACATATTGCCCAAATGAGCACTTGTATTTATTTGAATACAACTTCCTCTGAGTCTTTTGTTTTCTTTTTTTTTTTTTTTTTTTTTGGTTTTTGGGTCACACCCGGCGGTGCTCAGGGGCTACTCCTGGATGTCCGCTCAGAAATAGCTCCTGGCAGGCACGGGGGACCATATGGGACACCGGGATTCGAACCAACCACTTTTGGTCCTGGATCGGCTGCTTGCAAGGCAAACACCGCTGTGCTATCTCTCCCGGCCCGAGTCTTTTGTTTTCTACTTCACCATATTTTATGTATCAAGTTATTTTGGGGCAGTGGAGGGGTTGGTTTTGAGCCACACCCAGAGGTACTTTAGTGGCTCAAGAGCTATTCCTGGTTCTGTGCACAGGAGTGCTGGCAGTGCCACACTATGGCAGTGTCACAGAGTTCTGGAACTGCCACAATCCCCTGGCAGTGCTCAGGGAACCCAGATGTGGTGTTAGGAATTGAATCAAGAGTTAGTTGCAGGGGCCGGGCGGTGGCGCTGGAGGTAAGGTGCCTGCCTTGCCTGCGCTAGCCTAGGACGGACCGCGGTTCGATCCCCCGGCGTCCCATATGGTCCCCCAAGAAGCCAGGAGCAACTTCTGAGCGCATAGCCAGGAGTAACCCCTGAGCGTCACAGGGTGTGGCCCAAAAACCAAAAAAAAAAAAAAAAAAAAAAAAAAGAGTTAGTTGCATAGGGGCTGGAGAGATAGCATGGAGGTAAGGCATTTGCCTTGCATGCAGAAGGACTGTGATTTGAATCCTGGCATCCCATATGATCCCCCGAGTCTGCCAGGATCAATTTCTGATCGTAGAACCAGGAGTAACCCCTGAGTGCTGCCGGGTGTGACCCAAAAACCAAAACAAACAAATAAACCAACAAAAAAGAGTTAGTTGCATACAAGTTTAGTGCCCTATAGCTCTGTACTGTCTCTCTGGTCTCATCTTTTTTTTTTTGGAGGGGGTTCACCAAGAAAAAAAAAGAGAGGGCTGTATATAGAGTGATGGTTACTAGGCTCCCGTGACTTTGCCACATCTGCCTTCTTTGGGTGTAGAATGCTTTGGGGCTGCTTGACACATCATGGCAGTCATTGTTATGCCATTTTTTTTTCTCTCTGATCATCACTTGCTGTTCAACCTATTGCTTTGAACCTTTATTTTTAGTTATTTTCTGTTATTTGTAACCATTTTGTACATGAGGCAGAGAGTGAGAGTGCAATCTGGATTTCATGTCCAGTCTATCCTGGAGTCATTTCCAATAGTGCTCTCTTCACCCTGCTATGGTTGGTATCTATTTCAGTAGAGAGGGAAGATGACTCCTCAGCTGACTTGAAAATATGGGGATTTCTTGGGGTTTTGAGGTAGGCCTAAGGAAATCACAGTGTCCTTACAAATGTAAGTGAGAGAAAAAGAGATGGTAGGAAGGGATTAGATCTTCATGGGTCACTGCTGGCTGGAGACTGAAAGTGGGCAGCAAGTCCAGGAAGGGTTGCAGATAAGGCTGGGGTGAGGACCAGAAAGATAGTATAGCAGGTAGGGTTCTTGCCTTGCATGTGGCTAACTAGATAGGGTTTGATCCCTCGTATCCCATATGGTCTTCTGAGGACCTCCAGGAATAATTCCTGAGTGTGTGGCTCCTAAGCAAAGACAAAACAGAACAAGGACAGGTGAGATTGGATTTCATCTGGGTGTCAGAAGTAGAATGTCTGTTGTTGAGAGTTTCCATAGATTCTATAGGGTCTATTGTATCTTATCTTGGATGACTTCTTTATCTATGACTCATGATGTTCTCAGTTTTCTTCTTATATGACTGCTAAGTTTGGGTCATTGCTAGCAAAGATTTGAAAAGTACACTGACCTCTAAATCGGCTCTGGGAATATTTTATGTGACTTAACCCCTTTAGAAACTAGGATATTATTACCATACTATCTTTTTATTGTTATTTTTTGTTTGTTTGTTTGTTTTGGGGTCATACCCGGCAACACTCAGGGTTTACTCTGGCTCTGAGCTCAGAAATTACTCCTGGCAGGCTCAGGGTACCATATGAAATGCCGGGGATTGAACCCAGATTTGTTCCAGGTCAGCCATGTGCAAGGCAAACATCCTACTGCTGTGCTATCGCTCCAGTCCTATCGTTTTTTTGTTTTTATTTTTAATCCCACAAATGAGTGTGGTCATTCTGTGTTTATCCCTCTCCCTCTGACTCATTTTGCTCAATGTCCCTCTCCCTCTGACTCATTTATCCATATCTAATCATGTCTAAACAAATATCATTATTTCCTAACAGCTGTGTAGTGTCGATATACCACAATTTCTTTATCCACTAACTTATTCTCAGGCACTTGGATTGTTTCTAGATTCTGGCTATTGTGAATAGTGCTGCAATGAACAAAGGAGTGCAGAGGGCTTTTCTGCACTGTATTTCTGGGGCCCTGGAGGCATATTCCCTGGAGTGGTTTTGTTGGATGAAATGGAAGCTCAATTTCTAGTTTTTTGAGGAATATCCATAATGTTTTCCATAAAGATTGGCCCAGTCAACATTCCTACAAGCAGTGAATGAGGGTCCCTTCCTCCTAGAATCCTGTCAGCACTGCGTGTTCTTCAGAAACAATATGGCAAATTACAGTGTCTAAAAGAATTAAAGGCAGTGAAGAAGAGAGAGACAAAGAGAGAGACAGAGAGACAGGTATAGAAAGAGAAGGAGACAGAGAGAGACAGAGGGAGAGAATAAAAATGTCTGCCACAGAGGCAGGCAGTGGGATGGGTGGATACATTGGGGGCAGGAAATGTGCCCTGTATCAATGAAACTCAATCATGAACAATTTCGTATCTGTGTATTTTATGGTGATTCAATTAAAAAATTTTGTTTGTTTGTTTATGGGCCACACCTGGTGGAGTTCAAGGGTTACTCCTGGCTCTGTGGTCAGTAATTATGCCTGACAGGCTCCAGGGACCATTTGAGATGCCTGCGGGGATGGAATGAGGCATGCAAGGGGTCAGCTGTATGCTGGGCAAATGCACAAATGCGCTACCTGCTGTGATTTCATTCTGGCTCTTCAATTAAATAATTTATTTAAAAGAAGATAAGAAAAAAGAAACTGGAGACTCTGCTGTTAGAGGTTCAGCAACACTAAAGACTTTCTTTTTTCCTCAATGATTGTTTATGTTGTCTGGCTGAGAAAGATTGCTGACTCTTTCCCTGCCTTGACCTGAGAAGAACTGTAAGCATTATCAGCATCTGAGCAGTAATTTGCAGAGTGCATTGGATTTGAAGTCAAAAGAGTGATGGAGTATTTGAGGGGGCTTAGGATGGATGTTCTCCTGACAACTGACAAGGCAAAAGGGAGGGAAACTTCTTTCCGATGGAGCAGCCTCTCCAAGGTGAAAAGCCAAGTGGATACATTTTCGCAGGGAGCCACCAGACAGAACACGACCTCCCTGACTCATTAACAGTCACCCCCTGAGATCCCTTCAGAACTTACAGGATAATCATTGTATTGTGTCCTTTTAAGCGACAGAGCTGGGCTCCATTGCTGAAAGTGGCGATGGGAAGCAACTGAATGGATGAAATGTTATTGCTGGGGTCTGTCCTGGCAGCTTGGTGAGAAGAGTCATTCTGTGGTCTCTTTTCTTTTACAGGAATCTAGCACAGGATTGCTGATTCAGGGCTCAGCAAATATTTATTTCCTGAAGGATGAAAGAAGGAAAGAGTGTTTTTTAAAAAACACAAACAAACAACATCTTTATTTATTGATTGATTGGTTGTTGGGTCACACCCAGTGATTCTCAGGGGTCACTCCTGGTTCTGCACTTAGAAATCGCCCCTGGCAGGCTAGGGGACCACATGGGTGCCGGGAATTCATCTGGATCAGCTGCATGCAAGGCAAACACCCTACTGCTGTGCTATCTCTCCAGCCTGTAAAGAATGCTTTGATTTTGATTTCTAGCCCTCCACCTTGACACACTCACCCCCTCCAACATGCCCTCAGCCCAGGAGACCCAGAGCCTGTAAATCTCCCCTTTCTCTGGCTTCTCCACTATCCAGACTTCTCCTTTTTCCCTGACTGTGGCCCTTCACTCCCCCATCTCCATCTAGTTTCTTTGTGCTTAGGATCTCACTCTGCAGCCCCCCTAACCCCCAGTACATAGGATCTGACTTTGTCCATGACCTCCTGCAAGTTAGACTAAAAAAGATCTTTTTTTCTCTCTTTGTCTCTGCATCTGTGTCTCTGTCTCTCTCTGTCTGTGTCTCTCTCTATCTCTGTCTCTTTGTCTCTGTCTCTGTCTGTCTCTCTGTCTGTCTCTGTCTCTCTGTCTCTGTCTCTGTATCTCTGTCTCTGTCTCTCTGTCTCTCTGTCTCTGTCTGTCTCTGTCTGTCTCTGTCTCTCTCTCTGTCTCTCTCTGTCTCTGTCTCTCTGTCTCTCTCTGTCTCTCTGTCTCTGTCTCTGTCTCTGTCTCTCTCTCTCACTCTCTCTGTCTTTCTCCACAACCAGCAGTATACAGGAGCTGCTATTGGTTTGGTGCTCAGGGGTTCTGATAGTGCTTGGAATCAAACATGGGTCCCTTGCATACAATAATGCACAGCAATCCTTTGAGAGCTCTCCCTGTCCCAAACTGGCTTCTTCCTTCCCACAAGGATCTTAGTTTTTCTCTGCCCTGTAGCTCCTCTAATTCCCCATCAGTGCAGGCTCTTTTCTCATACTCTTGAGCAAAGAGGACCATTTTTTTTTTTTTCTGCCTTCTGAACCAAGTCTCAATCCCTTATTTTTCTTTTTTTTTTTTTTTTTTTTTTTTTGTTTTTGGTTTTTGGGCCACACCCGGTGACGCTCAGGGGTTACTCCTGGCTATGCGCTCAGAAGTCGCTCCTGGCTTGGGGGACCATATGGGACGCCAGGGGATGGAACCGCGGTCCGTCCTAGGCTAGCGCAGGCAAGGCAGGCACCTTACCTTTAGCGCCACCGCCCGGCCCCAGTTTTCTTACAGCACTTTTTTTTCTCCATGCAAGCACCTGAAGTGATGCTTGTGGGTTGCAGACTATATCCAGGAAGTCCTGCGAGACTTTTGGGGGCCACCACATCAATTCTGAGTGGTGCTAGGGATGCTCTGTTCAAAGTCAGTGCCCCGTGAAATACAAGGTATATGCTCTAGCCTTTTTTTAGTTTTGGGGCCACATCCAACAGTGCTCAGGACTTAATCCCTGACTCTGTGCTCAGTGATCATTCCTGGGGCTCATGAGACCATATAGGGCGCTGGGGATCAAACTGGCATTATCAGGATAAGCATGCAAAGAAATTTCCTATCCATTGTACTCTGGCTTCCCTAAAATATAGACCACACCCAGTAATGTTCAGGGGTTACTCACAATCACTCCTCCTAGCAGTGCTCAGGGGACCACATGGGATGCTGAGAATCAAACCCAGGTCTGCTGCATGCAAAGTAAAAGCCTACTTGCTCCAGCCCTCTAAAGATCCCGCTTAAGCCTCTTCATAGATGCCCTGTGTTTTGTGTAGGCAGTGAAAAGAAATAAAGGCACTGTCAGGTGAGTTTAGATTTTCTGTAAGAGCTTAGGAAATCCCTCAGCTTATTCTGTGCAGAGCTATGTAGTGTGATCAGACAGGGCCAACTGCTGTGGAGCCACAGTGTGCTAGTTCTGCACTGGCCTTGTTCTCTGATTTCACATCATACCCAGCTGGGCTTTTGCGCATCTCCTTCCCTATGACTGGTGTTCAGTCTGTCTTGGAACCAGGCTCCAAAGGGATTGTGCATTCAGGGTCTAATATAACGTTCTCATATTAGACCATCTCTAGACACTGCTGATTTGTCCCATGTGTTTGGTTCTGGATACTGAGTCAATGCCTGGGCCAGTCTCTTGTGTCTGGGTCTGGCAACAGAACCAAGAGACACAGCATATGGTTATTTAAGTCACAAGAATTGCCTCAGCTCACTTAATCCTGGGACCATGGAGTGCCAGATTCATTCCTTCTTTGGGTTATATACTCTTTTTATTTAACCAAGATTTAAAAAACTTTATTTAAACACTGTGATTTACAAAGTTGTTTCCAGTATAATAATTTCGAGTATTCAATATTCCAACACCAAACCATCACCCATGTGACCTTTCCGTTACCAGTGTTTTCAGTTTTCCACCTCTACCCCCCAAGCTTGCCCCATTTAGCAGGCACAAATAGTTTAAAGTGCTTGTTACAAGACATTATAACATAAAAGTACCTTTGCTTTAGTAACTCCTTTTGTAGTGGGAGGTTGTTGCTGAGATGAACTGTGTGACACATGTGCTGGCTCTGAGGTTGCACACATTCACTGAGGCCCTGAGATTGTATATGCATGTTGTATCTCTGAATAACCAAATCCTATTTTCGGAGGTTATAATCATATCTTTACAGATTCATCCACTGATCACTCATTTTCCTCCATGCAGACATGAGTCAATAAACAAGTAGGTCATTATTCCTCCCCAAACCCAATTTCACGGGTTTACTTTCATTTTGAAGGTCCAGTTTATCTTTCTGCAAGAGGCTTTACCCCAGAGCCTTAAGGTCTTGATCCTGGACAATGACTCTTGTCCCGTAATACATTGTCACAGTTTTCCTCCATGGGCAATAGGGGACGGAAGTGGCTTGCTTGCTCTGAACGAGATACCAGATACAAACAAGTAGGCTTTTGGCTAGGACTCTGATGCCCGTGTCTCTGTTGCCTTGCTTTTCCCATACTTAAACTCTTTTTTCTTCTTTTCATGTCAGCTTCTTAGCGAGTCACTGAAGACTCAAATTCTCAGACTCAGCATCCTGAGGCATAAGAATGTGGGGGCTGGTTAAAGAATGTACAAAATAGTTGTTGAGATAAGAGCAAAGCCATAGTTTATTAGACAGTACACTGGTCAGAAGGACACAATGGAGTCTCAGAGAAGGATCTAACTAGTATAGGTATGATAAGCCTTTTATTTGGGGGTATGTGTCACACCTAGCACAGCTTAGAGCTTACTTCTGGCTCTATGTTCAGGGATCACTTCTCGATGGTAAAGTACATATGTGGTGTCAAGGATCAAATCAGGGTTGACAAGACAAGCATCTTACTCATTGTACCATTTCTTTGACCCTTCAGGAGCCATTTATCTCTTAGGCACCTCCCAAGCTTTGGAAGGGGTGATGAGATAGATGGTAACCTTGGGAATCTGGTGAATTGGTTGAAAGTAAGTAATCACAGGTAGGGTGTAGACGGGAGAAGAGAGAGTAAGCTTAGGTCTGGGCATGAGTGACTGTGGGAGGGGAGTGTGAGGCATTTCTAAGCTGGAACACACTGATCCAGGATTTCTCCATGAAAATGGAATCTTCATTACTCTGGAGAATGAAGGGGAAGCAGGGAAATGGCAAGCTATTTCTTTCTTCAAACAATTGTCAAGAGAGTGGAGCCTGAGGCAGATGAAATCTGGGCTCTTGTCTGAAGCAGGTACCATGGTTTGCTCTGCTGGGCCACTTCAATTCTGGACTTAAAAGCTCCAGTGGCAAATTTCTGATTGTGGATGGAATGTTACTCTTGGGAACTAAAATTCAGAGACATGCTCATAAGATCAGAGCGTGATGTCAGAACATTTTCAAGACACACAATTTAATTTTCTGCAAGAAAGAATCTAGAGGGATTAGAGATGGTAGATAGGAGCTTGCCTTGCAAATGGCTAACTCAGGTTTGATCCTCTGAATCCCATATGGTCCTTGAAGCTCTGTCAGGAGTGATGGGCCTGAGAACAGAGCCAAAGTAATCCTGAGCATAGCTGAGTGTGGCCTCTAAACCAAAATAATATCCCTTAAAAACAAAAGCCCAACCTTCAAAAAATTATGTAACAGTAGGTCATATATCTTCTATTGTTTTCTAAAGATAATTATTAGTTATCTCTGGAATGGCATTACATGCTTTTTGAAAATTAACAGAGCCAGAGTTCACTGGACTGAGGGTCAGGGCTTGATCCCTGGCACTGCATGGTCACCAAAATACTGCCATGAGTGACCCTCCAGCACAGGGCTGGGAGTAACCTCTAAGTACTGCTGAGTGTGGTCCCAAAAGTAAAAAGCAAACGGACAAAAAAGTAAAAAAAACTCCTAAGAAGTGAATTTTTTACTTTGGCCTAAAAAATATTATTTTATCTTTAAAAATATGTATCTCAGGGGCCGGAGAGATAGCTTGGAGGCAGAGTGTTTGCCTTGCATGTAGAAGGACGGTGATTCGAATCCCGGCATCCCATATGGTCCCCTGAGCCTGCCAGGAGCAATTTCTAAGCATAGAGCCAGGAGTAACCCCTGAGTGCTGCTGGGTGTGACCCAAAAACCAAAAAAAAAAAAAAATGTATCTCTTTAATATTTCTAGAATGTAAAGTATATAGTGTGAATTAAGGAGTTTTTTCTAGGTGAACTTCCCTAAATCATTAAGTAACCTTTATTTATACCATTTAAAGTCATTTTTTTTATAGAGTTAAACAAATCCATAAGTTCATGGCTACTTCTGTGTAGTTTCATTAATTCATAAAGATGTTTCTTGGGGCCCAAGAGAAAGTATGGTAGGTAGGATGCTTGCCTTGCATGTGGCATGATCCCCAGTACCACATAGGTCCCCCAAGGACTGCCAGGAGTGGTTCCTGAGCATAGAGCCAGGAGTAACCCCTGAACATCTCCATATATGGCTCAAAAACAAAACAAAAGTGTCTTTATTTGTATCATTTGCTTTGGATTCTGTGGGCTTATAGGACATTTTGTTCTTTACAAGGCCAAAGGTCCCTTTTGATGATTATCCTTAGTAGTTTTGTCTCTTTTCATGTGTTTAGTCTTCCAGAGGAATTTTAGAAGCAAGTTTTCAAGCTGCAAAATTTTCTCATTGGGGTTTTGAAGGAAATAGCATTAAATTGACATTGTTTATAACACTGACTTCTCATCAGGAGCATACTTTCTTCATTTACTTGGATCTTTTTTATTTCCTTTCAAGTTCTTTGGTTTTCTTCACACAGATGGAGCACATTTTTCAAAATGTTCTAGGTGTATATTTTTTTCTATTCTGGTGAATGGTGTACTTTTATTTTTCTTTATAGACTTTGTAGAAAGGTTTGGTCTCACTTGAGCTTCTTATAGCAATTTAACAAAAAATACAGTCCAACATAGACAAGGGAAAAAAGTATATGTGTGGGGGCAGGGAGTATAGAATTTTTGGCAGGTGACCAAGGCCTCCTGCAGACCAAGGACAAAGAGGGGAGTGGATCTGTAAGGAGAGTCAAAAGGAACCTGGCTTTCCAGCTGTGCTTCTCAAATCTTTTTTCTTTCTCTCTCAGTAGTTCAGCTCTTTGCTGCTTTGTGCCATTTTCCCACTTCTGACACACAAAGCCATGTAGAACCCAGGTGACTAGTGCTACCAGCATGAATAGAAATATTCCCAGAAAAACTCTGTGGGTTGGAGAGGCACCTTGAAGTTAGAATTTAAAGTGCTGCAATGACAGACTTTACAAGACCATGTTTTCTTGCCCAACCAAGGCTTGCAGCTGGTAGTTACATGAAGGAAGTAATAATTCTGTGAGGGAAGTAATATCCCTGTGAGCCTCATTATAGGACATTAAAGGGGGACTGAATACCACTGCAGTTAGGGGACTAATCCTGGATCCTTTAGTCCCCCCAAGTCCCCTGGAACTGTACTCCTATGTCAAATGCTTCCTTCCCTCTTCTGCACCTGCTTCCAAAGATTTAACAGCCTTTACATATTAAACTCAAATCTCACTTGCTTCTGCTGCAAACCTACATTTCTGTGGTTTAGGTGCATCAAGGGCCCATTTCAAATATTTTGTGCTTAGAAATGAGCCTTACAAATTTTGCAAGTTTGGAATATGGATGACATCATTCCATTCAAATGGCTTAGGATACATGTTTTAATTTTTGTTTTGGGGTCACATCTTTTGCTCAGGGCTTTGTTCTTAGGGACCACTCCTGGTGAGTTTGGGGAATGGAACCCATGTTAGTCACATGCAAAGCAGCATCCAACCTGCTGTATTCTCTCCCACCACTAGAACACATTTATAAATGGGCTACTTGATAAAAACAAAACAAAAAACCCCAAACCAAACCCACTTTCAGAAAAGCACATTGGAGCAGGATCACTAATGGAGGTGGATTGTGGATGGTTCTCTGAGGAGGCAACTTGGAACTATGAAGTAAAGTGGTGGAAATTGGGAATATAGGGAACTGGCAGAGATTTAAAGGCATAAAGGAGGTAGAGCCAGAATGGCCAGAGCGAGCAGCTGAAGCAAAAACAGTTCTGTGCAAAATCCTGTTTTTTCAAAGCCATATCAACTTTGTTTTGTTTTTTGTTTTTGTGTCACACCTGGTGACACTCAGGGGTGTTACTCCTGGCTATGCGCTCAGAAATCACTCCTGGCTTGGGGGACTATATGTAACAACGGGGATTTAAACAGGGATTTAACCAAGGTCCATCCTTGTGCAAGACTTCATACTGCTGTGCTATCACGCCAGCCCCAGCCTTATCAACTTTAACTCCAATTTAACTGTGTAAGCCTGCTTGCTTGCTGGTCTTCTGCGTTTGAAGACATAAAAACATAGTGATCCCTTTGTTTTAGCGGAATTGACAGGACTGCCTGAACTTGTGTGCATGCAAAACTCCTTTCTCATCTACCCACCCTGAGTTGCAATCTTGATTCCTTAAACTTTCCCTAACATAAGGGAGGCACCCTAGGTTACTCATTGAACAGCCTTCCAAGTCACCAGCTTCAGAAAATGTTTTCTTTTCCAGTCCTGGGATAATAACTTAGAATCTGTGGTGAGACGAATGTTGAAGGGCACATGAGAAAGTGAGACCAACACTTGCTGACAGGAAAAAGAGCGAGTCTTCATGGAGATGAAGAATAAAAGCATTTGGAAAGAGCGCTTGCTTTGCATGCAGCCAACTAGGGTTCGATTCCGTCATCCCATATGATTCCCAAAGCACCGCTAGGAGTTAATTCCTGAGTGTAGAGCCAGGAGTAACCCTTGAGTATTGCTGGGTGTAATTCCCAAAATCCCTTCCCCCAATAAAAACCAAAATAAATAAATAAAGAGGCATCAGAAGAAACCTGACTTCCAATCTCCCAGCCCTTTAATACATTTTCAAAACTTTCTTCCTAAGGCGGGGTCTTATTTTTTTCCACTGGAAAAAGAATCTTTCTCGGATAAAAAATTACTTTTGCCCAAAAGAAGCTTTGCTTCTTCGCCCCAAAAGGCAAACAACGCGCCAGGCTTCCCTCATTGGTGGACAAACGAAGGGCCCAAAGCTGGGTAGCAGCGGTGATGGGGCCTAGCTCGGGGCGCGCAGCTTTAGCCCGGGATGATCCTAATCGCGAGGACCGCCTTGGTCCGACACATTAGCACCACCAGGGGGCGTGGCCTTCGCCGCGCAGGCGCATTTCCGGTCGTTCTTCCGCGTCCACTTCCTTCCGGGGCGGGACTTCCGGTGCGTTCATGACAGGCGTTTTGCGGCAGAGCTGGTAGGAGGACGCACGGAAGGCCAGTCTCAATGATCTCTACTCCCTCGGAAGAGCATCGGAGAACGCTCTCCTTCGTTTCTCTCTTTACCCCTTTCTCGCGAAGCGTCGTTGTGTGCGGAAGTCTTGCGCTTTGGGCTTTACCTCCTACCTGAGGCTCTTCCGCTTCCGCTTTTCCTCCAGGTCCCGCCCCCCGCGGCGTCTCCGTAGCCATGACGACCGGCTCGCGGGACTCCCTAGTGTGGAAGCTCGCGGGGCTGCTGCGGGAGTCGGGTGAGTGGAACTTCCGGCTAGGGTGGAGTGGGCGTGTCTTCCCGAGACACGCCCCCTGGAGAGAGGGTTTAGGTGTCAAAGATGGCATTGCTGGATGTCTAGGGTTTTGTTTGCAAGGATCTGCGGCGCCCTTTTTTTAGCCCTTTCTTTTTTGAGTGCATGTTTGGTTAGTTGTGTGGGATTATATTCTCAAAGTTTTTTTGGGGGGCTACACTTTTGGATGTCTCCTGGGCTTTGCTCCCTGCAGTGCCTGGGAATCTGTGATGTGTGTGAGAGTGTGGGATGAAACTTGGGTCTCCCGAATTCTAAACAAGCTCTCAGCTGCTCTCCGACCTGTGTTCCTTCTTTGTTAATCAAAACCTTAGCTATCTTTGGAGGCCAAAAGTCAACACCTCATCCAACATTTTTTTCTCTGCTACTTTCAGAGGAATGTGATTAAGGCTCTGGAAACCAGGAACTGTTTATGATCCTTGTGTGGTATGGCACTTAGTACAAACAAAACAAAACATGAGACTTGGTGGGCCTGATATGGGTAATGCCCATGTCTACCTTGCATGTGGCCAATGGGGGTTTGATCCCTGACACTGCAAGTGATCCCTGAGCACATAGCCAAGAGTAAGCCCTACTGTGGCACACACACACATACACAAAACCCACACACAATAGCAACAACAAACACCAATCCCCCACCCCCACTAAGTTAGTTTGGAGTCTGACACACCTGGTTTGAAATCTTAGGATTTCTTTCCAAATCTGACCAAGTTGTTTAAGTTTTCTGAGACTTTGTTTTCCTTATCAGTAGAACAATTGCACAAGGACCAAACTTAACGCTGAATGTGTTGTAGAGACTAATTTTAAGTCATATAAAGCATTTAGTGCAGGGGATGGAACGGTGACGCAAGTGGTAAGGCATCTGTGCGCTAGCCTAGGACGGACTGGGCTGGTGTTCGATCCCCCAGCGTCCCATATGGTCCCCCAAGCCAGGAGCGATTTCTGAGAGCATAGCCAGGAGTAGTAACCATAAAGCGTCACCAGGTGTGGCCGAAAAACCAAAAAAAAAAGCATTTAGTGCAGTGTTTACCTACAAAGTAAGTCCTCAGGTTAGTAGCTGTTACTATAATTCCCTCCAGTACCTGGCCATATCAGAGCCCTGATTGTTGTTCTATTTGTAGTTGTTATTAATTGTGCTTAGAACAAGCCTCCGTGGCTTTGTGATCACATAGGAAGTAACAACTTCTTCCCCCTCTATGCTCTCAATCAAGGTTTTTCCTTGATTCCCCATTTCCATATCTTTAGTTAATAGTGCTTTTTTATGAGTTGATACAGATAAGGCTGATATGAGATAACGCTTGCCTGGCACATATCACCCAATTAATGTTAACTGTCTTACAACACTCTGCACTCCCAGGGATGGTATCTGTGGAATTGCTCATTATAGCACTTTGCCTTTCTGGCTTGTGTTAGAACTATGTGTTTGTTTTATCACCTCCTCTATCCCGGAAGGCCCTTTAAAGTAGGGGTTCTCAAACATTTTAAACAGAGACCAGTTCACTGTCCCTCAGACCGTAGGAGGGCCGGGCTATAGTTTAAAAACAAAACAAAACTATGAACAGATTCCTATGTATACTGCACACATCTTATTTTGAAGAAAGAAACAACATGGGAATAAATACAATATTTAAAATGAAGAGCAAGTAAAGTTAAATCAACAAACTTACCTGTATTTCAATGGGAACTATGGGCCTGCTTTTGGCAGGCCATATTTTGAGGACCCCAGTTTGAGACTGAGAGGAGGAGTCGAGAGACAGAGAGAAGGAGGGGAGTCGAGTGTGTTGCACATCCCATACATATGTCCTGGATTGGCTGCTAAGTAGGATGGGCAGCAGTGACAAAAACACTCGACAGGCCATATGTAGCAGGTCGTAGTTTGAAGACCCCTGCTTTTAAGGGTGGGAAGGGAAGAGTCCTTGAATATTGCCAGTTTCTCTCTCTAATGCCAACTACATGTGAGAGTGCTAGGTTATTCATTTATTTGGCAAAACATGATAACTAGGGATGGGGTTGTAGGTCAGGCTCATAGCTTTTATGTGTGAGGTTCTGAGTTTGATCCCCAGCACCCTTCCAAAAAGTACAATTTGGCGTTGCGATTAGAGATGATGCTGTGGTGTGGTATGACTGTAAAATGGAAGAAACGTGCGTTTTGATTGCGGTGGTGCTTATAAGAATCTACGTATAGGACAACTGTGATATAACCTTAACAAGCATATACTAGTGTTAGTCCTGATGTGCTGCTGTCTATGTTTTTACCAAATGTAGGTGCTAGGGGAAACTGGATGAAGGTCCTACATAACCTAGTTATCTCTTCTATCCATGCTCCAGGATCACTTCTTTTTTTTTCTTTTTTTTTTTTTGTAGTTTTTTTTTTTTTTGGGGGGGGGTCACACCCGGCAGTGCTCAGGGGTTATTCCTGGCTCCATGCTCAGAAATTGCTCTTGGCAGGCATGGGGGACCTATGGGATGCCGGGATTCGAACCGATGACCTCCTGCATGAAAGGCAAACGCCTAACCTCCATGCTATCTCTCCGGCCCCTCCAGGATCACTTCTGGTAGTGCTGAGGACTAATATGTGGAGCCAGGAAAGAACGTGGCAAGTGCCATACTTGGCTTACTATCTTTTTGGCCTGCAATTTTTATTTAAAAAACAAACAACTCTTAGAATATTTTCTCATGCCTCTCATTCCCACACTATTTTAGATGCAATGATGAATAATCAAATGACCAAAAACTTCCCTCAAGGAACTTCCCTCAAGGATGGCAGTTGCTCTCTAGCACCACACATGGTCCCCCAAGAACTGCCAGGAGTGATTCCTTAGCACAGAGTTAAGAGAAGCTGGGCCCAGAGAGATAGCACAGCGGCGTTTGCCTTGCAAGCAGCCGATCCAGGACCAAAGGTGGTTGGTTCAAATCCTGGTGTCCCATATGGTCCCCCATGCCTGCCAGGAGCTATTTCTGAGCAGATAGCCAGGAGTAACCCCTGAGCACTGCCGGGTGTGGCCCCCCCCCCAAAAAAAAAGAGAGAAGCTGTGGACCCCTTTACCCCATCACTTCACTATTTTTGTTTAAATGTTTCTCTGGCCAGAGTGATAGCACAGACTTGCATGCTGCCAACCTGGGATGGACCAGGTTCAATCCCCGGCATTCCATATGGTCCCCCGAGCTTTCCAGGAGTGCTTTCTGATTACAGAGCCAGGAGTCACCCCTGATGATTGCCCGGGTGTGGTCCCGAAACCAAAAAACAAACAAACAAACAAACAAACAAAAAACCAACCTCACAAAAGAAAACCCTAAACCAGCGTTTCTCTGGGAGGGACTGGAGTGATACTACAAAGGGTAGAGTGTTTACATGTAGCTACCTAGATTCGATCTTTGGCATCCCATATGGTTCCATGATGCTTCCAGGAGTGATGCCCGAGTACAGAGCCAGGAGTAACTCCTGAGCATGGCTGGATGTGACCTTAATTCACCCCCCAAATAAAGAAACCAAAAAATGAAACACAAACCCACTCTTATTATGTGAATGGTCCAATATATCTGAGTTGAACCATGATGTGTGCTGGCCAAGCAGACCGGGAAGCAGAGTGAGCCTCCTTCCTCACCCACCCCTCTCTCTGCAGGGGACGTGGTCCTGGCGGGCTGCAGCACCTTGAGCCTGCTGACTCGCACCCTACAGCAGCTGAACCATGTATTTGAGCTGTACCTGGGGCCATGGGGCCCTGGCCAGAAGGGCTTCGTGGCTCTGCCTTCCCACCCTGCTGACTCCCCCATCATCCTCCAGCTGCAGTTCCTCTTCGATGTGCTGCAGAAAACTCTTTCCCTCAAGGTCCTGGGGGATAACTAGGGACTGGGGCAGGATATAGATGGAGCCCAAGGGGAGGGGTATGAGGATGGGGAAACATGGGTAGGATAGATCCAGAGGCTAGCTGGGGAAGTTTAGAGGTACAGAGGAGAGGGAGCTGTATGGGGATGGTAGGACCCCAGTGATGTGGATATTTGTCTTATAGTTGGTTCATGTCCCTGGGCCTGGCCTCCCTGCACCCATCAAGATTTTCCCTTTCAAGTCCCTGCGCACACTGGAGGTATGGGGCCTTGTGGGGTGCACTGGCCCCAGTTTGCAGCTGCCACTTGTTTAGGAGGAGGGAGAGAGGAAGGGAATTAGAGAGAAAGAGGAGAGAGGGAGGGAAGGAGAAAGAGAGAAAGAGAGAGAGAGAGAGAGAGAGAGAGAGATATTCAGGAGGACAGTGGTGGGGCTTGGGGGAAGAGGGAGAGAGAGAGAGAGAGAGAGAGATATTCAGGAGGACAGTGGTGGGGCTTGGGGGAAGAGGGAGAGAGAGACAGAAAGAGAGACAGAGAAAGAGACAGACTCAGGGACAGTGGTGGGTCTCCCACCTCAGGAGATGCAGAGGACTATATTGGGAGCCGGATGTAGCTCTCTCCTCCTCCTTCCTTTTTCTGCTCCCCAGCTCCGAGGCATCCCTCTCAGCCGCCTCCATGGCCTCCGCAGCATCTATTCCCAGCTGGAGACTCTGATCTGCCACAAGAGCCTCCAGGCCCTAGAGGTGAGCAAGCGAGGGAGCCTGGAGGCCTGGGTCTAGGTGGCTGAGAGCCCTCCTCAACTGTCCGCCCCCTGCTGGGGGGCGCTGGAACTATCCAGAGAGGGTCATGTCCTCCATGCAACTGGGAGGAGGTTATTTGCTCTTGGTGCTGACTGATTTTTTTTGGACCCTCCTGGCTACACTTCTGGCCATATACTTAGGCTCATGTCCACTGGGCCTGCTTATTATTCTGGTGCTCACACTCCAGAACTACCTGGGCTTCCTTGGTATTGGTGGTGGCCAGATTGAAACTCCCTGAACCCGTGTCTGTCTGGGCAGTTCTAAGTGGCATGGCCTTGCTGTGGAGTGGAGGAGAATTGGTCCCAGAACACCCTTCTGTCCCCCAGGACCTCCTCTCCTCTTGTGGAGGTGACTTCTGCTCAGCCCTGCCCTGGCTGGCTCTGCAGTCTGCAGACTTCAGCTACAACACACTCACAGCCTTAGACAGCTCTCTGGTGAGGACCTTGAAGTCAAGGTTGGAGGTTTCCCGGGTAGGGCTGGGTTGTTTGTGGCTCTACCTCCTCTCCCCAACCCTTCCTATAGAGTCTCCTGTCAGCCGTGCGCTTCTTGAACCTGAGCCACAACCGAGTCCAGGACTGTGAGGACTTCTTGAGGGTACGTAGTCTGACTGGGCCATGCTTGAGGACCTGGGTTAATTCCCACTAGCTTTTGTGGCCCCCCCCCCCCCCCCAGGATTCACTTGCTGGGTAGCAGGACTTTGGGGGGGAAGATGAGGTCAGGCTCTGATATATTACAGAGTTCACAGGATATCTATCAATCTCTTGGAAAGGGGGCACCTTCTCTAACTGATGAAAGGGACTGTTTTGTTTAAATTTTTATTTTAGGGGCCACACCCAGTAGTGCTCAAAATTGACTCCTGGCTCTGCTCAGGGATCATTCCTGGTGGGGCTCATGGGACCCTATGGCATGAATTGAATCTGGGTGGGCCATGTTCAGGGCAAGCTCCCTGCTGTGCTAAGACTCTGACCCTGAGCAATTGTGAGGAGTGTCTGATGTTCCTCAGCTGTTCCTCAGGTGTGTCTGAGGAGTGAGGAGTGTCTGATGTTCCTCAGGTCCTGGCTCAGGAAAGGACAGCTTTTGTGATGAGAATGAGGGACCCTTCTCCTGGGTCTCCCCATTACCCAACCATCCACACAGCTCAGCACTGAGGTAGTAAGTCCATGAACCACTGCAATAAGCTGTTGTAGTTGTAGTATTTGACAAATAGTGCCCTGAGCTTCACTGAATACTGAACTCCGTTAGCTCTCCATGTCCAGTGGCCTGTGGGCTTTCCAGGGGATGACAGGAAGAGTGGATTGATGGTCTGATCTAGAGTACAATAGGGTGGTAGAAGCAAAGATGTACAAAGAACAGAAAGGGGACATGGGTGCCTGGGAAATCTGCTGAGTTTGGTCACTGAGCATGCCCAGAGCCAGCTCTTACCCTCAGTGGGAGGCTGATGTGGATTGTCCTATGGGTGGGAGGGGATGGCTCAGGGGAAGGGATGCGGGTGGATCCTGGCAGCTTGGGGCCTTGTTGCTGAGTAGAAGAGCCTATGACTGGATTACATTGTAAGTAGCCTTGAGCTCCCAGGAATGTTGCTGCTGTCTTGTTCTGTTCTGAACAGGGCAGGTGCGGACTATGGTGGTAGAGAGTTTACAGGCTTCTTTGGCTGGGGTGGGGGTGAGGCAGTCAAGAAAGGGTTCTGAGGATTCTTCTGGATTTTGGTCATAAAAATCCCTTGCCCGGGGCCAGAGAGATAGCCTGGAAGTAAGGCATTTGCCTTGCATGCAGAAGGACGGTGGTTCGAATCCCGGCATCCCATATGGTCCCCTGAGCCTGCCAAGAGCGATTTCTGAGTGTAGAACCAGGAGTAACCCCTGAGTGCTGCTGGTTGTGACCCAAAAACCAAAATAAATAAATAAATAAATAAATAAATCCCCTGCCCTTGCGCCTTTAGGACCTGTCAGAACTCTGCCACCTGGATATTTCCTATAACCACCTGCTTTTCGTGCCGAGAATGGGCCCTTCCAGGGCTGCACTGGGGACACTGATCCTGCGGGGCAATGAGCTCCAGAGCCTCCATGGTGAGGGGACATGGTGGGTGGGCCCAGTAACTCAGATGGGGCAGGACTGCATGTGCCATATGGATCTATCCTTGTCCTGGCTCATCCCCCCTTGCCTACATTCCCCCTCCCTCATCACCCACATGTCCCTTCTCTCCCTCTAGGCCTGGAGCAGTTGCAGCAGCTGCGGCATCTGGACCTGGCCTACAACCTGCTGGAGGCCCATGTGGAGCTGGGCCCACTGCACCTGCTGACTGAGCTACGCAAGGTGCGCCCCACCACTGCTGTTCCCTGAGAATCCCTAGGAACACCTCTCTAATCTCCTCTTCCTGCCATCCCCCAGCTCTACCTCGAGGGCAACCCCCTGTGGTTTCACCCTTTGCACCGGGCAGCCACCGCCAGCTACTTGTCTCCCCGAGCCAGAGACAAGGCATCTGGGGTGAGTTATCTTCTCGCTGGCCTCTCTTTACCCAAGGGTTCCCCCAGTCTCTGTAGCCCCTGGGCACCACCCCCCAACACGGGTCCTCCCTGTTGTCCTGGCAGTTTCTTCTAGATGGCGAATGCTTATCCCTCAGTGACCTCCAGGTGAGTGTGGGTGTTGGGAGAGGGCCAACTACTGGGCCTAATGTGGGGGGAAATGGTGGGGTCTTCTTAGCTGAGACATTGGGCGGAGTGCTTCTGGCTGCTCACCTTTCCAGGCCTCTACCTCCTCTGAGCTGGGTCCTGCCACCCCCGTTGGGTCCTGGCTGGTGGGGAGCGCCACTGAGACCTCTGCCGGTGCCGACCTGAGTGACAGTCCCTCATCAGGGGCTGCACCCCCACTCCGCAAGGCCAAGGTGACCCTGGGGGCTCTGGGTTGCCCAACAGCCAGGGTCTGTCCAGACAGCAGGCAGACTGGGAGCCCCTGACTTGCCTCCCCTCCCTGGCCCTCCTCTCACCCCAGAACCGTGTGCGTGTGAGGAGGGCCAGTATCTCAGAGCTCAGCGATACAGACCCCGAACCTCGTACTCTAGATCCCTCCCCGGCTAGTGAGTGCACCCTTTTCTCGTGTCCTCTTGGGAAGCTCGGTTGGATGGAGAGCTTAGATTTACAGGTTGGGAGCATGCAGGGGCCTCATTGTTGCCCTTTTGCCCTTTGGGAAAGGACAGGAGATGAAATTGTTGGGGGGTGTTTTCTGGGGCGACCATGTTGTGGGGGCATCAGGTTGGAGACTAAACTGAGCATGAGCCCCCCCCCCCCCACATCTTCTGTCCAGGCTGGTTTGCCCAGCAGCACCGGGAGCTAGAACTCATGAACAGCTTCCGTGAACGGTTTGGCCAGGATTGGCTGCAGTACCGGAGTCATCTGGGGACCCCAGGCACCCCTGTCCTGGTGGACTCTCTACCCCCCGCCCCCGGCCCACTGTCCATGGATGGCCTGGACCCTGAGGCACCTCCAGGCTCTGTGCTTCCTAAGGAGGCCCTGCAGGACATGGATGAAGAACCTGGGGTTCAGCTAGAACCCCAGGAGGAAGAGAAGCTGGAAGAGCACGTGGAGGAAGAGAAGGAAGAGGAAGAGGAGCTAGAGTTGAGTGAAGGGGAAGGTGAGCATAGAGGTGTGGGAGGTGGGTGCTGGGGTGTATGGGCAGAGTCTGGGTTGCCTGCCTGTCCTTGCTTACACCCTCCCTTTGTCTCTCCTCAGCAGAGCTGTGTCGTCCTATCTTAGTGTGCCCCCTGGAGGGGCCCCAGGGTGTGCGGGGCCGAGAGTGTTTCCTTCGGCTCACCTCGGGCTACCTGCTGGAGGTGGAGCTTCAGGCAGCTCGGGTCTTGGAGCGGCTGGAGTTGGGGAGCCTGGAGGAGGCTGGGATGGAAGCAGAACTGGAACCAGAACCTGTGGCCCAGGTGGGTGGTAGCAGGATCTTGGGCCAACATCAAGCTCTGCTGTGAGTGCTGGGCCTGGCATATGGCACTGAGGACCAGGAGGCTGGACAGAAAGGCTAGACTGGGGTACCTTTTGTGCTGGCTGTTTTCCCCTCGTCCCTCAGTCCAAACCTCCTCCTGACCCTGTCCCCTCTTTGCCATTAGGCCTCTGAGCAGCCCCCAAGACCCCCCATTCTCACTCTGCGCTTTTCCTACATCTGCCCCGCCCGGCACTTCCGACGCTATGTGATTCTGGAGCCCGATGCCCATGCAGCCATCCAGGTGAGGTACCAGGTGCGGAGTGCAGTGGAGATGCTGAGACCCAGGCTTGATGTCCTGCTTACAGTGTCCTTCTACTTTAGGAGCTGCTCGCCGTGCTGACCCCAGTGGTCACTTCAACAAGGTGTCACCTAGGAGAGAAAAATGGGTCCCCCCGGGGCCATCTACAGTGTCTGCGGTGTGGTCACGATTTCAAAGCTGAGGAGCCGGGCTCGTTCCAGAAGGCAGGTAAATTCCAGCCTTGCTCTTGTCCTTCCTCTCCCCTTCAGGGATGTAGTTGGGAGGGAAGGAACGTATGGGGGCTAAGAGCCCAGGTTGGAGAGCACTGGGGATGCCATTTTTCTGCCTGGAGGAAACCTAAAGCCATTTTCTTGACATGCTGACCAAGAAACTAAGAAGAAATCAGATATATTTTTCTCCCTCAGAAAGCCAGGAAATAAAAAAACCATGAAATAGAACCTCTGAGGTCAGAGCAATAGCACAGTGGTAGGGCATTTGTCTTGCATATGGCTGACCCAGGATGAACCTGGGTTCAATCTGCGGTATACCATATTATCCCATGAGCCTGCCAGGAGTTATTTCTAAGCACAGAACTAGGAGTAACCCTTGAGCACTGCTGGGTATGGCTTCAATCTCAAAACCCAAAAATAAATAAATCATATTCATGACATTAAAATTTGTTTATTATTTTTATTTTGGGTTTTGGATTATATCTGGTGGCGCTCAAGAGTTACTTCTGGCTCTGCTCAGAAGTCGCTTCTGGCAGGCTCAGGGGATCATATAGTATGCTGGGATTCGAACTGGGGTTCATCCTGTGTTGGCCACTTGCAAGGCAAACACCTTACTGCTGTGTTATTGTTCCGGTCCCTGTTTATGTTTTTAGTATGGGGGCCACACCCAGCAGTGCTCAGGGCTTCCTTCTGTCCTTGTGCTTAGGAAGGTACTCTTGGACTCGGGGGATCATGTCACATGCTAGGAATTGAACCCAGGTCAGATTGAACCCAAGATTGAACCCAGGTCAGGTTTGAACAAGGCAAACACCCTACCTGTTTTACTATTTCTCTGGCTCCTAAAATGTTTTTTGAGGAATTTTTTTGGCTCCCCCCCTTAGCAGTACTGAGACTATACCTGGCTCTTGCTCAGGGATCACTCCTGGAGGTATTACTGAGGCCTTGGCAGTGACGGGGATTACACTGAGGGTCTTCTGTGTGCAAAGCAAACACTTTAACCTCTGGACTACCTTCATCACTGGGACTCCTGTTTTAGAAGTGACCCAATCTCAGTGTGCCAAAGGACAGTCTGGCTGGGGATCTCCATCCAATCAGTCTTATTGTCTGATTGCCTTTGAGTCTGATTGTCTTGCGGTTCTTCTTCTGGGCAGCTCACCCCATTGCTCCTGCCAGCAATTGTGCTGGTGAGATGGGGATGTTCTTGTGGGTCAGCCAGAAAACTGGAGAATGTGAGACTGAGCCACTTTTGGAAAAATGTGTGTTTATGGGGTCCTTTTCCTCTGTGGCAGAACCCAGGGCAGAGGTAGAAATTGAGTTCTGCTACCTCCTTCCTTTTGGTCCATCCAGCCGCTCAGGTGTTGACCATTCCTATGGTGCTTTATGTTCTCTTTTCATTTGGTCCTTGGTTTTTGTATTTGAATAGGAAATGGGTCATCTGCCTGTTGAAATTAGGAGAATTCAGTGTCTGGAAAACCCAGAGTCAGAGTTCAGAACTTGGAGCACAGAACATAGAATCCAGAGCCCAGCGCCCAGATCTTAGAGCAGAGAACACAGAACTTAGAGCCCAGAATCCAGAGCATTGAGCCCAGAACTCAGAACAAATCTGAAAGCACAGAACACTGAATTTAGAGCACAGAACACAAATCCTAGAGCTCAGGCCAGATCATACTGCCCAGAGCAGAGAGCATAATGCTAAAGCATAGAACATAGAGCTCAGAACCCAGAGCCCAGAACATAGAACCTCAAGTCCAGAGCCCAGAACCCGGCCCCAGGCAGGTAGAGGGGCTTGTGTAAGGGTCCCCTGGGTGGCATTGGGCTTTCAGTGATGATCCTTGATGTCCCTATGTACAGGGAGAGGCACCCTTGATCAGCTCCTTACCTGCCTCTGGCCCCTGGTCAGGCCACAAGGGGATAGTCTCATCACCCTCAGTTCACCCAGGGAATCAGGCACAGCAAGAGGTGACTCAGGTCCCTGCCCTAGAGGACAGCTAGAAAGGGGAGCCTCTAGCCCTGGCCTCTTCCCTATTTCTAATTTGTGGCTTGGGGCAACAGTTGGGTGGAGCAAGTACCCAGTCTTTGACTGAGGGAGGGGTTCCCCTCAGAGCACCTGAACATAGATGGGTTTGGGGGCAGGGGACAGGAGACTGTGGCCTGGCTCCCGTCTCTCCCCTCTGAGCTGTGGGGAAGTTGGTCCCTTGGAGTATCTTGGGAGGGTGATGGTGAGGATGGTGAGGGTGGATAAGAGGCTGGGCTGGGATGAATTTGAGAGATGGGGGAAGCCTCCTGAGAACACAGGCTTGTGCTATGAGGTGCAGCATTCACGGGGTTCATCTTCCCCTCAGACCTCCCTGTAGTGTGTCCCAACTGTGGCAGTGACCATGTGGTACTCCTGACAAGGCCTGCGGGCCCTCCTCTCGGAGACTTCCCAGAACTGGCTGCTCCCTCACAGTCCCCAAGCTCCATCCAGGATGCACCTGACCACGGTGACCTCACCCACACGGCCAGCAGTGCCCCGTCTCCAGCGCTGGTCCCCCAGGAACCCCACAGTTGGAGTCTCAGCCCCCGTGAGTGCATCTGAACTGGGATAGAAGTGGTGTTGGGGGGGCTGGCGAGGTGGTGCTAGAGGTAATATGTCTGCCTTGCAAGCGCTAGCCAAGGAAGGACCGTGGTTCGACCCCCCACCATCCCATATGGTCCCCCCAAGCCAGGGGCAATTTCTGAGCCCTTAGCCAGGAGTAACCCCTGAGCATTAAACGGATGTGGCCTGAAAAACGAAAAAAAAAGTGGTGTTGGGGCCAGGAGAGTGAGTGTGTGTGTGGGGGCTTGGTGGTGAGATCAGGGGCCGTTGAGGCCTCCTCTGACCATGCCTTGTGGGCCCCCAGCTCCCGAGCGCTCTGGTCTCTGCTCTGTGGACCACCGTCTCCGGCTCTTCCTGGATGTGGAGGTGTTCACTGGCGCCCAGGAGGAGTTCCAGTGCTGCATCAAGGTTTGCAGCACCCCACAGCCCCCCAAATATGCTCCTGCTGCCTTGCTGGTAACAGAGAACATGGCTTGCGGTCTCTGGCCACCAGCATCCCTGAACCATAATCTGGTATCCTAATGCACTCAGTGCCCATATCCCCTCATTGGAATACTCAGGAGGTGGGGAGTGGGATGTGTCACTCACTCTCAGGCTGAGACAGGCATCTGCTTCCTGCTGAGGAACTGCACGGTCAGGCCGATCACTCTCAGGCAGGCATCAGAGGCCAGGGAGTACTCTTCTATACTGAGGCTAAGTCATGGAACCCTTAGTACATGTGTGAGGTGAGGGTTTTGTGGGGAGCACTAAGCCTAATTGGGTAGCTGGAATGTTGGGTATATTGGGGAATAGAAATATCTAGGATGAGTGTAAGGCAGCCGGCAGAGTGGGTTTGGGACCAGTATCATGTGGGTGTTTGCATGGGTGTTTGCTGAGGATTGGGGTAGTGGAATATGGTAGTCTGTGAGTAAGGGAGGGCAGTGGTTAGGGAGGCCGACAGGCCACGAAAAGAGGGGACCTTGTTAGTTGGAATGTGAGGGGTGCTAAGAGCAGCTGAGCCACAGTGTAGGGAATCTCTTTGGGGTGCTGTGCTGGGTCAAACATCTACTCTCCCTTCTTCCCCTCAGGTGCCTGTGGTGCTGGCTGGACAGCCCGGGGAGTGTCTGTGTGTTGTGGCTGTGTCTGATCACAGTCTGTATGTGTTGAAGGTGACTGGAGAGATCTGGTAAGTTGTGGGTGTGGGGGATGGGGCCAGGGTAGGGGCACCCACTCTGTCACCCTCTAGTCTGTCTCACTCTTTTCCTCCCCACAGTGGGCCCCCAGCAAGCTGGCTGCAACCCACCCTGGCCATCCCCCTACAGGACCTGAGTGCCATTGAACTGGGCCTGGCAGGACAGAGCCTGCGGCTGGTGTGGATGGCGGGCACGGGCAGCTGCATGCTGCTGCCTCGGGATGCCAAAAGCTGCCGAGCCTTCCTGGGGGTGCTCATGGGTGAGGGGGTGAGGCGGGGCCTGCTTGGGTGGGGCCTCCTCTGAGTGTCTCAAGTTTAGAAATGTGGCATGTGAGGGGAGAGGCTGGGCCAGAGAAGGATGGTCTTGGGGTCTCTGTCCCTGCAGATGTCCTGCAGGCTCTACCCCCACCACGGAGAAGTGGTATCAGTGCCTCGGAGGAAGAGGTGACTCCTGAACATCGGCTGTGGTGAGTGCCAGGAGCTGAGAGCTGTTGCTGTTGGAGTGCAGGCCACGCCTGGAGATGGGCACCGAGGGGCAGAGGGTCACCTGAGTGTGGCTCACCCCAGTTTCATCCACATCCCCTGCAGCACCAAGTGATTCTGCAGCATTGTGGGGTCTGAGAATAACTCTTCTTCAGGTCCTTGCATCCAACCATCAGCCCCTGGTCCCCTGGTATCACTAAGCACCACTTTGAAGACCAACCCCCTCCAAAAACAAAAACAAAAACAAAAACAAAAACTGGCCAGGCCCTGAGCACTGAGGGCCAATCCCTGTCCTCATGCCCACCTGTCAATGCAGACTGCTCCCTACCACTACCTCTTGAGATCTTCACCTTTCCCTGACTTCTCTGACTCCCCCCACCCCCCACTGGGGGCTATGCCTTCCCCACAGGCCTCTGCTAGAGAGAGACTCTTCTTCAGAGCCACCCCCATTCTTCTACCTTCGGGTCTTCCTAGTGGAAGGTGAGGCCTGTGAACCCCATCTTGTCCTGAACCTCTTGTAGTCTTATAGGGGATTCTCAGGTTGTCAAGGGCACAGGCTATCAGCTGGTTGCTGGTTGGGCAGGGCAGTGCTCTGGGTCTTTGTGCTGTAAGGCTGTAAGGCTTTGCTCTTGTTTCTCAATCCTGAACCTGCCCTGCATGTCCCAAGGGAGAAGGCTGATAGAGAGTTTTGG
Organism: Suncus etruscus; assembly: GCF_024139225.1. NCBI lineage: Eukaryota > Metazoa > Chordata > Mammalia > Eulipotyphla > Soricidae > Suncus > Suncus etruscus. The sequence continues at coordinate 31,703,915 of NC_064849.1, read as the reverse complement.
AGTAGGATGGCTGATGGATAGGCCTCCTCTCTCAGAGTCTTGTGTTGTTGGCTGCAGGGTCCCAAGTTGCTCTGTGTCTCCGAGACCTGAGCAGGAGGGCAGACTGCTATCCCTAGTCTGGCTCGTCCACCAAATCCTGTCCTGAGCCTCACACTGCCTCTCTCTCCTCCCAGGCCCTACCACTCGACCTGTGTCCCTGCTGCTCACACTGTCCATCCTGTACCTGCTAGAAGAAGACCTCACAGGGACTGAGGCGGGGCCCCCTCTCCCAGCTGAAGCCTGCGAAAAGGCCTCGCCTGTGGTCCCTGAGTCATCCGTGCAGATCCTTGAGCAGCAGCCTCTTAGCAGCCTGAGCTCCGTGCTGCTGTACCGCACGGCACCCCAGGACCTGCGGCTCATCTTTTATGAGGAGGTGTGAGACAGTGTGTGTGTGTGTGTGTGTGTGTGTGAAAGTGTCACAGTATGTGATTGCATCTGTGAGTGCATGAGGATATATACTGTGTGCATCCATGTGACTGTGCAGGTATGCATATGTGTGTACATATATGAATGTACTTTTGAATGAGTACATGTGTGTATCAGAGTGTGTGTGCGAGTGTATATGAATGTTTGTGACTGTACTTGTGGGGGTTATGAGTATGTGGCTATATCAGTAATGTGAGTGTGTTCATGTATGGGTGTCTGATGTGCATCTGAGTGTGCATGTACATGGAGTTGTTCACCTGTGTGTAATGGGTGTATATATTGGGCCATCTGTGGGAGGGTCAGAGACTCGGGGTCTGAAGCTGGGAGACTCCCAGTGTCAGACGGCAGCAGACAGAGAGTGGCAGCTGTAGGCAGTGGGTAGCTCTGGGAAGGTGGAGGTAGACAATGAGCTCTAGTAAAACATATTACTTGGTGAGTCCCAGGCTGGGACCAGGCATCAGCATGGGACAGCTCCCTTTGAGTGGGTCCTCCTACTTGTTCTGAAACAGAGGAAACTGAGGCCTGGGAGCCTTTGCCAGTCTTCACTGGTTCTAGGTAGAGATCCAGGAGTTGAGCCTTGAGCCCGTCTTAGAGCCTGTTTCAGAGGGGCCTTCCTGGGAATAGGGGATCAAAAATACTAGTAAATAGGGATACGTTTTGGGCATCTGCAGTAGGTGCTGACTGGGGTGAACCTGTGAGACCCCCAACTCTGATCTTGTGTGGAAGGGGAAGACCCAGGGCCCAGGAGAAGCATTCCCTTGAATCTGGGGGTATCCAGGAGGTGCACGCCACCCCTCCCCTGAGTCTTTGCTCATTCCCCAGGTATCTCGGCGGGAGAGTTTCTGGGCCCTGCGTGTGGTGTGCCCAGAGCAGCTGACTGCTCTTCTAGCCTGGGTCCGAGAGCCCTGGGAGGAGCTGTTTTCCATTGGTCTCCGCACGGCCACCCAGGAGGCGCTAGACCTTGATCGGTGAGATGCACACACTGCCTCAGGATCATGATTCCGGACTCTGGGCACTGGCTAGTGAGGCTCCAAGTGACCCATGGCTCAGGGAGGGCAGGAGAAATGGTCCAGTCCTACTGGCCATGGGGCTATATGGCTGGACAGATGGGCACTGGGGACACTTTTTCTGCATGGTTTTCTCAGGGATCAATAAAGCTCTTTTCATTCTGGTGTCCTGGTGTTTCATGGATCACATGGGAACTGTCATACCTCCTTATTGTTTTTTTTTTTTTTTTTTTTTCAGGGATCATATCCCCAGTGTAGGAGATGGGGTATAATATTAAGGCCATGTGGAATCTGGGTTGACATACATGCAAGATATGTGCTGTAGGATTGAGCCACTTCCCTGAGGTCCCTCCCACCCCTTATTCCCCAATGGGCAGCACAGGCAGCTTTGTTGAGACCCATTTGCAACTGTGTTCTGACCTCTAGACCCTTGAACGTAGGGTGGAGCCTGGAGTCTTCATCTGGCAGGGAGGGTCCCATTCCCAGAGGGCAGCAGGGTGTGTAGCGGGTGGGTGGTCAGGAAACTGGGGAGGTGTGTGTGTGTGTGTGTGTGTGTGTGTGTGTGTGTGTGTGTCGGTGACCTCCAGGCAGTGAATGTCAGACCCATGGTAAACAAGGCCACACAGCCATATACAGGGCTTCTTCTTGCTTTCTCTCTGCCTGAGTTCTCAGTACTAGGGCAGGACTGAATGCTGGTGATGGGGTCCTGGGCAGCTGCCTGCCCAGACCACCGTCCGATTGAAGTCAGGCACCTGAGAATGTGGACACCAAGAGCCACTGTTGCTGAGAGGAGGGAACCTCAGCTGTGGTTGTCCAAGACTGGCCTCATATCCTTTGTTGGAGGAACAAAACTGGGAGGAAGCTGGGTGGTCCCCAGATACACCAGTGACTCCCTGAAGCTGAAGGAACCTGGAGTCCCCTTTTTATTTTTATTTTTATTTATTTTTTGGTTTTTGGGTCACACCTGGCAGCGCTCAGGGGTTACTCCTGGCTCTACACTCAGAAATTGCCCCTGGCAGGCTTGGGGGACCATATGGGATGCCGGGATTTGAACCACCGTCCTTCTGCATGCAAGGCAAATGCCTTACCTCCATGCTATCTCTCCAGCCCCTGGAGCCCCCTTTTTAGGTAGAGAATTTCTTTCAGGAAGCAGCCAACTGGCTCCTGGCTGGGAGTTAACTTTTTTTTTTTTGGTTTTGGGGTCACACCTGGCAGCGCTCAGGGGTTACTCCTGGCTCTGTGCTCAGAAATCACTCTTGGCAGGCACAGGGGACCACATGGGATGCTGACATTCGAACCACAGTACTTTTGCATGCAAGGCAAACACCCTACCTCCATGCTATCTCTTGGGCCCCGGGAGTTAACTCGGCAAAGTGAAAACTTTGGTCACAGCCACAGTTCTAGAAGGAATATTTAAGGGACTGTTATGTTTGGTGAAAATGTGCGGGGGTGCAGTTCCCTGGATAGGTGAGCAACAACGTCCTGTAAGGCACAGGAGCTCTGGTACTAGTAGATAGAAGTGTCAGTTCTAGAAATCACATGGTGGAGACGTCAGGTGGTGGGTGGGGTTCACAAGGGGGCTTAGGTTTTTCTTGGTAATGGAGACTGAAGCAGGGCTGCAGAGTGATGATTGGGTACTCTCAAGCCTGCTACAGCCTCACCAGTGCCCTGTTTGGGTTTTTTCTCAGTCACCTGAAAAAAAAAGATAGTTCCAGGGCTGGAGCAAAGTACAGTGGGTAGGGTGCTTGCCTTCCATGTGGCCAATCTGGGTCCGATTCTTGGCAACCCAAATAGTCCTCCAAGCACTGTCAGGGGTGATTTTCGGGTGCAGTACTAGGCGAACTATAGAACCTGAGCTCTGCCAATGTGGCCCAAAAACAAAAGGAGGCCAGTTTCCCCACTAGGATTGCTGAGAATATACTTAAAACCCCTGGCCTCTGGGGGAACTTTCCTGACTCTTCTGGCTCAATGGAAGTGACTTTCTGACTCTTCAGGCCCAGGTGGTGGGGTGCTCATGGGATCCTGGATTCCAGCTGGGCTGGAAGCAGGTGCTCCTGAAGGGATGTGAGATAATGTGGGTTGAAAGAGATCCCTTTCAAGGTCTCTTCTAGGGCTGCAGTTAGGCTAACTTGAATCAGTTAATGTGCTAGTAAATTACCCTTTTTTTCTGTTTATTTTATTTTGGTTTGGGGCTCACATCTGGCAGTACTCAGAATTTGCTTCTGGCTCTGCACTCAGGGTTTCCTCCTGGTAGTCCAGGTGTGTTAGTTTTTTTTGTTTTATTTATTTTATTTTATTTTTTATTTTATTTTTATTTTTATTTATTTTTTTTTGTTTTTGGTTTTTTTGGCCACACCCGGCAGTGCTGAGGGCTTACTCCTGGCTGTCTGCTCAGAAATAGCTCCTGGCAGGCACCGGGGACCATATGGGACACCTTTGGTCCTGGATCGGCTGCTTGCAAGGCAAACGCCGCTGTGCTATCTCTCTGGGTCCACGTGTTAGTTTTTGAAGCCAGGCCCAACGCCAGCTCCGGGGTCCCTGTGGTGGACAGGCCTCTGCCAGGTTTGGGATTTTATTTTGTGGGACGGGTCCCTACTGCACTTGTTGCTATCATGGAAGATACTTGCCCCCTAGCAGCAGGAACTGCAGAACACAGAGCTACTGGGTCTTGAAGTTTTCAGCTAAAGGTCTGAATTGCAAGAGGAGACTGGAAGGTAGGAGAGCAGGTGAAGGTTCTGGTCTTGCAATGCAGTCAACTCTGGTTTGATTTTGCCACTACGTGATCCCTGAGCACTGCCATGCATAGCCACTGAGTGGTGGGTAGAGGGTAGAGGTTGTTAAAGAGCATCAGAAACTTTGTGTGTGTGTGTGTGTGTGTGTGTGTGTGTGTGTGTGTGTGTGCGCGCGTGTGTGTGAATGTCCTTGCTTTGGTGCTTTGGGAGTGAGTAAGCCTGAGCCTCACCTGAGCCTCTTCTTGTAACTGATCATCTGTGCCCATGCCAGCAGGACCCTAGGGACAGCTGTTTGACAGAAACTGGCAAGGTGGGCCAGTGGCAGTCACCCAGGTGGCTGATGACAAAATCAGGAAAAGAGATGACCCCCTTCTGCACTTGTAGTTGTACGGGAGTGGGTATGAGTCTCTGTGAGGGGACCAGCCATAGGGAAGAGGCCTGTACCCCTTTGAAGGCATCCAGCTGAAATTGTCTGGGTTTACTTAAATCATGCTCTGGGCTGAGTTTACTCAACAGTTACCAGATTCACAATCCCATTGCTTAGAAATAGGGGTCATGATGAGGAGAAAGGGGTAAAGAAGGGCATTACCTTTCTGAATCTTGGGGGCTGTCAGGTTTCTGTGTTTCCCATCTGTTGCCATTGAAGAGGCCCACAAAGAAGGGACAGTTCTAGAGAGTGAGGCTGGGTTCTTTTTGGCGGGGAAAAGGGGTTCCATTCCTTCTCTCAACTAGGATGCCTTCTACTGGGGGCTCCTGGGGGAGGTGTGTGTTCGAGAAACTTGGACAGGGCTCACAGTAAAACATGGGGCCAGTGTGGGAGCAGGTCTAGGGTAGGGAGGGAAGCAGAACTGGAGAAGGTACAAGTTCACTAGGGCCAGTTGACCTGTTTGCAGCCTTCTGCTGCTGGAAGACAGAAAAAGAGTGAGAGTGAGAGTGGAGGGAGGAGGTATTTGCTGGAGAGAGGAAATATGCAGGTGAGGGAGAGATGCAGGGAAAGATAAGAGCAGAGATGCAGAGGGAGAGAGAGATGCTGGGGACAGAGGAGAGATGTTTGAAAGGAGAGAGAAGAGAGAAATGCAGGGGGAGGGAGGGAGAGATAATGGGAGAGATTGAAAAGAGGGAGAGAGGTTAGGAAGAGAGGGGAGAGAGATTTTGCTGGGAGAGAGGAGAGAGATAGGAAGGAAGAGGAAACACTTGGATATGGGATAAAGCTTTCCAGCTCTGAGCTTGGCTCCAGACCTAAAATGTGCTCATTACCTATTCATTGATTCCTTCTCTTGACGTGAACAGGGGATGAATGGGTCTTAAGTACAACCACAGAGCCCATTAGAGTCTTGTGTTGGAGAAAGAAGTGGTTCCCTAACAGCTCATAAACCTCCCCACAAGAGCTACCACTGCCCCTAGGCAGTGGACTGCAGGTGGCAACCAAGGCGCCAGTCTTGGCTCCAGGATTTACCTAGGACACAGTTAGGAAAGTAAAGATTGTGTGCCCATGGGGGGGGGGGTACAGAGACCTTCTGGGGTTCTCACAGCAGTGCAAAGATGGAGTTTCTTCTATCTCTCTCCCCATGAGCTGCGGACCAGTGGGGGAAGAGGGAGGGGCGAGCTAAGTCTTACATCTGGGTATGCTTGCTGGGGTGGGGTCCTTGCTCACAGGCTGTTAGAAGGGGTGCAGGGACCCAGAAAGGACTGTGCAGGGGATCGGAAAAATAAGTTCACCTACTTCTGTTTTTCTCTGAGCTGGCCTGAATTTTTAATTGAAAGCAAATTAAAATGTCCCCAAAATATTAGTCCACTTTCTGACTGTGTGCACCATCCACCCCCATCAGCACTTTGAAACAACTGCACAAATGAGGCAGTCTGGCTTGGGGTTTGCCAGTCACGTAGGGGGGGGGGGTCTGGTTACCCTAGAAATCAGCCATTGAGGGTCCAGAGGGGTTGGGGACACTTCAGTTTCAGTGATTTATAAAATCCTGTGAGCCCAGGCAGGGGAAATGGGCTGTGCCGTTCCACAGTTTTGGTTATTGTTGCTTTGCTTAGGGGCTGCTGCAGCCTCAGTGGTCAGAGATCACTCCTGCCAGGGCTAGAGAGACCCTATGGAATACTGGGATCAAACCCAGGTCGGCTGTATACAAATTAAGCACCTTATCTCTTGTCTTTCCTCACACACAGGCCATTTATTTTTTTGGTGCCACACTGGTGGTGCTCATAGTTTACTCCTGGTTCTGTACTCTGATCACTTCTGGCAGACTTGAGGGACCATATGGGGTGCCAGGAATCAAACGTGGGTCAGCCACGAACAAGGCAAGCACACACCTGTTGTATTATCTCTCCCCTCCGGGCCATTTCTTTTTATTTTTCTTTTTGGGTCACACCTGGTGGCGATCAGGAGTTACTCCTGGCTCTGCGCCCAGTAAATTACTCCATGCAGGCTCAGGGGACCATATGGAATGCCTGGGGTTGTACTTGGGTCAGCCATGTTAAAAGCAAATACCCTACCCACTGTGCTATTGTTCCAGCCCCTCTGGGCCGTTTCTTGAAACTGAAATGCTCCAGGAAAATATCTGAAGATCCCCAAGATCCTCCACGCCCTGTGTTCTGTGGTTACTTTTATTTTGGTAAACAACAAACAGCAGACAAAGGTGCCTTTCAGCTTTACTCCTCCCTGACCCTGTGCATTGCTCAGAGCAGGCAGGATTCCTTGGCATCTGCACATGTGCACAGTTCTCAACTTCACTCTAACCCTCAGCTGTCCTCAGGCACTAATCAGTTTCTTCTGGCTGGCCTTTCCCCGACAATCAGGTGTGATCAATTGATCACCTGCATCTGTCTGGCCTCAGATTTGTTTTCTCAGGGCCCGGATGGATAGCACAGCAGCGTTTGCCTTGCAAGCAGCCGATCCAGGACCAAAGGTGGTTGGTTCAAATCCCGGTGTCCCATATGGTCCCCCGTGCCTGCCAGGAGCTATTTCTGAGCAGACAGCCAAGAGTAACCCCTGAGCACCGTCCGGTGTGGCCCAAAAACCAAAAAAAAAAATAAAAATTTTTTTGTTTTCTCAGGAGACCCGTGTAGGTACAGAGAAAAGATTTGCTGTCTTGAACCACAGAACAGCACTTCAAAGATACCCTTTCTGTGTAGAGAGTAGGCAGGAGGGAGGAGAGTCAGGGTTCATATGACTAATCAGAAATTGGTGGTAAGGGACAAAGATAGGAACTGAGCAGAAGGGAATAGCATTATTGAGTTTTTTTTTTTAAATCTGAGAACACATACATATACAGACATATACATATGTAAGGGAAATATTGAACTCACATAATTCTTCCTCTGAGGTACATCCCAACCCCTTTAGAAGATTTTTTTTGTTTATTTTTGTTTGTTTGTTTTACTATATTCTGTGGTGTTCAGGGCTTTCTTCTGGTTCTGCACTCAAATCACTCCTAGTGGTCTTCGGGGACCATATGGGGTGCCCTAGAAATAACCTGAGGTCAGCTGTGTGTAATGTAGGGCAAGCACCTTAGATGCTGTACTATCTCTTTCTTGGCGCTCAGGGGTTACTCCTGACTGCGCTCAGAAATCGCTCCTGGCAGTCTCAGGAGACCTTATAGGATGCTGGGGATTGAACCCAAGTCATTCCCAGGTCAGCCACATGTAAGACAAATGCCCTATTGATGTGCTGTCGCTCTAGCCCCCTAAAAGAGCTTTTTAATAGAGGCAACACTGTGCTGGGTGGGGGCTCAGTTGGACATACACTTGACTGAACTTGGGGTTCAGTGCTCAGGTCTAGAAAGTGAGGGTTTTTTGGTCATGTGCTCTGCCTCTTGAGCTGTTTCTCTGGGCTGAAGTGATTTTAACTCTTTTGAATGTATTACAATTTAAAAAAATACTAAATATGTTAAGTCACATGTAAAGTCCTGGAGGATGACCTAAGGAGGTCAGTGGCCAATCTGAGTGATATAAACACTGATCCCTAAGACTTTTGGGGAGATCCATACCTGGCAGTGCTTGGTGGGACGGTCACTGTTCCCAGCTTGGAAACCACTCTCAGTGGTGCTGGGGCACTCTGCCATGCCTGGGCTTCTGCCTGCAGAAAAATGCATCACCACCCTTTGAACCACCTCCTTGACTGATTTCTAAGATGTTGGAAGATGAGGAGATGGTCAGTTCCATGGACTCATTTTCCCTTCTCAAAGGGAGAAAGTCCGTGTTTGCTGATGAGTCAATATATAGATGGTAAGAGGTTCCATCCTGCGTCCTCCTTTGCTAAGGTCACTTCTGAGCTATGCAACTGTGTCTGAACAAGCAGCTCTAGCTGTGTGTGGATTTGGGAAGTAGTTTGTAACCCATGTGCACCAGAGTCGATGCCTGCTGGCTGCCACAGAGGGATGGTTGCTGTGGGTTGAGGACAGCAGTGTGGGACTATGTGTGAAATTTGCCAACTAACTAACCAGGACTACATCATATCCACATGTACTGCCTTCATCCACAGCAAGGGCATGAGGCTAACTGATTATTTACCAGGCACTGAGGTCACACAATACTTATTTGTTTTGTTTTTGTTTTGGGGCCACATCCTGCTGTGCTCAGGGGTTATGTCTGGTGGGGCTCTGAGGATCAGATGGGGTGTTGGGGATAGAATTTGTATTGGCCTCATGCAGGGCAAGCACCCTACCCACTATGCTATTGCTCTGGCCCCTCATATGCTGTTTAGTGTACTCACACATACAAATGCAGAAGCATTCAAGAACAGAGATTTGGGTCGGAGAGATAGTACAGTGGTTAGGTATTTGCCTTGGTTTGATCCCCAGCACCACAATCAGTCCCCTAAGCACCACCTGGAGATCCCTGAGCACTGTGTCATGTGCCCCCCCCTCCCCCATAACTGCTCTTCCTTTCTACAACCTGCCATGTTGCCCAGGCATGCCCTCTGTAAGCAATCTGGAAAACAGCCCTTCTCCCCTCCTTCTGTGTTCAGGGAGGCCTTTTGTCCAGTGTGCCTCAGAGGAACGAGGGAATGCCTGGCATGCAGATAGCAAGTCATGACTTGTGTTATCTTGGCTTTTCTGTGCTCGGCCCTCAGCATCCTGGGCCACACAAACCTTTGCCTTCGCACAAACTTTCTTTGGCTTACTAGTTATTCTAATTACTTGTTCATAGATGCCTAATGGACACTGAGCATGTGCCAGCCTCTGAGTGTAAATGTGAGGATGGAAATGGAAGAAGGGGTACTCAGACCCGCCCCTGCTTTCCAGGCTGCTGGAAAGAGGGAGGAGGAGGCCCTGGGCCCTGGCATGGGTGGAATTTGTGGGGGGTAGGGTGGGGGTTTAGCTCCTGCAGAGCAGGCAGGCCAGATGGGCATGCACCCTCAAAGGGCCCTTTGGGAACACCTGCTCTGGGCTGCTCTCTGCAGTGAGCATTTCATCGATACCATCTTGGGACAACTCAGAAGGGAAAGTGTGAGCTGAGGTGAGGAAGCTGAGCTCAGGTTAGCAGGTGTTTCTCCCCAAGGGGCTGCTAGACTTCAGACTGCTCTATCTTTTCCCCTAGGACTTGCTATTTCTTCTCCTTTCTTTCTTTCTTTCTTTCTTTCTTTCTTTCTTTCTTTCTTTCTTTCTTTCTTTCTTTCTTTCTTTCTTTCTTTCTTTCTTTCTTTCTTTCTTTCTTTCTTTCTTTCTTTCTTTCTTTCTTTCTTTCTTTCTTTCTTTCTTTTTCTTTCTTTCTTTCTTTCTTTCTTTCTTTCTTTCTTTCTTTCTTTTCTTTCTTTCTTTCTTTCTTTCTTTCTTTCTTTCTTTCTTTCTTTCTTTCTTTCTCTCTCTCTCTCTCTTTCTTTCTTTCTTTCTTTCTTTCTTTCTTTCTTTCTTTCTTTCTTTCTTTCTTTCTTTCTTTCTTTCTTTCTTTCTTTCTTTCTTTCTCTCCCTCCCCCTCCCTCCCCCTCCCTCCCCCTCCCCCCTTCCTTCCTTCCTTCCTTCCTTCCTTCCTTCCTTCCTTCCTTCCTTCCTTCCTTCCTTCCTTCCTTCCTTCCTTCCTTCCTTCCTTCCTTCCTTCCTTTTCTCATATCCTGAAATGCTCAGGAGTTACCCCTAGTTCTGGGCTCAGAAATCACTCCTGGTGGGCTCAGAGAACCATATGGGATGCCAAACCCACGATCTGAGTTGGTGGTGTGCAAGTCAAGCACTCTACCCACTGTGCTATTACTTTGGTCCCTGGGGTTTGCCCCTTAGACCAGTGTTTCCTGTGCAGGAGCTAGTGGTAGGTGAAATTGGGGGAACTTTGTTTGCTTTAAGTTGATAGATTTTGGTGTGGGTGGTGAATGATTCTTTTTTCCTGGGGTGGTAAAAGGAGGAGGTGGCAAGCCAAATGAGTTTGAGAACCTCTGCTCTAAACAACTTATTTATTTTTATTTCTGGGCCCACACTAGGGGCTTTCTCCTGGCTCTGTGTTTAGGAACCACTCCTGGTGGGCTTGGGGACCATGTGGGGTTGGCTGTATGCAAGGCAAGTACCCTATCTATTGTTCAATTTCTCTGGCCAATACTATATCTTATATATCTGTTCTCTTGGACAGCAGCTTTCAGACATACCAGATCCTTCTAGAATAATACCACCTTGGGGTTGGAAGCTAATACAACGGCTAGGGTATGTGCTTTGCATATGCCTGACCCAGGCTCAATTCCCTTGGTCCCCCTGAGCATCACTGGTGCAGTCTTGGAGGCCCCCAAACACCTCTGTGGACCCAAGAAGTACTGTTTACCTAGGTTCTTGTATTTAACCACCCTTTGGATTGGCTAAGAATCACTGGTGGAGTCCCCAGATCTTCTGAGTACTACTTGGGAAGCCCCCTAAAAGGGAAGAAAAGATACTATCTCCATCCGCATCACCTGAATATCATTAGATTTGCCTTCCTTCCTGCTTCAGGCTTTTCTGAGCTCTCTCCTCCCCTACGCCCCAGCCATGCTTTGCTGCATGACTGATTCTATTGTCTCCCTCAGCTCTGTGCTTTATCATCTCCTCCTGACAGGGAGCAGAGCCAGTGGGGTCCCCCCTTTGCAAGGCCACCTGAATGCTAGCTGGGCCAAGCTCATGCTGGCAAATTGAGGGTCTGGGTTGCTGTTCCCAAGGGTAGGGACAGCGCTCTGGCTACCTCTGGCAGAGTGGAGAATGTGTATGTGTCTTACTTGGATTTGCCTGAAATAAACCTTTAAAATCTTTTTCAAACAGGGGAGTGGTGGCACAAGCAGTAGGATGTCTGCCTTGCATGTGCTAACCTAGGAAAAACCACAGTTAGGACAGACCATGGTTTGATAATCTGGCGTCCCATATGGTCCTCCATGCCAGGAGTGATTTCTGATAGTCACCAGGTGTGGCCCAAAAATCCCAAACAAAAAAACTGAAATATTTTCCAAACAAGCTGGTCTTAAGAACCAAACTAAAGGGGCCGGGAAGGTGGCGCTAGAGGTAAGGTGTCTGCCTTGCAAGCGCTAGCATAGGACGGACGGCGGTTCGATCCCCCGGTGTCCCATATGGTCCCCCCAAGCCAGGGGCGATTTCTGAGTGCATAGCCAGGAGTAACCCCTGAACGTCAAATGGGTGTGGCCCAAAAACCAAAAAAAAAAAAAAAAAAAAAAAGAACCAAACTAAAAACCAATCAAATGAAAAGGGGCCGGAGAGATAGTACAGCTGGTAGGGTGCTTATGTTGCCTGTGATAGACCCAGGTTCATTCTTGGGTCCCCCAAGTTTCACCAGGAGTGATTCCTGAGTGCAGAGCCAGGGGTCAACCTTGAGCACAACTGGGTGTGGCTCCAAAACCAACCAGGAAAGAAACCTAACAAGCTTGTTTTTTTAGCCTCCTTCTAGAGAACCCATAGGACTCATCAACCTCCACTCAATCTTGGGGTACAGGAGTGATTTAGGGTCCCAGTGCCATCTTAGTCACTGGCATATTAGGGCCTTTGACAGTGAATGGGGGGTACTTCACAGGTAGGGATGCCTCTAGGGGTGGTCACTAGGCTTGAGGTTGGACGTGCTTCTCAGCCAATCCAGGTGACCAAGATTGTGTTGGCACAAACTTCTAGCAGGTGCGCTTGTAAAGCTGGACAGCTACTGAGACTCTCTTTGGGGATGGGCTCTGATTGGAGGTTATAGAGACTAGGATGCAACTTGTCTCTGCTAGGGCTGTGGCCTATGTATACCCAAGTCAGGTCAGACCCAGTTGCAGGCTTGCCAAGAGCAAAGAGCTCCCAACAAGGTGCTATGCTGTGGTGTACCCTAAGACCCACCCATTTCTGGGAGGGGTCTTAACCGGATAATAGGTGTGACCCTACCTGCAAGACCTCCCATTCCTGGGAGGGGTCGGGAAAAAGTTAGATAAGCCTGGGACGAAAGGGATTCGGCCCCTTTTGTCTTTTGCCGTTTCTCTCTTGGCCCGGCTTGGCTTCCTGGTTTTTGGATCTTTGGGCCGCATGGAGCCCAAAGGGAAGATGGCTAACAGGAGATAAGATGCAGGGCTAGCATAATATAGCTGAATGCTTAAAAGGTTGACATAGGCCACACACCTGTGGTGGTTAGGGCATAAATAAAGATGATTCTTCCTGAAGCCTGCGTGTGAGTGATTTCACCTGGGCCTGGAACTCGCCGGCTGCATGGAGGTTGCAGAGCCATGTGGGCTGGATGGCATCATCCACCATCCAGCCCCATCGTTATTTATTTAACACAACACTATGCAGAGCCAATTCCATTGGCAAAGGAGAATCCAGTGACCAGTTGAGCTCACTTCCTCCCCTTCCAGACAACCCTTTTTGGACTAAGACTGGTCTCTGGGCTGAGAGCATTTGGATCTGTTTACTCCAGATCAGTGTGCAAGCAGGCCAGGGAATCTCCTGGTGTTTTGCTCTTGCTAACCAGCCTGGGAGTGTGCTGAAAGCCACCAGAGTCTGGGTATGAACACTTGACATGAGCCCAGAGCCTCCGTTTCAATGATCAACTGTGCCAGATTCTTTTTTTTAATTAATTTTTATTTTTAATTATGAGAACAAAGATGCAAAGAAAGAGGACAAGGTAAAGTTACAGTGGAAGGACAATCACCCATAAACAGAATTCTCAGTAGTCCCATTGCTGACATCTTAACTTTGAACTTGCAGCCAAAGAACATTAAGAAAAATAAAACAGAGCCCATGTACAATTACTTTGAAAAGACTTTTCTTTTCTTTAATTTTTTTTTGGTTTTTTCGGGCCACGCCCATTTGATGCTCAGGGGTTACTCCTGGTTAAGCACTCAGAAATTGCCCCTCAACTGTGCCAGATTCTTTTTTTTTTTTTTTTTTGGTTTTTTTGGGCCACACCCGTTTGACGCTCAGGGGTTACTCCTGGCTATGTGCTCAGAAATCGCCCCTGGCTTGGGTGGACCATATGGGACGCCGGGGGATCGAACCGAGGTCCTTCCTTGGCTAGCGCTTGCAAGGCAGACACCTTACCTCCAGCGCCACCTACCCGGCCCCTCAACTGTGCCAGATTCTTAAGGACCTCAGCACATGGGCTTGCTGTAGAGGAGCATCTTTTCTGCAGCCTCAGAGTACAAACAGCCATTGAGCTGGCAGCAAATAGCACATACATACTCTTACACACACACACACACACACACACACACACACACACACACACACACATTTCCATACACATGCACACATGCATTTTTTGTGCAAGAACACATACATTCTCCTACAGGCACACACATATTCCCTATATACATAAATACACACAGGAACAAGGCCCCCAGAAACTCTCCAAGGGGTACCTTCCTGTGAGCTGGGGACCCGGCTCATCAAAGAACATATATGTATGTGCTCAGGGTCAGGATGAATGGCACCATCAACATTTGTATGGAAAGAATGTGGAAGACTCAGGCTCCTTGAAGAATGTGCAGACACTAATTCAAAAGGCTGCATGCACACCTCTGTACCAGGCAGCACCTTTCACAGGGACCAGGATACAGGGTTCACGTAAAGGCCACTGACAGCAGACTATTCTATAGCTCCATGGAGTGCCATGTGGCCATAAAAAATAATGAAATGGGGCCTTTAGGTACAGAAGGTGAAGGGACGATACTAAATACATTAAGTCAGGACAGGAAATATGTTCAGTGGATGGTTTCACTTGTTTGTGAAAGATGAATTACTAAAGCAGATGAACAGGCAAAAACTAAAACAAGGGGGCTGGAGAGACAGAAAGCAGGTGAGGTACTTGCCTTGCAAGTGATCAACCCAGGTTCCATTCTTGGTATCCCATATGGTCTCCTGAGCAGTCAGGAGGAAGCCCTGAGCACTACTTGATGTAGTCCAAAAAGTAAAGACAATTTGTAGTTGTTGGCTTTACTCTCGAGGTTAGGGGGTGTCTAGATGGGGAGGGGAGGCCCAACATCTTTCTATGGTAGTTCCCTTTGGAGAGGAAGTAAGACTCCTAAGGGGTCTGCAGAAGTGAAAGGCAGATGAGGTCTTACACTCAGAAATACTAAAGATCAGGAGTACAGGAGCACTCTTAGGTACAGGAGTGAGGGACATAAGTGTGTCTTACAGGACCATGGGCACAAGGCTTTTCCTACCCAACCTGCCTTGTGGATGCAGACACGGCGAGTTTGGGAGCCAGGTTGCACCCGGGAGTTTTTTTTTTCCCAGACTCCAGAAGGTTCTACTCCAGGCCTCAGCTTCCGGTTGGTTCTTGGCATGAGACCGATGTGCTCTGGTCTCCTCACAAGGGCACATCTGTGTGCCTTGGCAGAAAGGATTTAGTTGTTCAGGAGAGGCAGTTTGGCTGAGTTAGTGCATCTGAGTTAGTGCATCTGCGTGTCTGTAGCTCTTCTGTGTCCAAATACGGCCACAGTTGAGGGCTGGGAGGAGGGGGTCAAGGACTCTGACCTGTGCATTTTGGAGGGAGGTTGGGGTGCGTGAAGCACACAAATCATCTACTGTACCAGATGACCCTCACTTCCAAAACTGGATGGCAGACAGAGTTCACCGAGTCCACTGACATAGCTGGAATTCACTGGGCCCTCTCAGGCTGCATGCGTGCTTACACATACAGGCATGTCTCTGTGCACTTATCTGTGCATGAGTATATGTCTGCACACACATGTTTGGTGTATATGCACACTTATGTCTCTGTATGCACATAGGTATAAATGCATGCATCTTATGAGCACATGTCTGTAAGTATATGTGTGTAGGGGAGGCTGCAGCAGAAGGCTGGGGCTTCAGGCTGCTTCTCTCTGCCCAGAGTATACCTCAGTAAGCCTATTTCCTGGAGGCCAGCACAGGGCTTCAACAAGCCCTGGGTTTCTGGGTCAATCATGCCAATTAGACAATCCTGTCAATCCCCCCAGCCTTTGGGTTGAGCTGGGACCAGAGTGAGGATTGAGTGATGCCCCCAAGGTCACAGATGTTGTCCTTTTCCCACTGAGCATCTTTCAACTCCCCCAACCCCCTGTTCCTCCCATCTCTCCACCCAGATTCCCTCCCTGCCTCACCCCCTCTTTCAAGAAATCAGGGTCACAGGCTCCAATTGAGGGATTTTTTTATTGGGATGCTGCCTGGACAACCCCTCTGCTAGGTGCCCCATTTCAGCCAGACATTGGGGGGGGGAGGGCTGCCCTTCCTTTCCAAGATCCGTATTCTTAGAAAAGCATCTGTGACCAAGGATGGGGAGAGGGAGAGCACAGGTGGAAACAGAGTCACACCGCAGGCCCCAAACTGTGGCTGAACACTGCAGAGGGTGCCTAAGGCTACAGCAGAGGAAAGAGGGTGGGGTGGGGGTGGAGGAAGGAGGTGATGTGCCAGGTCAAAACGCTCAGCGGGCCAGGGGTGGGCAGGCATCTGGTGCTCTATGGACGCTGCAGTGGGTGGGGGGGACGGGTTCCCCAAAGATCTGTGAGTTCACTTCCCCAGATTGGAAGGGCAGCTTTGTGGCTCTGGAAAGGTCTCAATGAGGGCTCTGGAAGCTGAAGGCAAGGTGGGGGTTCGAGTGGGGGCGATTGTGCGAAGGTAGGGCCGCGCACCCCCCCACCCCCCCCGCAATGCGCGGAGCACCAGGGTGGCGGGCAGGCGGGCCGCTGGGGTCGTGCGGGGGCCGGCCGGCGCGTGGGGGGCCGGGGCGGGGTGAGTCACACCCGCTCGCTGCCTTTGTGCGGGCCGCGCGGCGGTGGCGGCGGAGGAGCGCGGGGAGGAGGAGCCGCGCGGGCTGCAGGATCCAGCGGCGCCTGCGTCCCCACCGGCCGAGCGCTCTGCGTGGCCGCAGGCCCCGGGAGCCGAGCGCGCGGGCCGGACATGGGGCCCTGCAGGCTCCCGAGCCCCGAGGTACCGCAGGGTGGGGCGGGGCGCGGTGCTGCGGGGAATCGGGGTCTCGCGGGGGGGGGGGTGCTCCGCAGGGGAAGGGAAAGGAGCCACGGGCCAGGTCCTGAGCCCCGCGCGCCTCCCCCAGGACGGCCCCCGACAAGGCGCCCCGTTTTCCTCCTCCGGGACGCGCTGAGAGCCGCCCCCCGCCGCCTCTCCAGCCATGGCCAACGGCGTGATCCCGCCGCCCGGGGGCGCCTCCCCCCTACCCCAGGTGATTGCGCGCGTGGGGGTGCGGGGACAGGACATGGAGGGTCCCCTTAGGAGGAGAGGGGCTGGCTCTGGCCCACCCTGGGAGCCTCCCGATGGAGCTGTGTGTGTGTGTGTGTGTGTGTGTGTGTGTGCGTGTGTGTGTGCGCGCGCGCGCGCGCGCGCGTGTGTGTAGGAGGAGAGGGTCGTTGCTGTTTTGGGGGTTCAGCGGCATCCCCATCTCTTCTTTCCACCCCCGAGTGTGGGGTGCTCTCCCACCCCTAGCCGAGGCGGTGGAAAAGACTATGCCAGCTGAAGTCTGCGGGTCCCTTACTCAGCAGCACCCCACCCTTATGAGGGCTTGCAGTTGGGGTGTTGCGGGGTGCGCTCGGGGTCGACCCTGAGCGCGCGTCATGCGCGCCCGCAGGTCCGGGTGCCCTTGGAGGAGCCCCCCCTGAGTCCCGACGCGGACGACGACGACGACGACTTGGGCAAGACCTTGGCTGTGAGCAGGTTCGGGGACCTCATCAGCAAGCCCCCGGCCTGGGACCCCGAGAAGCCCAGCCGCAGCTACAGCGAGCGGGACTTTGAGTGTGGGTAGTCCCGGGACCCGGCGTGGCGGCCCCACCACCCTCACCTTCATTGCCACATCATCTCCGTGCTCGCCACCGCCTCGGCCTCGGTCACAGTGTCATCTTGTGCGGGACTCTGTGTGTGTGTGTGGGGACGCTGCTGTGCGGGGCCACCGTGCTGTGTTAAGTCATCTTGCCTCACTCACCCCCCCCCCCCATCGCCTGTCTGTGCTCCTGCCGGGTGGTGGGAGTGGAATGGGGGGTGGAAACTGGGCCCCACATGTGAAGAGATGTAGGGAGAAGGTCCCCAATTTACCCCCCTTCAGGACTCTGCAGGCCTGGGCCGCCCCCCTCTCTCTCTATTCCTGCTCTGGCACCCCAGCCTCTGCCCTCCAGGTGTCCCCATCTCCTGCCCTTCCAGGATGTCAGGAATAGGGGAGCCTGGTATGGGGGTGGGGGCTCCTTGCCCTAGAGGAAAGACCAGTGCCCTCTTTGAGCTTGAGCTAGAATAGGTG
Organism: Suncus etruscus; assembly: GCF_024139225.1. Lineage (NCBI taxonomy): Eukaryota > Metazoa > Chordata > Mammalia > Eulipotyphla > Soricidae > Suncus > Suncus etruscus. The sequence continues at coordinate 31,686,061 of NC_064849.1, read as the reverse complement.
TGTGCCCCTAGTGGGACGGGGCCTGGGGGACCCCCCCAACCACATCTCCTGCACCCCCAGTTCACCGGCACACATCTCACCACACCCACCACCCACTCTCTGCGCGCCTGCCTCCACCGCACAAGTTTCGGCGGCTGCCCCCCACCTCCGCCCGACAAATCAAGAGAGAAGAGGAAGAAGGAGAAAAACATCTGCGCCCCCTTCTGAAGGGACACCCCCCATCCAGGAAGAGGGGGGAGCAGGAGGGGAGGAAGAGGAAGAGGAGGAGGAAGAGGAAGGGGAATCTGAGGAAGCTGAGCCCACAGAGCCCCCCGCCCCAGGCTCACCACCCAAAGCCAAGGTGGGGGTCTGCTCTGGGCTGAGAAAAGGGTAGTGGAGGGGTGGTGGGCATAGTGTGGGCAGGGTCCCATGTCTGTTCTCTTCTGCCCACAGTTCTCCATTGGCAGTGATGAGGATGACAGTCCCGGGGTCTCCGGGATGGCCGCCCCTCCTCGGCCCCCAGTCCCTAGGGTTCCCCGGGCCAATGGCAGCCCCCAACTCCCAGCCAGGTATTGCCCTTGGTGCAGCAGAGGGAAGATGGGGGTGGGCTGTGAGAGACAAGTGGAGACCTTCAAGGGGAGGATGGACTGTGAGTCTGGGAGACATGGGGGAGGGGACAGTTGGGATGCTGAGGAACAGGAGAGGGAAGATGCTGGGGCCATGCAGGAGCAAGGACCCACCTGCAGACCTGGTCCATCTCCGCTGGGGTCCCAAGTCAGGGCAAAGGCCTCCCCACCCGTTGTCTCTGCAGCTCCCCCAGCCCCCGGGCCCGGACCTCCCGGCTGACTGGAGACAGGAGCCGGGCCTGGAGCCCATCTGCCAGCTATGACTTGCGGGAGCGGCTGTGCCCGGGGAGTGCCCTGGGCAGCCTCGGAGGCCCCGAGCAGCAGGTGCCAACAGATGAGGCGGAAGCTCAGATGTTGGGGTCAGCAGACTTGGACGACATGAAGAGTGAGTGGGACCCTCCAGCAAGTACTCCCTGAGCTGGGACCCTCTGTGGCCGCTGGGACTCACATCTGACCCTTGCAGTGCAAACCCTGAAATATCCCTTGTGACACCTCTGCCCTGATTCCACCCTGAGTCACCCCCGGAACAGAGCAGCTCCAACTGGGTGTCAGAGACTGGTCCTCTTCCCTTGTCCTCACGGCTGCCCGGTGTGAGGCGCTGGGCCAGTCTCCTTCCCTCCTACACCCAACGCACCCGGCTGTGATCCGGGCACATTCTTTCCGGCTTATCAGTGCCCTGGTCTCTGTGCCACCTGTCATCACCCACAGGGGCTCTATGCCCAGGCCAGGGGCATCACGGACCCCGCCCTCCTCCCTTTGGAACCAGTGTGTGGGCGGGCTTGGTGCTCAGGACGTCATGGAAAGTGGCCAGGGCCTGAGGGACAGGGACAAGAACAATCCGATGGCAGCAGGATGGGGCATGGGGGTAGGAACAGAGGGAGGGTGTGTTTACCGATGGGGGTGAGATGGGGGGGGGAATAGCAGCAGGGAGCAAGCCTAGTGGGAGCCCATTGCCAGCTCTGTGTGGACCAAGACTACTTCTGTCACTTGGGGTCTGTCTGGGGCGTGAAGGGGTGTCCTGGCTATAGGGGGAATATATGAGTACCAATGGAGCCCCAGGCCCCCAAGTTGCCAGGCTCAGAGGGCACCCCCGCCTCTAGCTCCAGTGGTTCTCTGGTCTCAGAGGACTTGGGCATGTTGGTGCTAGGCCCGGAGGACTGTGATCTGTGGGAGACCAACAGGGCTCAACTGAGCTCCATGGTGGGGGAACCAGTTGGTGAGTGAGCCAGATACTGGCTTGGAAGGGGCGGCTGGGGAGGGGCTGTGCTGGATGTGTCTGGGGCTGGAGGGGACACAGGGAAAGCTCTGGAGCCTTGAGGCCTAGCCCTTCAGTGTCAGAGTCATTCACACTGAGTGAAGGCCAGTGGCCATGGCAAGAGCTGTGACCGAGTGTGAGAGGTCGGCCTCACAGCTGTGACTTTGGCAATGACTCTGCTACTCGGTAGATCTCAGTCATTGATTTGCAGAGTGTGGGACACAGCCATGCTCATGGATCACTCCTGGTGGGGATTGGGGGACTCTGTGTGGTGTCAGGGATTGAACCAGGGTTGACTGCATGCCAGGCCTTAACCCCATACGATCTCTCCAACCTGGACTCAGCCTTTTCACCTATGAGTTGGGCTGGTTAGAGTCGGTGCTATCCTCTCCTCTTACTAGTAACACATCTGGGCAGAGCGGGGAGGACAGGAGGGACTGACCAGCTCCCCCTGCCCTCCCCTCCCCTCCCCAATCTGTCTTCTCTGACCACCAAGCCCACCTTCTTGGCAGGTCCACCGCTAGAAGACAACCCTGGTGTGGCGCCGGCATCCTCGTGAAGAAACCATCAAGGACACAGGGCGGGTAGAGGCAGCCCCGGCCTAGCCCCCATCCTGCGCAGGAAGAAGAAGAAGAAGAAGTTGGGACCGGAGGCCTCATGAGGTACCGCACTGGCAGGCACTGAGCCTGTGGCTTCCTTGGCCCTTGTACCCTTCCTTCCTTGTGCCCATGCCCTGATGTCCGGCCACTCAGATTCCCTGGGAGGGAGATCTTCGGCCCGGCGGCTCCCCTGCTTCACCAGGGCACCCACCCAGGTGTTTCGTGGAGCTGAACGAGCTGATGCTGGACCGCAGCCAGGAGCCGCACTGGCGGGAGACGGCGCGCTGGATCAAGTTCGAGGAGGACGTGGAGGAGGAGACGGAGCGCTGGGGGAAGCCGCATGTGGCCTCGCTGTCTTTCCGTAGCCTGCTGGAGCTCCGCAGGACCATCGCCCACGGTAGGGCCAGCGGGTGGACCTGGGGCTCCCATCTTCACTGGCCTGTTCACACCCATGGGGCTCCTGCAGGAGTCCTGAGCCCCAGCAGTGTCCTGCTGTCCCATTGTCACATCAGTCATAATTCTGTGCCCAGTCAGTGCCACTGGGGCTTGGCTCTGTACTCAGGCCAGAGGAGTCCATTGGCCAACAACTTTGTCTTCTGGGTTTGGGGAGCCCCTATGGGCTGGGTATTGGGTACACTGTCTGCCTGTGTGTGTTGAACACAAGCTGGCCAGTTCTGTGCCTGCCCTGGGGGAATCAGGTGATGGTTTGTTGGTTTGGGGCCACACTCTGCAGTGCTCAGGGGTTAATCATGGCTCTGCTGTCAGGAATTACTCCTGGCAGGTTTGGGGACCATATAGGATGCTGGGGATTGAACCTGGCTCAGTCATGTACTAGGCAAGCACCCTAACTACTGTATCATCTCTGACCTGGCACTAGGTGACTTGGAAGGGATAATTTTAATCCACCTGACGGGCTTGTGTCCTCTCCTTTGGCTGCACCCGCAGGAGCTGCCCTCCTAGACCTGGAGCAGACTACGTTGCCTGGCATTGCACATCTCGTGGTGGAGACCATGATTGTGTCTGATCAGATCCGGCCTGAGGACAGAGCCAGTGTCCTGCGAACGCTGCTGCTCAAACACAGGTCAGACTGGGGTGCCAGGAGGTTTCTGGGGGCAGCTCCAGACCGAAAACATCTGCCTCCACTTCATTGCCCCACATGATGTAGACCCTCCCTTCTCATTCCTCCCGGAACTCACCACTCCATGCCTATCTTTCTCACGAGGGTGTCTCTCCCTGTTTCCTGCAGTCACCCCAATGATGACAAGGACATCGGCTTCTTTCCCCGCAACCCGTCCAGCTCCAGTGTAAACTCGGTCCTGGGGAACCATCACCCAACCCCCAGCCATGGTCCTGATGGTGTGGTGCCCACCATGGTTGACGATGTGGGGGAGCCTGCCCCGCTCTGGCCACATGACCCTGACTCCAAGGAGGTCAGTGACCACCCCCCATGACCAGGGTTGGGCTAGGGTTGAGGGGTCTCAGATGGCCTCTGGTTTCAGGGGAGGTGCCAGAAAGTGTCCTAGAGAGGCTGAGGAAGGTGGGGACCTAGTACCATATTGGCCTGTGGGGTTTTGTCACTATTTTTATTTGTTTATTTCTTCTTCTTCTTCTTCTTCTTCTTCTTCTTCTTCTTCTTCTTCTTCTTCTTCTTCTTCTTCTTCTTCTTCTTCTTCTTCTTCTTCCTTTTTCTTCTTCTTCTTCTTCTTATTCTTCTTCTTCTTCTTCTTCCTTTTTCTTCTTCTTCTTCTTCTTCTTCTTTTTCTTCCTTTTTCTTCTTCTTCTTCGTCTTCTTCGTCTTCTTCTTCGTCTTCTTCTTCTTCGTCTTCTTCTTCTTCTTCTACTTCTTCTTCTCCTTCTCCTCCTCCTCCTCCTCCTCCTCCCCCCTTCCTCCTCCTCCCCCCTCTTCCTCATCCTCCTCCTCCCCCCCTCTTCCTCATCCTCCTCCTCCTCCTCTTCTTCTTCTTCTTCTTCTTCTTCTTCTTCTTCTTCTTCTTCTTCTTCTTCTTCTTCTTCTTCTTCTTCTTCGTTTTTTGGGCCATACCTAATGGTGCTCAGGAGTTACTCCTGGCAAAGCACTCAGAAATCGCTCCTGGCAGGCTCGAGGGACCATATGGGATGCCAGGAATAGAATTCGGGTCTGTCCCGGGTTGGCTACCGTTGTGCTATCACTGGCCCCTCTTTCTTGATTTTTTGGGGCCACACCCATGATGCTCTGGGGTTACTCCAGGCTCTGTTCTCAGGAATCACTTCTGGCAAGACTCAGGGTACTGGGGATTGAACTGGGGTTTGCCGCATGCAAGGCAAACACCTCACACACTGTTACTGTTGCTTTGTTTCTCTTTTCACTGTTTTTAACTGTTTATTTTGGGGGTTCTCCAGCAGTGCTTAGGGCACCTGGGGTGGTCATTCTTAGTCATCCAGTCAGTGAGCAGGGCTAATAGTTCAGTGCTTGGTCTTACTATTGCTGAGGTGCTAGGGGCCCCCAGGACCACTGTAGCAGTGCTGTGGAGGAGTGCTCATTGTTTTGGGATAGGGGTCTCAAACTTTTTCAACAGGTGGCCAATTCACTGTCCCTCAGACCATTGGAGGGCCAGATTATAGTGAAAAAAATGAACAAATTCCTATGTTCATGTACATGTACATGTCTTATTATGAAATAATAAAAAACAAAATGGGAACACATACAATATTTAAAATTAAGAACAAGGAAAGTTAAATCAACAAACTTACCAGTATTTCAATGGGAACTATGGGCCTATTTTTGGTGGGTCTAGTTTGTGGACCCCTGCCCGAGACTAAGAGGAGGAATCGAGAGACAGAGAGAAAAAGGGGAGTTGGATAGTTGGCGCACATTAGCATGTATGCACCATGGACCCCTAGGATGAGTAAACTAATAAGCAGGACAGGCAGAAATGGCAAAAACACCTGGAGAACTGGATAAATGTCCTCAGATCGCCACAGTTTGAGCAGATCCCTGGCCTTGGGTATCAAACTTGGGGTCATATACATGCCAGAAGGTATTCCAGTCTTAGAGCTCTCTCCCTATTGCTGCCTGTGGGTTTTTAGGAGACATTTCAAAGGGTCTATGGCAGGGGTGGCGAACAAGTTCGACACAAAGAACCAAAATTTTAAACTGTGAGGGTCAGAGAGCCACACCACACAGTGACCTGCCAAAACAGACAAACACTCACACAAAAACATATAATTTTAACAATAATATATTAAACACATAAGAGGCAAAAAGCCGCATTCATTTTGGCCGGGAGCTACATGTGGCTTGAGAGCCACATGTTTGCTACCACTGGCCTATGGTCTGGAGAAATAGTCCTCTGCGAGCCGCTTAACAAGAAAGACTCTGGTGGTTAGGAGGGGGCCTTTTGGTCAGGTCCTTCCCCTGGGGCAGAACACAGAGTCCAGGGCTGGGTGGGGTAGGCGGCTTGCCCTGTCCTCTGGCCTGGGTCCCAGCCCTATTCCAGTTCTGCGTCCTCAGAGGCCCCTGCACATGCCCGGGGGAGACGCTCACCGGGGGAAAAGCCTGAAGCTGTTGGAGAAGATCCCGGAAGATGCTGAAGCGACCGTCGTGCTTGTGGGTACGGGGGTGGGGTGTACATGGGGGCTAGGGTCCACTTTAGTGCTCGGGGCTCTATCCCTGCTTGTGCTCATAACCTGTTTTGCCTCCAGCTCTTTTCCCCTATTACTCAGCCTGCGCACCCCCAGCTTTCTGCTGTCTTGGACTGTAGAATTAGGAAAAAAACACACTTTCCATCAGACCTTCATGGAAGATTGTTACAAACAGGAAAAAAGAAGCAGAGTGTTCCTTTAAAAAAAAAAAGGTTTTGTTTGAGGGCAAGAGAGATAGTACAGCAGGTAAAGTGCTTGCCTTGCATACAGCTGACATGGGTTTGAATCCCAAGCATACCAGGAGTGATTCCTGAGAACAGACCAGCTCCCTGAGCACTGCCAGGTGTGGCCCCACCCTAATTTTATTTTTCCTACACCCATCAATGCTCAGGGGTTACTCCTGGCTCTGCACTCAGGGATCACTCTTGGCACTGCTCATAGGAGCTAGGAATTGAACCCAGGTCAGCATGCCCTGCCCACTGTACTATCTCTCTGCTCCAAATAGTGCTCCTTTAGATTGGGGATTGTCTCTCCTATCCTCTCTTCTCCCTGCCCTTCCCCTGCCCGTCCCTCTCTTCCCCTGCCTTTCCTCCCTGCCCCTGCCCTCTCTTACTCTTCTCTCTTCCTTCTCTCCCCTCATAGGCAGTACTTGGTAACTTTAGCTCTGTGCTTGGGAGTCGTCCCTGGCAGTGCTCAAACCCTGCTTCTTGCATGCAGAGCCTGCGCATAGCCCTTCCGAGCATTTTCTCTTGCCCTAGCGGGGGCTCCTTGATTGCGGTGCACAATCTGCTCAAATGTACCTGTCCTGCCCTCTTGCTGCTGGCAGCCCAGCACCTGTGCTCCTCTACCCACAGGCTGCGTGCCTTTCCTGGAGCAGCCTGCAGCTGCCTTCGTGCGCCTAAGCGAGGCAGTGCTCCTGGAGTCCGTGCTCGAGGTCCCGGTGCCCGTGCGCTTCCTCTTTGTCATGCTCGGGCCTAGCCACACCAGCACCGACTACCATGAGCTGGGCCGCTCCATCGCCACCCTCATGTCTGATAAGGTGGGTATGGCAAGGCATGCTCTGCTGCGTTTCTTTCCCTCCTGTGGTGGTTGGGTACAGACTGTGCTCTGGGGTGTGGGATGAGGGGAGAAAAGGGAGAGCTGGACTGGACTGGGGGAAGTGAATACAATGTTTTGGGTTTTTGTTTTTGTTTTTTGGGGCCATACCCGGTGACACTCAGGGGTTACTCCTGGCTATGTGATTAGGAATCGCTCCTGGCTTGGGGGACCATATGGGATGCTGGGGGATTGAACCACGGCCCGTCCTAGGCTAGCATGGGCTAAGCAGACGCCTTACCGCTTGTGCCACCGCTCCAGCCCCAATGAATACAATGTTTGATAGAGGCTGAACCCCAGGTTTGGGAGGTGACTGAGAAGCATTGGGGCTCTCCATCTTGGTTCTCACTTCTCCCAGACTGGCCTGTAGTTGGGTGATGTTGGAAATAGAACCTGGAGCTGTCCAGGCTGCACTGGATGGCCTGGAGGCCCCAAGGCACAGACTGGGTGGAGGCTGATTGCTGGGGCTGCTTTTGGGGCTCAGGGATCTACCTGGACCAACTGTGTCTGTGCCTCTCCTTACCCTCTCCCCGCAGCTGTTCCATGAGGCGGCCTACCAGGCAGATGACCGGCAAGACCTACTGAGTGCCATCAGTGAGTTCCTGGATGGCAGCATTGTCATCCCGCCATCCGAGGTGGAGGGCCGAGACCTGCTGCGCTCTGTGGCCGCCTTCCAGCGTGAACTGCTCCGAAAGCGGCGAGAGCGTGAGCAGAACAAGGCGGAGGTGACCACACAGGGAGGCTACACGGCCCCTGGGAAAGGTCAGTGGGCATGGAGCCCCCATCATGCCTGGCCCCCACTCCACCCTGATGTGTCATCTCTGTGCCTCATCCTGGTGAGGGGAACGGGGTGAGGGGCTCATCCTATGTTCCAGCAGCTTTTTGCTCCCCCAGAACTGTCTATGGAAATGGGGGGCACCGAGCCACCCCCCGAAGATGACCCCCTGCTGCGGACTGGCTCGGTGTTTGGGGGGCTCATCCGGGATGTGAAGCGCCGGTACCCCCGCTACCCAAGCGACCTGCGGGATGCACTGCACTCGCAGTGCCTGGCTGCCGTCCTCTTCATCTACTTTGCTGCCCTGAGCCCAGCCATCACTTTCGGGGGGCTGCTCGGTGAGAGGCCATTAGGGGAGGGCCAGGGGTCACCTTTGGGTGAGGAAGTGAATTAGGGGCTCAGTATCTCTGGTCTTTGGGGCTGGAGGGTCGCGTGTGCACCTTGGGGGTGGCTGGGGGAAGGCACCCAGGGGGGTCATGTGTTCTAAGTAAAAAGTGAAGCTGGCCAGGAGGCGGGGCCCAGCCTGGGGGAGCTGTGGAGCCATAAGTGTCCCTGGCCCCCAGGGGAGAAGACCGAGGGACTGATGGGTGTGTCGGAGCTGATCGTGTCCACCGCAGTGCTTGGTGTGATCTTCTCGCTGCTGGGGGCACAGCCGCTGCTGGTGGTCGGCTTTTCGGGACCTTTGCTGGTCTTCGAAGAAGCCTTCTTCAAGGTGACTATGACCCGCCCCTCCCTGGGTCACCAGCTCCCACCTCTTCTGCCATCCCTTCCAGGGGTCACCCACACCCATCTTATCTTTCAGCCCGCTTTGGCCCCTCAGTCTCATGCACCCCCTATTGTGCCCAGGGCAGAGCCTTTCCCCTACCACGTGCCATCTCTGTGCCTCATCCTTGTAAGGGGAATGGGGTAAGGGGTTCACCCTGTGTTCCAGCAACCCTTTGCTCCCCCAGAGTTGTTTATGGAAATGGGAGGCACCGAGCCAGCCCCACAAGATGGCCCCCTGCTGTGAAGTGGCTTGGTATTTGGGGGGTTAATTTGGGCTCATCCCTCTTGCCTGCAGTTTTGTCGAGCCCAGGACCTGGAGTACCTGACAGGCCGCGTGTGGGTGGGCCTGTGGCTGGTGGTCTTTGTGCTGGCGCTGGTGGCAGCCGAGGGCAGCTTCCTGGTGCGCTACATCTCCCCTTTCACCCAGGAGATCTTCGCCTTCCTCATCTCGCTCATCTTCATCTACGAGACCTTCCACAAGCTCTACAAGGTGGGGTCCAGAGGGCATGGGAGGACAGAGGGCACAAGGGGGCAGGGGGTGCCATGGGCTCAGCTGATGGGCGGGGGTCAGACCCGAGGGGATTGATCAGTACCTCAGGTTCCCCCGTGAGAGGGGGTACTGTAAGATTGCAACTTGGGTCCTGGGGCCACCTCTGGAAGTAGGAGGTAGGGGTGAGAGTATGTGTCTGCAGGTGTGTGTATGTGTAAGGTGATGCGTAGGTCTGCAGTTCTGCAGGGAATATAGAGTTCTATGTGCATGTGCTTGCATGTGCGTCTGTGTGGGCACATGTCTGAACACACATGTTTTGCATGTATGCATGCGTACGTATGTACCTGCATGTGCATGTGTGTGTATACCTGGTGAGTGATCTGCCCCCTGTCACACACAGGTGTTCATGGAGCACCCACTGCTGCCATTCTACCCCCCTGAGGGGATTCTGGAGGTGGGGCTCGAGTTGAATGCGAGTGCTCTGCCTCCTACCGAGGGCCCCCCAGGCCCCAGGAACCAGCCCAATACAGCCCTGTTGTCCCTCATCCTCATGCTGGGCACCTTCCTCATCGCCTTCTTCCTTCGAAAGTTCAGGAACAGCCGCTTCCTGGGTGGCAAGGTGTGAGCGGCGGGATAGAGGCTGGGTGGCTTCCAGGGCCTCCTTGGGAGCTGTCTGGGTTGACTCCTCGCCACCTGCCCTGGATCTTAGCCAGCAGGTCTGTCAGCTGGGTCACAGTCTAGGGACGCTGACCAAGGAGAGGAGCGCTATGGGGTCATTTATTTTTATTTTGGGATTTGAGGTCAGACCTACTTGGGGGTGGGGCTTCTCTACTCAGAGAACCCTGCAATGCCGGGGAACAAACCTGGGCCTCTGCATGCTGAGCATCTCCCTGGCCCACATGGTGTGTAGAGAGACCCCAGAGTCTGGGGCAACTCTGCTGACTTCGCTGCCCCCTTTCGCCCAGGCTCGCCGCATCATCGGGGATTTTGGTATTCCCATCTCCATTCTGGTGATGGTTCTGGTGGATTACTCCGTCACCGACACCTACACACAGGTGAGGTCCACCGCCACAGCCTTCCTACCTGGTCCCACATGGGGGTCAGTACTATGGAGGTTATTGTGGCTTCTTAGTCTGGATTCTGTGGGGACAGGAGAGTCCTTAGGGACAAGGAAGCTGTCATTTCCCAACTTTGTGCATGCCTGAAGTATTCCAAAGTCCTAGTGGGGTGTGCAGAAGCAGCTGTGTGTAGGAAGTGGGACAGCTATGTCTCTAAGCCTTGTCTCTTTTCCTGTCCTGCAGAAGCTGACAGTACCCACGGGGCTCTCAGTGACCTCTCCCCAGAAGCGCACATGGTTCATCCCGCCCCTGGGCAGTGCCCGACCTTTCCCGCCCTGGATGATGGTGGCAGCCGCTGTCCCCGCACTCCTAGTCCTCATCCTGATCTTTATGGAGACACAGATCACTGCGTGAGAGGGCAGGAGTTATGGGAGGATGGAGTGGGATTTTCCTATCATGCTTTGTTTGGGGCTGTGCATGATCAGCACCTGCTGGCACTGCCCTGTCGCCATGGTGTTACTGTACCCTAGAATGAGCAGGCCCTGGTTCAAGTACAGCATGGTGAGGTTGAGACCTTCCTTCCTCCCTCCCTCCCTCCCTCCCTCCCTCCCTCCCTCCCTCCCTCCCTCCCTCCCTCCCTCCCTCCCTCCCTCCCTCCCTCCCTTCCTTCCTCCCTCCCTCCCTCCCTCCCTCCCTCCCTTCCTTCCTCCCTTCTTTCCTCCCTCCCTCCCTTCTTTCCTCCCTCCCTCCCTCCCTTTCTTCCTTCTTTCCTACCATATTGGATGCAGAATCTGGGTTGGCTTGTGAAAAGCAAGTGAATGAAAAGCAAGTGCATGCTGTACTAACTTTCTGGCAACTGTGCAGTGGTATTCATATCTGCAGTATGAGTCTCAGGTTCCAGGCTGCTTGAGTGTGATTGGGGACAGGAGTGGGGAGAAGGAAGCTGGCAGGTGGTAGGGAATGGGGCCTGCATCCGCAGCTCTGCTCTGCCATGGCTCCTCTACCTGCAGCCTCATCGTCAGCCAGAAGGCCCGGAGGCTGCTCAAGGGCTCCGGCTTCCACCTTGATCTGCTTCTCATTGGCTCCCTGGGTGGCCTCTGTGGGCTTTTTGGGCTGCCCTGGCTCACGGCTGCCACCGTGCGCTCTGTCACCCATGTGAACGCGCTGACCGTCATGCGCACGGCCATCGCACCTGGCGACAAGCCCCAGATCCAGGAGGTGCGGGAGCAGCGTGTGACAGGCGTGCTCATCGCCAGCCTTGTGGGTGAGAGTGGGCCCCTGGGGTGCTGGGGGGTGAAGTGGGGTACCAGCACGCAACACCTGCACAGTGCAGCTCTTTGCGCCATCTACTAGACTTTGAAACCTGCCTCTGCAGGTTTCAGGGATTTCAGTCTGTCCGGGTTGCTCCTAATCTCCAGATCCAGTGGGGGGACTTTTCCCTGACACCCCCCTACTCTCCTTTTCCTGTTCCCCCTCCTGCTCTGCCTTCTTTCCTTCATAGTAGTGGGAACAGCTGCACGATGAGTGGCCTGTCCAATAACTTGGGGGTTATTGGCTTGTGTCCCCTCCAGGCCTGTCCATCGTCATGGGTGCCGTGCTGCGCCGGATCCCACTGGCAGTGCTCTTTGGCATTTTCCTGTACATGGGGGTCACGTCTTTGTCCGGTATCCAGCTGTCCCAGCGCCTGCTGCTCATCCTCATGCCCGCCAAGCACCACCCTGAGCAGCCATATGTGACCAAGGTGAAAGCAGAGAGCCTGGAGTGGGGATCGTGGTAGATTTAAGAGCCCCTGGGTGAAAATAGATGGGATGATGACAAAGTAGATGCTGGGTGGTGGGTAGAGGAGTCTCTGGCAGGGGTACTGAGTGAGCAGTCTGCCACCCGCAGGTGAAGACGTGGCGGATGCATTTGTTCACCTGCATTCAGCTGGGCTGTATCGCGTTGCTCTGGGTGGTCAAGTCCACAGCAGCCTCACTGGCCTTCCCCTTCCTGCTGCTGCTCACCGTGCCTCTGAGGCGCTGCCTCCTGCCCCGGCTCTTCCAGGAACGGGAGCTGCAGGCGGTAAGGGCCACACACTACGGGCAGTGTCCAAACTATGTTAGGGGGACCTAGGTTCCTGCTGTTGCTGAACCCCTTTTGGTGGTACAGCTCCTCCTCTGTCCTAGTACTAGAATAGATTCTACTTGATAGGTTTGTAGTGAGGATTGGAGAGTCACACAGGTCATTGGTTTGGTGGGAGGTAAGTGCTGGACTCCTGTGAAGGAGAGCTGTCCGGACCCCCAAACATAAACACAGTGAGGTAGTGAAATCTGTCCTAAACTCTGTGCTTGTCAGTTTCAGGTCAGGATTTGTTTTTGTTTGCTTTTATTTTGGGACCATACCTGGCAGTGCTCAGGGCTTATTCCTGGCTCTGTGCTTAGGGATCACTCCTGGCAGTGCCTGGGAGACCAGAGGTAGTTAGTGTTGGGGAAAGAACCCAGGTCTGTTGTGTGCAAGGCAAACACCTTATCCACAATATTAACATTCCAGCCCTATGCAATATCTTTGCAAAGCAGTCACACAGCCCATGCAGATGCGGTGGTGCAGCTCTGGCAGTATTCCGAGGCAGTAGCTACTAGAGATTTTTATTTTCTCAAAGTGCCAGTGGGGCTCCAGAGATTTGCACAGTGGGTAAAGCATTTGCCTTGCCCATGCCTCTCTCAGTCCTATCCCTGGCAAGGCATATGATCATCTGTATGCAACCGGAGTGAACTCTGAGCAAAGAACCAGGAGTAAACTTCAGGGGTTAGCCTCAACCTCCTTCCCCCAAGTAAAAAGATGAAAACTAAAAGTTCTAATATGCTAAGGTTCGGGGGGACTTGAAGTTTTGGTTTCTGGAAATGCTTCTTACCCTTTATTAAATTACGTGCTATTTTGGTTTTGGGACCATACCCAGTGATGCTCAGGTTCTGGGCTCTGTACTCAGGAATTACTCCTGGTAGTGCTTGGGGAACCATATGGGATTCTGGGGATTGAGCCAGAATTTCTGGTTTCTGGGCAAGCCATGTGTAAGGCGAGCACCTTTTCAGCTATACTATTGCTCTGGCCGCATCATGGATTACTTGAACCTGAGCTCATTGCAGACTGAGGCCAGGCCCTGTGTGGGAGCAATGAGGGATAATGGGGCGGGGTACCCCTGCCTTGCCCCGCCACTCTGTTCCCTTCTACAGCTGGACTCGGAAGATGCTGAACCAAATTTTGATGAGGATGGCCAGGATGAATACAACGAGCTGCACATGCCCGTGTGACCCTGGAACGACCCCTCCTAGAAAACCCTCCACAGTGTTGGACACCTGGCCCACCTGGTGGGCTTTTCACAATCCAGAGACATGCCTGGAACAGCTACCAATGCCACGGCTAGGGAGCCCCCACTCATGATGGGGTGCCCACCTGTCACCATCCAGACCGGCACAGGCTTTGAGCTCATTATAACCACACTCCTTGTCTCGTGTCTGCTTCACTTTCTTGGGTCCATTTCTGGCTGACCAGGGGACTCACCACTTCTAGGGAAGGGTGTGAAGTCCAGACAGAGGCCTCTGGAGGGAGAAGGAGCAAACCATAGAAGACCAGAGCATAGAAGGTTGAAGCTGGGCTTTATCATCACCCCTTCATGCACTCACATAGACAACTGAAAGACAGTGTGGATGTGTGTGTGTAGGGAGGACGCTACAAAGGAATGTTGGGTACAAGGACACATGTTCAAAATTCAACACACACACACACACACACACACACACACACACACACACACACACACACACACACACACACACAGTCCTTGGAAGGGGGACGGTTGTGAGGAGAGGGAGATCGTTGCTTTCCTTTTTGCTCCTACAGAAGTCAGAGAGCATCACGCTTTTGGCTGTAGGACTCCAAAGGAGAATAGAAAATGTCCCTGATCCCTGCTATTCAGAGCTTCAACCCCCAGAGGCCAGAGTGGTGCATTTAGGGTCTGTAGACTATTTTAGGTTCAAAAGAGACGCAGTTTTGGGATTCCAAAGGCCACGCCTTGGGCAACAGCCTATTTTGCCAGAAATAACCTGGAAGGCTGGAAGAGGAGCCAATCGGACCATTGCGTCACGGTTGCTAGGCAACCAGCAGCGTGGTCTAGCCAGATGATCTGTTGCCCTCTGGCGGCAGCTGTGGCGCATTGCAGGCGCTCTTCTCCACCGGTCAGGAGGAGCATCGCCACCTGGTGGACCCATTGTGTGTTTAACCTGGATCACTTTTTGGGATCCCAGGTGACCCAGAGGAGTTATACTGTGGGGCCTGGGAGACTCTGAGCAATCTAGAAAGGGAATCCTCTTCCCACAGTCATGTCCTTTTTTTTTTTTAATTTTCTTTTTGGGCCACACCCTGCTGTCTTCAGGGCTTATTCCTGGCTCTGCACTCAGGAATGACTCCTACTGGGCTCAGGGGACCATATAGGATGCTAGAGCTCAAATCCGAGTTTGAGCGTTGCAAGCCAAGTGCTCTCACGACCTGTGCTATGGCTCCAGCTCCCAGCGCTGCTTCTCCAAATTTCCCCCTAGGTCAAAGGCCAGCACATTGTCAGAAGCCCGTAGCAAGAATGTCGGTTTTATCCCTGATAGCTTTTTTGTGTTTTTGTATTTTGGGTGGAGTGTGTATGTTTGGAGTTTCACTTCTCTGTGCTTAAGACTTCTATCTTTGCTCAGGGATCACTCCTAGTCAGGGGACCTTATGTAGTGCTAGAGATGGAACCCTGGTCTGCTTCTTGCAAGGCAAGTACCCTACTCGCTGTATTATCCATCCCCAACCATACAGGTTTAAGCACTTAATTCCATGTAGCCCTTTTGGCTTCTGGGGTCTCCAATATGAAGATAAAATTCTCTTTCTCTGAGGTCAGCCAAGGCCAGTTGGCATTTTGGAACTCTGCTGAGAAACACCAGAAGGCAAATGCACAAACCTAGATGTGGGCCAGCAGATTTCAAATGAGGAAGGCAGAGCATCCTCGTGCAGAAGACACTAGTCCTTTCATGATCCTTTTACTCAGCAGTCTAGTCTGTCCCCCACATCCCCAATGAGCAGTTTGTTCTAAGAGAGGCTGAGATCCTCTAGGGAAGAAAACAAGAGAAGAGGCTCCCGAAACTGTGCATTGGACATAGTTTGTGTCAGTCATTTCTGCCCAACAAATCTTCAAGGAGTGTGGGTGTTCTCAGGTGGAAACTGAAAGACAGGATTTAGTGGTGGTTATGCTTTGGAAAATAGCCTTTGCTGGTGAGCCAGGCAGCCTTTGAGATAACTAGAACCTAAACTCGAGTTAGAAAAAAAGGTGAAAGCATTTCAGTAAAAGAAAGGCCCAGACATAACCTTTGGTCATTGAACATTAGTCACCCATTGTGGAAAGCTTAAGCTCCCCCACCTCTTCTTGCCTCCCCTCAACCACAGAGGGTTGAGTACCCAGGATTAGAGTAGACCAATGACCTGTTAGGCTGGGCTACATCAGGGAGTTTGAGCCAGGGGGCTGCCACCAGCTGGAAATTTGTAGGAGTGAACTTCCTGATAGCATAAGGCCATCCCCATGAAAATCAGCTGCCTATCTTGCCCCTGAACATCAAAAATCCCCTAGGAGATGTTTGGAATTTGTCCTCGAACTGCTGATGCATGTGGTATCCATTTTCTCCAGGATCCCCTAAACAGTCTGGGTGGCTGGACCAGGGCTCAGCCTTCCAGGGCAGAGGAGGAACCTTGAGTTAAACCCCTCCACCCTGATGACACAGCTTGAGAGAATGATGAGGCAATGGAGGTGTTGCTGCTTTTCAGCCTGGTGTTCTAAGTCTGCTTTAGAGCAGAAGAGGTGCATTCAGGCCAGCCAGATGATGCAGGGAGAGCAGACCCAGGATCCAGGCCAGCCAGCCACATCCTGCACAACTGCTTAAAGCTTCAATTCTCTATGTCTTTGGGCACGTTTAAACGCATTTCAGCCCAGAGAAAATTTCCTGACATCTTTTATTTGAGCCAGGAATGTAGTGGGCATTTCCTTGGGCCTAACTGAGGTGTTAATGGAGCACTTGGCTCTCAGGGATCCAAGGCCTCTGCTGGCCTAGCCCTGGACCCTGTCTGGAGCACAGGATCTGGCAGGAATGTGTTGCTGCAGGCAGCTATTGGAACATCACATCAGGTGACTCAAGTCATGAGGGTGTCAGTGACACAGCAAAGAGGGAATCTGAGCTAGCGGCAAGGCTGAACCCATGGGTTGGAGATAGGACAGTAGGTAGGTCCCCAGCACAGTATTTGTTCCCCCATCCTTTTCCAGAAGTAAACCCTGAGCATAGCCAGATGTGGCCCCACAAACAGAAAACAAACTAAAAAAATCAAGCCAAACCTGAGGGCATTGGTGCCAGACTCTGCTTCCTGTGTGTCAGCGGCCCATGCTGCTGGGACTGGAAAGCTGAGTTACATAAGTTCTGATCAGGCCCCCAGTAGTGAATGGGGAAACCACTGCTGGGAACCTGGTGTGGTTCAATAAATTCGAGCTTTGTCCAAGTGAGAACTCTGTGCTTCCCTGCTTGCACAAAGCACAGACGGTAGGATTTGCAGAGCTTATGGGCTGTGAGGAAGGTTTTGTGTCTGAGACCTCTGTGGAATGATTTTGGATTTATCTATTAATTTTATTGAATTTTTGGTCACAACCGGCTTTGCTCAGGGCTTACTCCTGGCTCTGTGCTCAGGAATTACTCCTGGTGGGGCTCAGCAGACTCTCTGCAGTGCTGGGATTAAACCTGTATTGAATGCATGCAGGTTAAATGCCCCGCCACCAGGCCCTCAACTATCTCTTTGGACACTATTTTGAATTTATTAGAAATGTTGCGTGTGCTTAACATGCCCTGGAAAGTGCTGACTCTGCAGTTAGCCACTGGGATGGGCTCTGGGGGAATAGATGAGGCTCATTTGGATCTGGGTAGTGGAACCTTGAGGAGGAACAGGAGCTCTCAGGATTTTTGGGAGGTGGACAGAGGAAGTGGAACCTGAGCTGGTAGCAAAGGTTGAGAGCTCTGGAATGATTGGGGAGCACCAAGGGGGGAACACAAGCTTTTCATTTGGGGGTACCCTTGGCCTTGTATCTGCCTCAGGCTGTAAGATGAGCAGAGTTCTTGCTGGGCCTTTATTGTACCCAAATGACTTTCTCAGAGCTGGTTACAGGGATCCATGGAGTAAATAAGGATCAGAGAAAAAAGATCAAGAAGTCAGAGATGGGACCCCCTTTAGGATCCAGTGAAGGCCACGAAAACACTAATAGGGGCCTGAAGGAATCATGACCAGAGAGATAGTGCAGGGGCTAAGTGACTTGCCTTACTTATATCCTGCTGATCCTAGTTCTAATCCCTGCCACCTCCATTGTTAGGGTTCACCCCTGAGCATATTGGGTGTGGGCCCTACCCTCAAGAACCTTGACAATATTCTGAAGGGGTATCATGCATATCACTTTACCTCCTTCAGCACCCAGCTGACCAGCACTTCAGCACCAAGTGATCATTTCCAGCTATTATTGTAACAGTGGTTCCTTCTCTGCCCTAACTGTACTCCCCCTTCTTTGTGGCAATTTTCCTACCATAGATCAGTCCTGTCATCTTGTAAACCACAGTGCCTAAAAGGAAAAAAGGAAGAGAGAGATAGACACAGAGATAAAGAGAGACAGAGAAAGAAAGAAAGACAGAGGCACAGAGAGAGATAGAGAGAAAGAGAGGGAGAGAGAGAAAGAAAGAGAAAGAGAGAGAAGAAAAATGTCTGCTATAGAGGCAGGCAAGAGAGATTGGGGGAAGTGCGGAAGGAAAAATACTGGGGACATTGGTGATGGGAAATGTGCCCTGGTGAAAGGATGGATGTTGGGACATTGTATGACTGAAAATCAGGATCAACTTTGTGACTGTATCACAGGGTGATTTAATTAAAACATTTATGAAAAAGAGGACACTGTGCTGGTCCTCCTGTTGTTAGCTGCAATGACAGCTGTCACTTTCTCAGCCTCTGAGTCACAAGACCTTCAGAACACAGCACTGTGGGCTGACTTCTGAGCCATTGGAGGGAGCGATGCCAGGGAGCCACTTCTGATCATTAGATGGTGGCCGAAGTAGAGAAGAAAGACTGGCAAGAGGTCTTGTAGGAGATGGAATGAGGATGGGGCAAGGAACTCCTAAAATGACCTCAGGACTATAGCTGTCAGGATGGTCCTGTTTCTGTCCCTAATCCCCCGTGTGGTTCTTCAAAAGGTTACAACTTGGAGTGAACCCCCCCAAAAGGGGGGGGGAATAATGATGAAGGAGTAAAAAGTTTTGGTTACTTTGGTGGTGGTGAAAGTGCAGTAACTTTCTACGTTACTTTTATCACCATATTTCCTAAACTATAATAAAGATCGAAGAGCTAATAAAAGGAAAGGAAAGTAAGAAGAAAAGAAAGAGCGAGGCAGGAGCCAGGCCCCCGAGGTCTGTTTAGCAGGCTCAGAGAGTCCTTGGCAGTGGGTCTGGCACTGTTGAAGCTGCGCCAATGAGCTCCTTCCTGCTCTTTTCTATTCCTTCCTGCCTGCTGTCCCCAAGGCCGCTGTGGGTCAGTGTCCAAAGCACGGGGCCAGGAGCCAGGAGCACTGGCTCTCAGTGCACATTCATGCTGTTGGCTTCTCTCTCTCTCTCTTTTTTTTTTCTGGGGGATCAGGGGTCTTGCATTATTATTTATTTTTAAAGGAAAGCCTTTCTTAAGGTACCATGATTTGCAAAGTTATTCATAGTTATTCATAACTAATGTTGACTTCCTTCCATCAACATCTCCAGTTTTCCTCCCACACCCCAGCCTACCTCCTTAACAGCACATTTAAAAAAATTTTTTTTTTTTTTACATTTTAAAATTTACTGATTGTAGTTTGGGCCGCCTGCTTTCACTGTTATTGGCTCTGTGGCTCAGTATAGAAATCCAGCACACCTCTATGCTGCCAATATGGCAGAAGTCCTCATTTTTCAGGAAAAAAAAATAGTTCTGTATAGGAATTTTAACCTAAAAACTTCATACATGTCATTTCATGATAGCAGTGTCTAAATAATTGTATTATAGCATCAGGTGGTCTGAATATTGATATAACGTAGCAGAGGGCAGACAATCAGAATTTGAACAAATTAGGGTTATGGAAAAGCAACCATTAATCTAAAAATAAAGTAGGTAAACTATTACTTTCATTACCAAATCCTTAATAAGTTGCAGTAACTGAAAAAGTCAAAGCCTTTCTTTTTTTTCTTTGGTTTTTGGGCTACACCTGGTGATGCTCCGGGGTTACTCTTGGCTGTCTGCTCAGAAGTAGCTCCTGGCAGGAACGGGGACCATATGGGACACCAGGATTCGAACCAACCACCTTTGGTCCTGGATCTGCTGCTTGCAAGGCAAACACCGCTGTGCTATCTCTTCGGGCCTGTCAAAGCCTTTCTTGCAGCCCTGTTCTGTGATGGATCTCATGTGACTTCACCCACAGCCACAGGTCTGTGGCTGACCCTGACCATGACAGTGCCTGCTCTGGAAGAGGGGATTATGTGCCACGGTGACCCCAAAACAATCTGTGAGTGAGGTTACCAGGACTAAGAACTTTTGCCTTGAATGGGCTAGATTGATGGGGCTAGAGTGCTAGTATAGCAGGTAGGGTTTTTGCCTTGAATGTGGCTGACCTGGGTTCTGTCCCTGGCATCCCATATGGCTCCCTGAGCACCTCCAGGAGTATATTTCTTTTTTCTTTTTTTCTTTTTTTTTTTTTTTGGGTCATACACGGCGGTGCTCAGGGGTGACTCCTGGCTGTCTGCTCAGAAGTAGCTCCTGGCAGGCTGGGGGGACCATATGGGACACCGGGATTCGAACCAACCACCTTTGGTCCTGGATTGGCTGCTTGCAAGGCAAATGCCGCTGTGCTATCTCTCCGGGCCCAGGAGTATATTTCTGAGTACACAGAGAGAAGTAACCTCATGATTGCAAGGTGTGGCCCCCAAACAAACAAACAAACAAACGAACAGTTCCCAGTTGAGGGGCTGGAGTAATAATATAGCTGATGGGGCACTTGCCTTGAACTTTCCAAGTTGTACTATCTAACAAGGGTTTAATCCTTGGCATCATGCCCTGAGTCAGCCAGGAGTGACCCCTGAGCATGAAGTCAGGAGTAAGACTGGGTGTGGCCTCCCCACATCAAATATCAGTTTGAATGAGGTGGTTTTATAATTCTTTGGGGGGTGGTATGAGGTGTCTTGAGGATTGGATTACACCCAGAAGTGTTTAGGGCTCTGAGCTCAGGGACCATATATGGTGCTTGGGATCAAACCAGGGTTAGAATGTGCAACACAAATGCCTTAACCCCTGTGTTATTTCACCAGCCCTTGGTACATAAGTCTTGGGGAACCCACCTTTTCATTTTTGAGATCAGGAACTCAGGGACCACAACCGGTGAGGTTGGGTATGTGGAGGGCTGAATGACAAACCTTTGAGATGACTTTGAGAATAATGACTGAATCTTCCAAGACTATCAGAATCTTCTACACCACACCGAGAAAAATGAACACTGTAAGGAAAATGTGCAACCTTGGTTAGCAACACAACCAACAGTGCCACCCTGATCAATACCACCACCACCACCACTACTTCCACACCAGTGAAGGGAAGGGGAGAACTAACTGGTGCAACCTGTAGCAACAAAAAGTTCATGAAGAACTGGAGAGAATGTACAGGGGTTAAGGCCTTGCATACAACCGACACCGCTTCAATCTTTGGCACTGCATATGGTTTTCTGAGTACCATCAGCACTCACTCTTGAGAACAGAGTCAAGAGTAGCCCCCAGATGCTGTCAGATGGGACCCCCAACCCAATTCCTTCACTCAAAAACAAAGCAAAACATAAAAAGCATACTGGGTTTGTGGTGGTTATATTTTGGGTCACAACCAGCAGATTATCAGTATAAACTCCTAGTTCTGTGTTCAGAGATCACTCTTGGAAGGGTTTGGGAGACCAAATGTGATGCCAGGGAGTGACCCAAGTTTCAACCCAGATTGAAACTGTGATACTAACTAGGGTCACATACTTCCCTTGTAGTATTCACTCTCCTGGGGTGGTACAGAAGATTTTGACGTCTCCAGAGTATTGTTGAAAGATTCAGTCATGTGTCTCTTAAGTCATTGTCCAAGATTATCTTATTCCTGATCTACACCCCTGGGTCAGAAATGCTGGATGTTTTTTTTCTTTTTACGAAGAAAAGTACAGTGAGGGCCGGAATGATAGCACAGTTTGATAGAGGGCATTTGCCTTGTACTTGGCTGACCCAGGACGAACCTGGGTTCTATCCCCAGCATCCGATATGGCCCTCCAAGCCAGGAGCAATTTCTGACTATCTAGCCAGGAGTAACCCCTGAGTGTCACTGGGTGTGGCTCCAAAACACCCCCCCCCCAAACAAAACAAAAGTACAGAGAAGAATTAAGTGTGGGCTTGGATAGGGCTCTGGTCTCTGGTCTGGCCAGTAGCCACTGGCGCTGGGTTGAAGGGATTGCTCTGTGAGCATTTTTGTCTTTTTTTTTTTTTTTTTTTTTTGGTGGTATTGCCATGGCAGCTCAGTGGAGTCCATGCTCTAGTACCTGAGACAAAAAATTCAAGAAAGTTTGTCTCCTAGAACCGTTATAGGTGGTTTCTGAGCAAGGAAATATTCCCCATGTCATGTACTGCTTCTGGGAACAATGCTGATTGTTTTTCTTATTCCATGCTACAGTAACCTGGGAACACTAGGTTCTATAGAAACTCATAACATAACTGTAACATAACCATTAACCAATGGTTAATGATTTTATGAATTACACAGAAACACTAAGAATGATTTCTTAGAAAAGCAGCTTTTAGCAGAAAATCAAGAAATTTTGCTTAAAAGCTATCACTAATATTCTTAAGAATAATAAAAGTAAAAATCATTGAGCCACAACTTTTGGTCAGTTACAAGTAGAAGAGTCTTTCATAGAAGAATCTAGGGAAAAGTCCATAGCACAAAACCTGACAGCTGGAGACACTTTAAGGACTGTGACAGATTCATATGGGTATCCCTATAATAAGACAGAAAAAAAAAACAGGATTTTTTTATGTTCCTAAGGAAAAGCAAGGCACATGATGGTTATATCTAATTCAGGGCAAATTATGGGAACCACCTATAAGACTAAACTATGGCCCACTTAGCATAGGATTAACTACACCCGATCCCTTACCTTATACAGGAGTGTATGCTGAGGCTTATAACAGATGGGTGGTGCATGAAGGAAAAAGAGTGTCTTATTATAAATTGTCCCTTTTAGAAAAATTAAAAAGAGCAATGCCTCTTTAGTGTCATCTTACACAGGAGCAAATGATTCACTAAAAAGGCAAATAAAGGGGGCTGGAGAGATAGCATGGAGGTAGAGCATTTGTCTTGCATGCAAAAGGATGGTGGTTCGAATCCTGGCATCCCATATGGTCCCCCGAGCCTGCCAGGAGCAATTTCTGAGTGTAGAGCCAGGAGTAACCCCTGAGTGCTCCCGAGTGTGACCCAAAACCCAAAATAAAGAAAAGCAAATAAAGAAGGCTGTGGAAGGCTTGGATCAAGGCAGTACATTATTGGAGACCTAAACCTGGACCCCTAGACATAGATTTAGAATGATGGATCTATAACATATTAAAATATAACAAAAATCCTGCTCACACCTCAGGTTGGGCAGGCTTCTAAAATCAAGCAAAGATTAACCACATTAACCACTAGTCTTAGGTCATATAGTAAATGCAGACAATCACCAGAGTGCCATTGTTTAAACATAGTAAGATTAGATCTAATTTTTTTTTTTTGGTTTTTGGGCCACACCCGGCAGTGCTCAGGGGTTACTCCTGGCTGTCTGCTCAGAAATAGCTCCTGGCAGGCACGGGGGACCATATGGGACACCAGGATTCGAACCAACCACCTTAGGTCCTGGATTGGCTGATTGCAGGGCAAAGGCCGCTGTGCTATCTCTCCGGGCCCTAGATCTAATTCTTGATAAGATCAGCATGCCTAGAAAATTGTTAATATGTGTTAAATATATGTTGGAATGAGGAACCTGTAAATTGATGTATTTTGATTTTTTTTGCCAATATCATGATGTTAGATAACATGATGTTAAATAACCTAGAGAAGTAAATGCAGTTGCTCTGTCGCTGAGGCTCAGGCCAAAGCTCTTAGCCACTTTCTAAGCACTCAAGACTTTGAGTCTTTTGTTATGCCGATCCCTTGCCCACCTGTCTGCTGAGGAGGAAATTAGTGCTGCCCTCCAATGACTGAGCAGTCTGCAGCAGTGGTATATTTATTTTTGTTTAGTGAAGCAAAATAGTTTAAAAAATAAATTCTTTTTTTGTGGGGGAGAGCACTCATGGTAATGCCCAGAGGTTACTCCTGGCTCCATACTGAGAAATTACTCCTGGCAGGCTCAGGGAACCATATGGGAACCATAAGGGATCAAACCCAAGTCAGATGCATGGATCCTTAAATGCCCTCCCTGCTGTGCTATCACTAATACTCCTTTTTTAAAAATTAAATTCTTTAATTGAATCATATTGAGATACTCAGTTGCAAAATTGTACATGATTTAGCTTTAATTATACAACGTACGACACCCATCCCTTCATCATTACACATTTCCCATCACCAATGTCCCTAGTTTCCTTCCCATCTTCCCTTTGTCCTCCCCCTGCCTGCCTCTATGGCAGGCATTCTTCTTATTTTTCTTTTTCTTTTCTCTCTCTTCCTTTGTTTCCCCTTTCAGACACCCTGGTTTGCAATATTATGACTGAAATAATGACATTTTCTTATACATGGGTGGATATGAAAAGTATGCTGAGGGGCCGGGCGGTGGCGCTCGAGGTAAGGTGCCTGCCTTACCTGCGCTAGCCTAGGAGACGGACCGCGGTTCGATCCCCCGGCGTCCCATATGGTCCCCCAAGCCAGGAGCGACTTCTGAGCGCATAGCCAGGAGTAACCCCTGAGCGTCACCGGGTGTGGCCCAAAAACCAAAAAAAAAAAAAAAAAAAAAAAAAAAAGAAAAGTATGCTGAGCAAAATGAGTCAAAGGGAGAGGGATACACTCATTTGTGGGATATAAAAAAAACTCATAATATGGTAATAATAGACAAAGACAATAGAGATAAGGGCCAGGAGGACCTTGGTAGGAAGGTTGCCGCAAAGAGCATCCGAGCATAGTTAGAGCAGAGAAAGGACCATTATGACATTGATTGTTGGAGATGTTCACTTGGGACAAGAACTGAGCATTGAAAGGAGGTAAAGTGATATGCACGATATCCCATTAAGTACCTCTGTCTTCAAGTTAGGCAGTTACATTGGACTCAGGCTTGAATAGTGTAGACTGCACTTGCTGGATAGACTCCTGCCCATTCTACTCTTGACTTCTGCTTCATCAGCAGCCTCAGTGAACTGAGAAGGACATTATTTTCCTTTTGGGAAGACAGTTTGGAAGCCCAAGGAAAAATATAAATTTGGCACACAAGTGTTCACAGGAATTAAAAGCATAGCCTTACTTGAAAGTTAGAAGATTGAATAGAGTCTTTAAGGTTCTAGAGGTTCTGTTCCATCATGGTTGGTGTGTTCAGTTTTCTGTATCATGTGCTCCATGCTTTTGCTCTTTCCTTAAGCCGAAGTCTAGGAAATTATGGTTCCAAAGGTTCTGCTCAGTCTCTGTTGTCAAAATTGGGCCTCTGTACTAAGAAATCTTGATTTTTGTAAGAGTCCTGGGCTACAGCCTAGGGTAGGGTTTTCCTTAATGGTCTCAAGGTAAGTTCTGCCCAGTCACGGTTGTCAAAGTCAGTTTTCTGTAGTTAGTGCTCCTAGGACCTGTGCAAATACCAAGATTTCTAGCTACAATGGCCTAATTTTCTCATCCACAACCAAGAGGAAAGTTTTCTGACACCACAAAAATAACCCTGGGATATGGCAATGAGTATGTATGGAGCCAGTGGTTGTTCCCATAACAATATGCTTCAAGAGTGGAGAAACCCCGAATCTCTTAGGCTACGGGAATTTCCTTCCTTCCCCAATACTTACTGTGCCTATGCAAAAAAAAAAAAAAGTGGGGAACACCAAACCCTGCCACTTCAGCATTCCTTTTTCTTGTTTTGTTTGTTTTTGATATTATTTTCCTTCTCTTTTTTCTTCCACTTTTTTCTTTCTTTTTCACTCTTGTGGATATTATTTGGTGATTTTTTTTAGTAGTTGATACCAAATTTTTCTTCTCTTTTCCTTAACCTTTTTATCTCCAACAGAATAGCATAACTTAAATCATTCAGCCTAATAAATTGAGGGGGGAAAATGATGATACCAGGACCAGTCATATGAACATGTAGTGAAAATAAAAAAATGACCAGATTGGAACACCAAACCCAAAATCAATGACAACAGAATAGATACCCAATCTACAACAAGCTGTAAAGTGGAGACCAGTTACACTAGTATTCTGGGGGAGGGGTGGTGGTAAAGGAGGGAGATATGGGAGACATGCTGGGAACAGGAGTGGAGGGAGAACAACATTGGTGGTGGGAATGCCCTTCATTCGTTGTCATTATGTACCGTAAATAATTCTGTGTAATGCACTTCAGTCACAATAAAAATTAAAAAAAAAAAAAAAAGAAAGTTAGAAGAATGTGGGCCAGAGAGATAGGAACTAGGTTAAGGTGCTTACCTTGCACACCACTGACCTGGTTTTATCATCTGGTGTTGATGTGGTTGAGATTCCTGGTGTTCTGACATTGGGACAAAGAGAAATGGCCTGGCTGGGGGCTTCTCTTCTCTGCTCCTGTTCCCAGCCTTAGCCATTCCATTATTTAGTTCACTGAGTTGTACCCATCCACACCTTCTGTATCAGCGTCAATGATCAAACCTAGACTGGTGACATGAAGACATGTGCCTTGATCCCGGTGCTATCTCTTTGCTGCCCCATACACTTTTCTCTCTTTATAATTATTATTTTAATTTTCTTCTTGCCCACAATTGGCAGTTCTCAGCATCACTCCTGGCTCATTGTTTGAGGGTCATTTTTGGTGATTCTTGGGGGACCAGGCGGTGTTGGGATAAAACTTGAGCCTCTCACATCAAAGCTATTTCCAGCTTCTCCGCTACATACAATTTTATTTGTTTGGATTTCTAGGTTACATCTGGCAGTGCTCAGGATTTACTCCTGAATCTGGGAGCAGGAATCACTCCTGGAGAGCTGAAATCATTTTGGGTGCTGGGGATGGAACCCGAGTCAGCAAATGTTTGGAAAGTGCCTTCCTTCTTTCCTATTGATCCAGCCAAGATAATTTTGTTACTAGGATCATAGATGACTCTTCACGTTTTTCTTTTGTGTTTGTCCTTGGATATGGGATGGAGGTTTGTGATTCGAGGTTGAAATCTAAGTTTGCACAAAGGGTAAGCAGTAGCCTTGTGTTGTAGATATCATTTGTGAAAGTCATGAACATCATGGAGAACTTGCCATGATTTTTAGTCTGATAGTCTTTAAAAAAAAGTGTATCTGTTACATTTATAAACGCTGCTTAAAATGTTAAAGAGGTTTAATTAACTAAGTGTATAAATGGGTTTAAACATTAATCAGAAGTCCTCTTAATGTGATTGTTAATATTTGCTAGACTTATAAATAGGATAATAGGTTTCCTAAACTGATTTTAAAAGCTTAAGGAAGAGCTATAAATCCTGAATGGAAACATTTCATAAATCAAATACTAATTTTTCAGACCTAAGCAAAGCTCTAAGTGGTCTTTCTGGGCATAGAGTTACTCTCAAGGGCATAAAACCTTCCCTTCTACCAGTGTGTTGGGCCTTGGAGGAGGAAAAAGTGCTGAAGGGAGGAGGGGGAGGAGGAAAGAATAAGAATAAGATTGTAGAGCCATTAGGACTGTATCTCTCCAAGGTTGGGTTAAGCTTCCCTGGATGATGAACCCCTCCCTCTCTTGGAATGCAGTCTTCAGGAGGGGCTGACATCAAGTGAACCCCCATTACAGAGACCCCTGAACAGCTGATCAAACCAGGGGTTTTGGCTACTAAGATAGTGAAGTGATGGTTGCACCTCTCAGCAAGTCCCATGGAGGCTCATCCTGCGTGCCTCCCTACTTCTCCCCAGCAAGCCTAAGGGTGCTCTGTACTAGATGCTCTATCTCCTAGAAGGGTTTGAAGTAGGGAGTCAGTTCAGTTCCTGTTGGCAACTATCAGCAGCTCTGGCCAACCACAGCAGAAATAGCTGTGGAAAAACTGAGTACTGTGGGGTTTTAACAAATAAAAACCACCAAATAACAGCAACAAAAAAGTGATCAGTTTAAAAGAACAGCAAATATGACTCAGTAACATAGGAAGAAAAGAAATGCACTTATTATTATTATTATTATTATTATTATTATTATTATTATTATTATTAGTAGTAGTAGTAGTAGTAGTAGTAGTAGTAGTAGTAGTGCCACACCAGGCAGTACTCAGGGCATATACTTGGCTCTGTGCTCAAGAGTCACTCCTGGTGGAGCTTGGGGGACCATTCAGGGTGCTGGGAATCGAACCTAAGTTGGTCACATTGCAAGCACCCTACCCACTGTATTGTCTCTCTTGCCCATGCATTATAGACTAGAAATACAAAGCTGGTGCAATATAAAATCAACTACGGGGCCAAGGAGATAGAATAGGGGTTAATGCCTTTGTCAATGAAAGTTCAATCCCAGGCCCTACAAGGAGACCTCCCAAGTCCTGCCTGGAACATTCCTTGAGCTAAGAGAAAGGATAACCCTTGAACCCTACAAGGTGTGGTCCCAAACCAAAACTAAAACCAAGGAACCAAACAAAATAAACAAAGCAATCTTTCACGTTAATGGGCTACTACATTTAAAAATATGTTTCAGTCTTCTTTTCCAACCCCCCCTCTCTCTGTTCTCTCACCCTCTCTCTCCCTCCCTTTTTTCTTCCTGTTTTTTTTTTGGGGGGGGTCACACCCAGCAGTGCTCAGGGGTTACTCATGGCTCTATGCTCAGAAATCTCCCCTGATGGGAACGGGATTCAAACCACTGTCCTGCATGGAAGGTAAACACCTTACCTCCATGCTATCTTTCTGGTCCCTCTCCCTCCCCCCTTTTTTTTTAAACTTTGAGAAACCCATGTCTCCCCTTGAACAACTACTTCTCTTTCTTTTCTCTCACATTTAGCTAAATTTCTTTCAATAAAACCTATTTTGTGGGTGTGGAAGAGATAGTACAAAATGTAAGGCATTTGCTTTGTACACAGTTGACCTAATAAGCTCAAGTCCTGGAATTCTATATGGTTCCTTTGAGCTTGCTGGGAATAATTCCTGAGCATAGAGCCAGGAGTTAACTTCTGAACACTGATGGGTGTGCCTCTCAAACAGACAGACAGAAAAAAAAAATCCAACAACAACCTATTTTGCTCACTAAAAATACATTTTTGATAATAAATATAAAATTTATACATCAAGTGATGCAGAAATGTAATTGCTCATTTTGTCCGATATGCATTCCTGATCAAAATTCTCCATAAAATTGAGGGAATCTTTTTTTATCTCGCCACCCCCGAAGGGACTTTTTTTTTTTTATCTAACACACAGATGCAGGCTTGGACCACCAGTGCTCACACTTGAATGTGGTTTAATTAACAAAAACCACAGTGTGAGACTAAGCTCCAAAAGAAAATGTTGGCTGCTAACTCTTTCCCAAGCAGTCTGGTTCTGCTTTCTCAGAAGGGGTGGGGACAGATTTGCCTTTCTGCCTGAGGCTCAGCAGCCCACAACCACACACAACACCCTCCAACAGATATGGCCCAGTTCCATGACTTAATTTTAATTACATTTCTTTATTTTAAGCACTGTGGTTTACAGGGTTGTTTCTTGCATTTACTTTTCCAACATCAATCTCACCATGAGTGTAACACTCCTTCCATCTTATCATCAGTTCCCCAACCTCCCTGAATGAAGTCTGCCCTTTAATAGGTAGGAATAATCTACTTAATACTGCTTGGACAACTACATGGTAATGGACCTATAAAAATTTATTAAAAGAAATTTGTGGGGTCGAAGAGATAGCATGGAGGTAGGGTGTTTGCCTTGCATGCAGAAGAATGATGGTTCAAATCCCGGCATCCCATATGGTCCCCTGAGCCTGTCAGGAGCTATTTCTGAGCGTAGAGCCAGGAATAACCCCTGAGTGCTGTCCGGTGTGATCCCTCTAAATTTTTTTTTATAAAATTGTCATATCTCACAATATTATGTCATTGTCAAAGGTCTAAGTTGTATATTGCTAGTGGAGCATTTTGTCTTAGTTTTTTCTTTTTTGATCTTATATGGCTTCTATTATACTTTCATATCTAATTTGCTGTATTCCTACTAGGAAATCAGTATTAAAAGTTTGGGGGTGTCATGAGGCTCACAATTTTGAGGATCCATGGAGCTGAGTTGATGAAATCATATGATAGTGGTAATTTGTGGAGGCCCTCTGAAAAGCCCTGTGTGATCAGCTGTGAGGCCTTTATGCAAGGCCTGTGTGTTCATAAGTTTTTGCTGCTAGTTGTGCCTCTCTTTTGAGAGTTAGATGAATCTATGCCATTGGCCACCTCACAGACACGGGGGAATGCTCTAATATGGTCGTGGCTGCCAGGACTTTTGGAAGTACAGAGGCTGAAGGGATAGGGGCAGGGGATGGGGCTTGACCTAATTCCAAACAATTCCTGGAGGTTATCAGTCACAAAACCACCAGCTCCAATATTATTAAACTTCCAAATTTGTTTTAGATCTATAGATTCTGTGCTATGCAGCTGCAAGTGGCCAGAGAATTCATCAGAATTTCACAGTAGTGTCAATCCAGTTGGATCACAGGAACTCTGATGGGAAAGTTACATAGAAATCTCTCATGCTCACATAAAGCTCGACTAGCACCAACCACAGCCCAGTAAATTTGTAGGCATTGATTTTAGTAACTCCATAGATACAACCATTTCAAATTGATCATTTCAAATTGATCCTTGTTTATCTAAGTTTTGATAATTCCACTTACCTTTGTGTTATAGCAAACGGATAGGATCTAAGATTTAGAATTAACTGAAACCTACATGTTGATGTTAGAATATGGCGTGCCTTTAGAGATAACATTGCTTTGTTACTGTACTCTGTTCTGTACTCTGCTTGTTTAAGAAAGTTAACGGCTGTAAACCTGGCTTTGTTGTGAGCCTAAGTACAGTCATGATAGGCTCTAGTGTTAAGTATAAAAGAACAGCCAGTTCCTGGAACCAGACCTTAGGGGTAAATGCCAGAAAATACATCCATATAAGGTTAAACAGCAGCTTAAAGATGGCTAGATGACAAGATAGCCAGATGACAACCACACCTTGGGTCTGCAGCAAGAGATAGATGAAACCACACCCTTGATCTGGTGTGTGCGGCTCATCCAGACATTTGTCTGATGCTACATTTGAACTACAACCAATCCTAGTCCAACCTTGTACTAAGGACCAATAAGATCAACTACTCAGAGGTGGGAATCCTCTACCAGGAGTGGCGAACAGGATTTTTACCCTCACTCAAAATGGCAAAATGCAAGATGTGTTTAATAGATTATTGTTAAAATCATATGTTTTTGGGGCCGGCGAGGTGGCGCTAGAGGTAAGGTGGTTGGTTGCCTTGCAAGCGCTAGCCAAGGAAGGACCACGGTTGGATCCCCCGGCGTCCCATATGGTCCCCCAAGCCAGGGGCAATTTCTGAGTACTTAGCCAGGAGTAACCCCTGAGCATCAAACGGGTGTGGCCCAAAAAACCAAAAAAAAAAAAAAATCATATGTTTTGTGTGAGTGTTTGTTTTGGCAGGTCACTGAGTGGTATGGCTCTATGACTCTCACAGTTAAAAATTTTGGCTCTTTGTGTCGAACTTGTTTGCCGCCCCTGCTCTAGACTGAGCCCCAGGTATCCTTTAAATTTGGCCTGTAAGCCATTCTCAGGGTCCTTATTTCTTAAGAGATTTTGGACTCCAGCATGCTGGAATATATCCCTTGCATTTTTGTGGGGGCACACCAGGCAGTGCTCAGGGGTTATTCCTGACTCTGCTCAAAATTTGCTCCTGGCTTGGGGACACAGCAAGGAGAGAGAGCAGACACAGGATGGATGAAGAGAGGCTGCTTATCTTAGAGACCAGGTGAAAAAAGCACATGGTGATTAGGGCCTTGTAATAAAGCTGGATGTCTCCTGAAACTTCATCTGATTGCTGTGGATCATTTCTTTGACATCACCCTGCTCCTACAGACCCACTGGCTGAAGGGGCTGCAGGCACTGGGCTGAGTTGAGAAAGGCCCCACCATCTAACACCACTAGGACTCATTAATTTATAATTAATGCAACAAGGGGTAACTCCAGAGAACCCCTTCGTGTGGCCCAAAACCTACTATTTTTATATGTAATATTTTGATGGCTAATCAAAAAGAAAATAAAAAGAGAAATATGAATTAACAAAGTTGTAGGAGACTTATATGCCCCAAACTACAAAGTTGAAATAAATTAAGAGAGACCCATTATGTTCATAGATTGAATAACATCATAAAGATGTTCATTCTTTTGTAATTTATATATTCAAAAAATTTTAATTTATTTAAAGAAAATGCACCAAATAGTTGACATAGTTGATCATAATACATTTGTTTCTAGACAAGTGAAAGCAAAGTTATTGAAAAAATTAGAAAAAAAATAAAATGGAAGGGAAAAGAAAGAAAAAGTCCAGTAGCAAGCACATTTGTGAAAATTATTGTATCTCTATGAACTCATTAATACATTGGCAGAAGGTTTCATAAGCTTATTGTTAGCTGTCCATTATGTTAAATCGAGGTGTTCCTTTAGGGCTGATGGCATCAACAAGTGAAGTTGTCCAGAAATTCAAAGCACTGTTACTGATACAACTTTTAGGGTTGTAAAAGTTTTAGGGGCATGTACTCAGCTTCAAGGCCTCTGAGAAAAAGGAAGATATAGAGCAGGGAGAGGGAGGGTGCCCACACTTGCTCCAAAAAGCCTTGGTGATATGGTGATATCAGCCCAACAACTGGTATATCTGAATTTTGTTCAGATTGGTGTCCTCTAAGAGAATCATTGAGGGGCAGTATGAGGCAGGGACATCAGGGAAACAGTTATTATGGGTGATGAAGGCAACAAGTGTGACTTTGTCAGGGTGGGGGTGTAATCGATATATATATATATATTTTTTTTTTTTTGTTTGTTTTTGTTTTTTTTTTGGGTCACACCCGGCAGCGCTCAGGGATTTCTCCTGGCTCTACACTCAGAAATCACTCCTGGCAGGCTCGGGGGATCATATGGGATGCCGGGATTCGAACCATCATCCTTCTGCATGCAAGTCAAATGCCTTACCTCCATGCTATCTCTCTGGCCCCTGTAATTGATAGTTTTAAAAAGAAATTTTTCGGAGCCAGAGCGATGGTGCAGTGGTAGGGTGTTTGCCTTGCACGTGGCTGACTCAGGATCAACTGCGGTTTGATCCCCCAGCTTGCCATATGATCCCCCAAGCTAGGAGCAATTTCTGAGCCTATAGCTAGGAGTAAGCCCCAAATCCTCCACCCACAAAAAGAAGAAATTTTTTTTAAAGATGATGCAATTCTTTTGTAGATATATACAAGAATATTTTTAATTGATATGGGATAGGATTAGAAACTAATAGTTAAAGCAAACTTAAGAAGCATCAAAAAGGTGACTCAGACTGTCCTATTTCAAGACATTATATAACCACAGTAATCAAGACAGTGCAGTATTGGTGGAAGGACAGAAACATAGGTTAATAGAACAGAGTGGAGAACTCAGATATGGACTCGGACAAGCGTGTCCAGCTGACTTTTGGCAAATGTGTGAAAGCAATTTAACAGAGGGAAAGCAGACTTTCAACCAATGGGATGGAACTCTTGGACACACACGGGGACCAGGTTGAAATTCGCCTCTCATCTCAAGTGAAAATAAACTCAATATGGATTATAGACTTAAATGTAAAACCCCAAACTATAAATCTTTTTAGAAAAAAATCGAAAGGCGATCTCAGGCTAGGCAGGCAGACTTCTTAAATTTAATAACAGGAGCATGAGCCATAGGAGAAAAACTGATAAATTGGACTTCATCAAAATTGTAAAATGTTGCTCTGCTAAAGGTGAGTTATAAAGCAGGAAAACATTTTTGTGAAGCACTTAGGGTAGCTCAAGGCCCAGAGCTCATTGTTTTTAGCCTCATAGTTGAGAGACAAGAGTTGGTGTGGGGGCTGGAGAGATAATACAGAAGGTAAAGGGGGCAGCCAGGACTCATCAAGGGTCATTAGCACCTACACTGTTGACATGTAAATCCCAGACCTCCACCTCATTTTCCCAGGACTCTTGCTAATTCTTGCAGAAAAGAATTGTAGCAGAAGACAGTGAAGCAGCAATACTTTTATTTAGGAACTGTAGGAAGAGAGAAAGAACAATCAGGGCCAGGGCTCCTTAAAGTATAGAAAGGAAGGAAAAACCCCAAGTAGGAATGTGGGTGAACCCTGAAATGAAGTATGCTGTGCAGAAAGGTTGAGATGTTATACCCCCACATCAAAGGAGTGTGGTGCCTCCATTCCTGACTTTGAGTTTAGGAATGATTCTGGCAGTGCTCAGGATCCTAGTGCTCAGGGCACCCTATGAGTGCCAGGAATTGAACTAGGGTTAATTGCATGCAAGGCAAGTGTTTTAGCTCTTGCACTATGTCTCAGGCCCCTGCAAAGCTGGTTTTATAGGTCTTTATACAAGCTGTCTAGGACTTGGGACTTTAGTATAAGTGCAATTAGAGTGAGTTGTAAGAAAAAAGACTTTAAAGCTTTGGTGGTCTTTCAAATTCTTATTCAGGCCTTTTATTTCTGCTGAAATTTCTCCTCTCTGAAGGGGTCCATTCTTCTGTCTGGGCTGAAGTCATTCAGTCTTGTTACCCTTAGTTCTTTTGGAGTCATCTCCATAGGGCTCCAGCCTTCGAGGCTTTGTGCTGTGGACAGAATTAATTCCTTTCTAGGACATGTCTTGGTCTTATAACTTCCTGGAATTCACTGCTGAGCCCTCCTCCCCCCCCCCCCCCCCCCAGTGACTACCTACTTCCAAACACATAGAGAAGGAAGTACATTTCTTAGAGAGGTTCTTCTGCTCTCTTCCCTCCCACTGCAGGAAGCCCGCCTGTCTCTTAGTTTAGAACTGCAATCAAAATGCCAGTCCCACAGGATTTGAGAGACAGTATAAGCGAAGCACTTGTCTTGCATGTGACTGATCTTGTTTTTATGCATATGATTTCTTGAGCACTGTCAAGGGTCATTCTTGAATCAGAAATAAGCCCTAAGTACTGCTGGATGTGGCCCTAAAGCCTACGATTTCCCCTAACGTTGGGGCTGGGGAGATAGTATAGCAGGTGATATGTCTGTCTTTTTTTTTTTTTTTTTTTTTTTTTTTTTTGTGGTTTTTGGGTCACATCTGGCAGTGCTCAGGGGTTACTCCTGGCTCCATGCTCAGAAATTGCTCCTGGCAGGCACGGGGGACCATATGGGACGCCGGGATTCGAACCGATGACCTTCTGCATGAAAGGCAAACGCCTTACCTCCATGCTATCTCTCCGGCCCGATATGTCTGTCTTGAATGTAGCTGACCTAGGTTCACCTCCAGCATCCCCATGGTCCTTAGAGTGTGCCAGGAATAATTTCTGTGTGCAGAGCCAGGAGTAAACCCTGAACATTGTTGGATGTGGTTTCCCACAATGAAACAAAATATCCCTCCAAATTAATAAAGGAGATCTGTGACAATAACAGTGGGTTGGGCCTTGCTTTGAACAACACAATCACAGATTTGATCTTTGACAATTCATATGGTTCCTGGAGCCCTCCAGGATAAGCTTGAGTGCAGAGCCAGGAGTAAACCCTGATTAATTCTCCTGGATGTAGTCCGCCCCCCCCAAGCAAAACAAAATAAAACAAAAATAAACTAGAATCAGAGAGATAGAACAGTCAGGAAGGCACTTACCTTGCATGTGGGCACAGTGACTGCTACCTTGGTTTGAATCTCAGGCACTACAGTGGTATCCTGAATACTGCCAGGGGTCATTTCTGAGCACTGAGCCAGGAATAGACCCTGAACTACAGTAAAGTCCTTTTCATCTAGTGAGGCAGCTAACTTAGAGTCTTTGTGACCTCTGTGAAGTCAACTTTCCTGTCTCTAGGTGTAGAGTTGAGCAAGAACAATCTGCTTATTTGCTTTTTTTTTTTTTTTTTTTTTTTTTTTTACAGCCCAGGAGAAATATAAACAGAAAGACAATTTTTTTTTTTCTTTAAACGTAGAAGAAAACTTTCCTCAATCCAGCCAAATGTATGCCTGGTGAAATATGCAACTGAGAACACTTTTTAGCGGTAACGACTGGGTGTTGAGACACCTCCATTTTTGGCATCTCCAATCTGTTGGGTACCAGAATCTCTGCAGTGGCACCATCTAGCCACTCATTGATTTTTTTTTTCCCTTTGGTTGCTGCAAGGGTGTAACATACATATGGTTTATTGCAATTAGCTTAATTGTTTTTTTGGCATTTAGTAGCTAATTGTCTTCATTAAATTCCTAAGCAAAGCCAACAATGGTATCAATGCCGGTAATGACTGCAGCTTCTCCTTATGGTTACAGAAGACGAATGAGTCCATTTTCCAGCCCCTGGCAGTGCCGATCCTGAGGGAGGCCCTGGGTAGATGTGAGAGGGGAGGAGGAAAATGGAAGCCTTTCTCTCCAGAGTGCTGACCCAGCCTTGAATGCCCAATCTGAACATTAAGAATCAATGAGGAGGTGATGGGCATGGGAATAAGAAGGGAGAAGGAAGGATTTATGGAGGGTTCCAGTCATCTGTTTGCTTAATGCACATACCATAGTGTGACGCTGGGTGAATGATCATCACAACAAATTTCGTGGTGCTGGCAAGCATTCTGGGCTCAGGAGAGGGATGTCGGGGGGGAACCACATTGGAGGATACTGAAAGTAAGAAGCTCCCCACTGTGCAATTCGTCTCTGAAAGAGCTGGTACCCATCACAGCATGGGTGACATTTCTTTGGCCAGTTTGACTTAGAAGAAGTTTCGTGCTCGTGCCTGGCATACATTAGGAACTTAATATATGTTTTAATCAGCAACTGTCAGGAAAGCAGCTGCTCGACCTTCAGCGTATCCCAGAACCTGACACTCCGCACCCCCTTGTCGGCTGCTGTCCTGTTCTCTTCCCCCTCATTTTGGACCTGCCTGCTCCTGTTGCCTGCCCTGCCCCAACCCTCAGCCACCTCCCACCTCCTTAGCTCCTAGTTTATTTTCATCACAATGGCCAGACAAATTGCTTTTATTGCACAGGAGTGGGGGGAATCTAAAGCAATATTCAGGGACCTGGTGGACACTCCTCACAATACTCAGCCAACCATCCCAGACAGGCGGTTCAATGTTAGGTCTGAGGACATGAAGGTGTTTTTTTGTTTTGTTTTGTTTAATTTAGTTTAAAATTGTTCATGGTTGAGTTTCAGTCATAGAAAGTACACCACCCTTCACTAGTACACATATCCTGCTACTAATGTCCCCAGTTTCTTTCTTTCCCATCCAACTTCCGTTGCTTGTCTCTGGAGCAAGCATTTTTTTTTTCTCTCTCTCTCTCTCTCTCTCTCTCTCTCTCTCTCTCTCTCTCTCTCTCTCTCTCTCTCTCTCTCTCTCTCTCTCCTTTTTGACACTGTGGTTTGCCATATTGCTAATGAAGGGGTACCATGTATATCACTATCGTCTTTCAGCACCTAGTTCTTGTCCAGAGTGATCAGTTCTAACTATCACTGTCACAATGGAGTGTTCACTACTCTAACTGTATTTACTATTCAGTAAATATAGTAAATACATACCATAATAATACATATCAGTAAGTAAATACCACACGGTAAATGAAGACCATTTACTGGTCCTCATGATCATCATCTATTGCCTCTGGATATTATTACCATACTATCGTTTATGTTTCCTCTATACCACAAATGAGTGAAATTATTCTATATTAGGGATCTTCAAGCTTTTTAAATAGGGGTCTGTTCATTGTCCCTCAGACCATTTTTTTTTAAATCTATGAACAACAGGGACCAGAGGGCTGTAGTTTGAGGATCCCTGTTTTATGTTTAACCCTCTCTCTCTGACTCATTGCACTTAGCATAATAATCTCCATATTCATCTATGTATAAGCAAATTTTATTATTTCATTTTTCTTATTTTTTATTTCATTTTTTTTAACAGATACATAGTACCTGTAAATTCTTTGCAGAGCTCAGGAGTCTTATGGATATCCCTGCAGAGATCTGGGGTCTCCAGAATTGCCCTAACAGTGCTTAGAACTATGAGAGCTATCCTGGCAATGCCCACAGGTTTTCAGAGTGAAACAAAATGGCCATGTTTGGGAGTGTCATGCAATCTGGGTTCACACTTAGTCACTGCACAGGCCCAGATGTTGCCCCTTACCTACTACTGAGCTCATTTCCTGCTTCTCAGGGGATTCTCCTGGAACAGGAGCCCAAACTTATCTTCCAACTCTAAGTTCACAGGGCGAAGGCTGGTGGCTTTGATCAACTGCTCCCCACCTCCCTTCATGACTCACATGCAGTCATGCTTTAGGGCTACATTATCCGCTCTTGTCCTTCTAGGTGATAGTGAGTGACTATCTAGACAGTGAGTAAAACATTTCAATCACAGCAGACATTTTTCCTGACCCTCCATTCTATGGAGTCTTCTCAGAATGGGAAGCTCTTTTTATTTTATTATTATTTTTTGTTTTTAGCCACACACTCAGGGCTTATTCGGTTTTGTATTCAGAAATTGCTTCTGTTTTTTTTTTTCCCCCACACCCGATGGCACTCAGGGCTACTCCTGGCTCTATGCTCAAAAATCGCTCATAGAAGGAAGGCTTGGGGAACCATGTGGGATGCTGGGAATCGAATATGGGTTCATTCCTGGTTGGCCACATGCAAGACAAATGCCTTACCTCTGTGCTATCTCTCCAGCCCTAGAAATTACTTCTGGAGGTGCTCAGGGACCATATGGGATTCTGGTTATTGCACCTGGATTTGTCTCATGCAAAGCAAATGCCTTCCTTGCCATACTATTGTTCTGGCCCAAGTCTGAGAAGCTCTTTCCAAAGATAGTTGCATAACAAATGCCCCCAGCTTTGGAGTTTCTGTGTCCACAGGGACTTCTTCAAGAGACCTTTCACCCTCCCATGGAGAATCTCAGCCCACAGCCCCAAATGCCTGCCTATCGTCTCTGCTTTTCAACTGATTTTCTTCAACAGCATGGTGTCTTGTCATTTACTGTACAATAAGCTTATTATTATTGTTGCTAATTTGGGGGGGGGGCTACCAAAGGGTCCTCAGGAGTCCCAGGAGCCTTACTGGTGATACTCAGCCAACCAGACTGTTGGTTCAGTGCAGGGATCTGAGGGTACAATGCTGCTTTGGGTCCTGCAGTGCTGGGGATACCTGGGTCATTCCAGGGGTGCTGGAGCCTTCAGAGTTACACCCAGCATCACATCAGGGCTGCACCCAGCTATGCTCAGGAGATAATGTGGTACCAGGAATCTAACAGCATGGGGTGCATGCCAGGCTTGTATCCTAAACTTTGTGCTATTTCCTGGCTCCAACACTGAACCTTCTGAAAATTGTCAGTCTCCTCAATCCTGATGAAAGTGTGTGCTTCAAGAATAGGGATTTTGGTGAGTTTTGTCCAGCATTGCTTCCTCAGCATCTAGCACTGCCTGGCATTTAATAGATGCTTATTAAATATCTGTTGGAGGAATTCTTGGCTCAACATGTTTATTGAATGCTATTTCATTCCAGGCTCTGAGCTAGGCACTGGGGTGTTGATAAAGTGTGAGGGGACGAGGGCACACAAGTACCTCATCCCTAATTCTTATGCTTTCCAAAACTAGTTTTCTGGAGGAACACTTAATGTTAACAGCAGGCTTTTATTTAGAAAATAATCATCAACACCCAGCAGGGGTTCAAGTGAAGTGTTTAATACAAGAAAGAGGAAGAATACTCAGAGGAGTTGGGTACAGGAAAGTGGAATCGCAGAGAGCCTTTTATCCTGTATTTATAAAAAGTTTTAGGGTTTCTGCTTCCCTTCTCCTTTACCACCCCCAATAGGTAGGGATTTCTAAGCTCTGAGATTTCAACCAAACCTCTTGTTTCTAAGGGTTGCTATAGCAACTGTAATACACCATGGTAGTGGGCTTAACCCAAGGAACATAAAGAATTATATTTAGATTAATGACAAACTTCCTCAAAGTTTTTTTCCCCTATTGATAGAGTGATAGTACAGTGGGTAGGGTGTTTGCCTTGCATGCAGCAGATCTAGGTTTGATCTTCAGCATCTCATATGGTCCCCCAAGCCTGCCCTAGGATCTTTGAGCACAGAACTAAGAGTAAGCCCTGAACACTGCTGGGCGTCCCTGCCTAAAGAATTGTTTTTCCTACAGTGACCAGATCTTTTGAGCAAGTTGCTGTTCTACAAAGTCCTTCTAAACAGGATGCAGCTTGTCTGTGCTGGGAGTCTGTCTATTTATCTTTACAAAGACTCCTTTTTGGGGTACAATTATACCTGCATCCTTCTGAGAAGAGTTTGTGGAGTCAACTCAAAAAGTCCTATCCTGGATGAATTTAAATCTAATCAAATATATGTATATATACAGTGGGCATTGCCTTGCATATTGCTGGCCTAAGTTAGATTCCCAACACCCCGTATAATTCCTTGGACCCCACCAAGACTGATTATTGAGAACTGGCAAGTGTGGTCTCTCTCCTTCCACCAAAAGAAATCCACAAAGATATGTTTCAGTGAGACATAAAACTGGATAAAATGTTCTCATTCCTGTACATTTGACCTGGAATATGCACTGCCTATTTTAAAATTATTATTGTTGTTGAGTCCCAACAGAGCCCAGAACCTTGGCACTAGCAGGGAGAGATATACTCAGTGGTTAGTGCTTGAGTGATGACCCTGATTTACGAATCATCACTGCCAGCACCTGAGTGAAGAGCTGTTGTAATAGTAAAAACAAAAATTGGAGTTTTACCAGAACTGGGTGGGTGGGGGAGCTATTTAGGGTTCCCAGAACAAAGAGATGAGCCAGCTGCAGGAAATACCTAGCAGGTATACCAAAACCTGCAGCCACAAAACACCAAACATTAAAATTTGACCAATCATTGCTAGATAGAATTTCTACCAATCAGAATGCCCTGACTTTGAAATTTATTTGCATGTAAGCAGACCTGATCATGAAGTGTGTGTGTGTGTGTGTGTGTGTGTGTGTGTGTGTTATAAGCATGGGGTGCAGGGCTCTGTTGAAAATCCAACTTGAATGCTTCTAGGTGCGGCAGGTGTCCTAAGCGTCCATATTTTTACTTGACGTAATTTTGTTGCAGTAATTAAGTAGCATCAAGTTCTGGTGGACAGCGAGTGAATAGCTTGCAGACCACCAAGTGTCTTCAGTGAGTGGCTTTAAATGTTGCCCAGAGCTCATAACCCAAAGGCAAAGCATAAGTAAGTAAGCAAGCAAAGGTCTTTGGAGGAAGATTGGTAGAATCCCTAGTGGATCAGTACTTTGGTGTGCAGCCAATTTGGCTTTACTGTATTTGGTATATGATGTATAGTGCAATTGAACAATCTTTTCTAGGTTGGTTTCTTGGTATGTTAATTATGTATATTAAAAAAGACCTTGTGGGAGGTATGTAGTGTTTTGGTTTCCTGGGCCATAACTAGCTGTGGTTGGTTATTCCTGACTGTGCTCAGGGATCAAACCCAGCTTGGCCAAGTGTAAGGCAGGTACCCTTTTGGCTGCACTATCACTTTGGTCATATTTAAAAAATGACTAATCAGATAACATTTTGTCCCATTGGCCAGGTCTGATTAGCTGACACCTTTCTCTTCCCTTAAGAGGTATTTTAAAAGGAACCAAACAGATCTCATTCTGTCCCACTAATCAGTCTGGTTTGGTTCCTCCTTCATTCCTTAAATCCCTTCCTGCCTAGCAATTGGACTAGGCTTCTGTCGCTCCATCAGTTTTGTCTTAGGGGGTGGTGCTGCTCAATGCTTTTTCTTTCATTTTTTGGGGGGTTGGCGGGCATGGGTCACATCCTCAAGTGGTCAGGGACTACTCCTGACTGTTCAGGAGTGACTCTGGTAATGATCAGGACTATATATGTTTTGCAGAGCATTTAATCTGGTTGGTGATATGCAAGACAAGCACATTTCCCTCTTTACTCTATCTGTCTACTACTTAACAGTTTTAACCTGGAATCATCTGGGATCTTGTTAAAAATGCAAATTGATAGGTCAGCCCAAGACTAGAGAATGTGCTTTCACAGCCCTCTAGCTGATGTTCTCTGTAGCGCTGAGCTTCTCTGTAGAATGAAAGCACATGCTGGGCAACTGCTAAGTGTTTGAATGAACCCATGACAATGCCTCTGGGACATTGTATAGCAACTAGCACAGTGCCTGCTTCTTTGGCAGAAACTAAGACGTCATTGATGTAGATACATCATTGGTATAACGCGTACCAAACATTGCTTACGAGCAGAAGAATGAAAGGGAAAGAAATTTCTGAATGTCAGAAGCATTCAAGCCTGTGAGTTAGGGAGGAGATTAAAGGCATTTCTGATATGGCGGGTATGGTGGAATTGGTGGGAAGTGAAAGTTGCAGGCATAGAGGAGCATTGATTTGACCGAGGAAAGGTGGAGGCTGGTACTACATAGGGTAGTTTGTACCTGAGGAAATGGGGGTGCAGCTGAAAGGCAAACAGGGTCTATTGTGGGTGAGAGAGCACCCAGTTAGAAGGGGACCTGTTCTGCTGGTGTTGCCATTTGAGAGGTGACTGGAATATGCAATTACAAAGAGATCTTAAATGACTTACAGGGTGTCTCTAAACTGTGCACTTTGTATTTGAAAAGGAGGGAGCTCTCCAAAAGAGTCAATCCAGTATTTTCTATCGATCACACTTTGTTCTAAGCACTTCACATGCATCTGCTGATTCTATCCTTACAATCCAATGAGGCAGCTCTTCTGCTTATTGGAGAGTCAAGGGATTGGTGGCATAGAAAGATCAGTAGCTTGCCCAGGATCCCTGCAGTCAGCCTTATTGATACCAGCCAGGTAGTTGGTTTCCAGCACACTCCCTTGCTCCCCATGGAACTTTGGTTTGCTTAAGGACCCTGGGAATTAGTTCTCTGCCTTGATGCCCACCTGTCTCCAAGGAGGCCCTCAGGATTTCTTGGGGGAAGTTGGTGCTTTAGGATACTCCTCCTTGCTGAGTCCATCCTTCTACCACCTGTGTTTGTCAGCTGGTTAGGTCTTACACTTAGAACATTTTCACCAAAAGCCTGTGAAAAACCAAGAAGCATGCTTTGAGAAGTGGGAAAACACTGCTCTCTTATGCTAGCAGAACCAGTTGAGTTGGAGCTTCGGATCTGAGCCCAGAGCAATATTTCTTTTTATGGAACATTTGATGGGCGTTGGGGCATTTGCAGGGAGCCTGGCAGGAGAGTATAGAAGCAGAAATTTTCAACTGTTATTTTGCAAAACAGGATCTAGACCACATCAAAGACATGAGCACATTTGGTGTATGCTCCCAAGTTACCAAGTTTCAAAGCAAAACTGGCCATCTCAAGGACACCCTGAATGCTCTCTCCATAGTTATGTTATGTCTCCCAGACTCAGCTGTCCCTCAGCAGCTCCTGCTTTTTTGGTATTAACCTGCTTGAAGTGAGCCTGTTTAGAAGGTGGGTAGGGGCTTTCTTCTCTTATCACTATCACCTAGGCTTGGGAGCAAGGTGCTTCCCTCCCCCGCCCCCCCTCCCTCTGCAGTTACAGAAATCTGACCAAGAAACAGGTGTAAACACTTGAGCAATTAGAGGGAGAGCCAATTTGAATTATGCATGTGCGGTAATTCGACCGGTTATCTCCAAAATGGGCAAAATCTGAATGCAGTTCACATGGAATTTATATATGTTACATCAGGACACTGTATCTTTAACACTGATTTAAGGTGTGTGTGTGTGTGTGTGTGTGTGTGTGTGTGTGTGTGTGTGTGTGTATGACTGACTGATATTCAGAGGTGCTCAGGATCTGCACTCAGTAATCTCTCCAGGCAGTGCTGGAGGGACTATACGGGATGTTGAGGAGGAAACTAAGGTCAGCCATGTGCAAAGCAAATGACCTTCCTCCTTACTATTGCTTCAGTCCTAGGATACACCAATTCGATGGGAGCAATTTTCTCATTAAATATACAATGGTTGCTAACATATATAATGCTTGGTACAATCAGCGATTCATACATTCAGTTTTAAGTTCCATACTGACATTTATTGTTTCTATGACCCAGTTTGCTCCTTCTCAAGCCACCAGAATGGTTTGGCTCTTCTGTTCTGGTCATAATTTTATGATTTATGATCTAGTCAGTTACTTTGCCTAGCTCATAGAATGGGTCATTCAAGGTCCTGACTCTAGGCCACCACTTCTGCTCCTAATTTTCCCTCTACATTACTACGTGAGAAGCATATCTTGAAGGGCTGAAGCGATAGCACAGCGGTAGGGCATTTGATTTGCACCCTGCTGACCCAAGACGGACCTTGGTTTGATCCCCGGCATCCCATATGGTCCCCCGAACCAGGATTGATTTCTGAGCATAGAGCCAGGAGTAATCCCTGAGCATCACCGAGTGTGCCTCCCTCCCCCTCCAAAAAAACCAAAAATAAACAAACAAAAAGAAGCATATTTTGAAGGAAGGGTTCGAGACTGAAGGCACAATGATTGCTGGAATTCAAGGCTGAGGTTCTGCTGTTCACTGGGGCATGTTGTTGTTGACAATTGAAGGAGCCAAACTTTTCTTGGTGGGGGTATCCAGGAACAGACTACAGCCAGTGGGATTGCTCTCCCCATCACACCATCCCTCTTTTCTTTGGTCTCCTTTCTTAATTTAGCCAGTT
This sequence comes from Suncus etruscus, assembly GCF_024139225.1. Lineage (NCBI taxonomy): Eukaryota > Metazoa > Chordata > Mammalia > Eulipotyphla > Soricidae > Suncus > Suncus etruscus. The sequence goes on along the minus strand of NC_064849.1, from coordinate 31,641,692 downwards.
CCTGCCTTTGGTAAACAGGGAGTGGCCAGCTCTAACCCCAGCATGAAAAGGGACCTGGGCTTTTTATATTAGGGACTTGGCAGGTCACAAGCAGCTTCTATAAACAAATCTTTTCCCACTACCCCCTTGGGTTGTGCCAGAAACTGATTCTGGCAACTGTTAAAATAAAGACATGGGGATTGGAGTGATAAAACATCAGGAAGGGCACTTAACATATGTGACTGACATAGGTTTGATCTCCAGCATCTCATGTGGTCCCCAGAGCACTGCCAGGAGAGACTCCTGAGTGCAGAACCAGAAGTAAGCCCTGAACACCATTGGATGTGGTCCCAAAACAAAACAAAACAAGGAACATGAAAGGCCAGAGAGATAGTATTGTAGGTAACGTATTTGCTTTGCACTCTATAGATCTAGGCTCAATCCTGGAACCCCATAGGGTCCCAGAGTGAACACTACCAGATGTATCTTCCAGATGTGTACAAACAAAATAGAACATGACTAAGGGAGTTTCTAAGCATGAATGTAGAGACTTGTACAGGATTTAAACTAGAAAAGACAGAGACAAGCGAGGAAGACCAGGGGACAGAAGGGATAGCCAGTCCAGCTTATGCCTTTTTGTCTTTTCTGCTCTCGTGTGCCATAGGCTCTGAAATACACCAGCCCCAACTACTATACTAGGTGATGGGAGTCTCAGTGTATACAGGGCTTGTTGTGCAGTGATTCTAAGATTGATGGAGGTCCTTCAAGAACTGATAGTCCTTCTGCATTTTCTTCTCACACAGGAAATTGACTATAAATGGCAACTTCAGGGAAAGTTTAAAATGCAGCAAATCTGAGTTTAAACCAGCAGTGCTGGGATTTACCACTGGAGTCTCTTGCAATTGAACTATTAACTAATCTAAGCACCAGTGTATTAAGTAGCCAACCTGGGCTTTAGCAATTACCCAAGGCCCCTCATCCGTCGATAATTCTAAAATGGTTGGAATTACTGCTGCCTCTTTAATCAGCTCTCAGACATGTGTGTGTGTGTGTGTGTGTGTGTGTGTGTGTGTGTGTGTTACGACTCTCCCTTCCCCTTTCATATTTCCCTGAAAGAACTGCAGAGGTCAGGGTATCATATGATCAGGTTTCCAGTCTGAGGTGGCAAAGCTGAAAATGAAGCACTAAATATGCAAAGATCTTGCAAGAAGCCCATTTCTTAGAAGCAGGATCCTTTTTATTAAAATAAGCAGTAGAGGGACAGATGGGCTCCCCTGACATAGAATGGCTGAGAGCTCTACATGAAAGGCTGAGTTGAAGGAAAATGAGCCATCTGGCAGATTGACCTCATGTATAGGGTTTGTTCTCATTTTGTGCCTTACCTGGTATAGTATAGGAGCTAGTCCTCACTCTGTGTGTTCAGGACTGACCTCTGGGAAAGCTAAGAGACCATAGATGGTGCTGGGGATTTGAACTCGAGTTGGCTTCATGAAATACAAGTGCTTTACTTGTACTATATCTCCAACCTGCAGGTTTTGTTGTTGTTGTTGTTGTTGTTGTTGCTATACCTGGCAATGTCTAGGGTTTACTTCTGGCTCTGTATTTAGGGATCACTGCTATTGGGGAACCATATGAGGTACTGGGGATAAAACCAGGGTCAACTGCATGCAAGGCAAGTGCCCATGCCCTACAGTTCTTTCTCTGACCCTACTGCACTAGCTGTTTTTTTTTTTTTTTTTATTAAGGTTTGGACTTAAAACAACTAAGCTTGATCATATGGCCTCCTTCTGACTCTTTGCACAAGAGCCCCAGAATTTTTGGTCCTGGGTACACCCCACTATTGACCCTGAGTGAGGCAATGGAGCTCTTTTTTTTAGTCATTCTGATAGAGCTTGAACTCTGGCTTCTTCCTTTAGCCATTAAATGACTTTGAATAGGTTCTTCACCTTTTCTGTGCCTCTGTTACTATGTTTCTCCAGGGGAGTAAAACAGGTCCATGTTTCGTTGGTGTGTGTGTGTGTGTGTGTGTGTGTGTGTGTGTGTGTGTGTGTGTGAGAATACTTAGCACACCAGGTGTTTATTGTGATGAAGCTGAATTAATGTTCAAGAATTCTAATCAGAATTTAGAGGTCTCTGATACTAATCTGTCTTTAACTCACTTAATATCTCTCAGCAAATTAATATCCCTGTAAGAGAAAACAGGCATAGTTCCAGCATAAACTAGAATATAATCATGCTGTTTTCCATCACATTAATTTTGATGGTTATCTTATATTTATATGGTGAGCAACAACTGGTTTTGTCTTTTTTTTCTTTTTATAACAATTTACACATCAGAAGACAAGGGCCTTTTGAAAAGCAGCTTTATTTAGGAGCCAGGGGTCAGGGGTGAATATCTTACAGGTGTACAAGAATCCTAGTTCAAGCCCCACCACTGCACACTCCACTCCATCAGCCCAAGCATTGAGCAGTGGTTCTGTTCTGTGGGGCAGAGTGCCTCACTGCCAGGCCCTAGCCTAGAACTTCCTAAATCAGTTGACAGAATATTATTAGGAGTAGTGTGAGAACTAAATCCCTCTGGGCCTAGGATCAAGGTGGTCCCAAACCCCTAATAAAGCTACTTTATTTTTCCACTCTAAAACTTTCCTATAGGCAGAGGGAGTCAGCCCAGAAATATGACTGCAAAATGTACCCTCTAAAGGACAGGACCCTTCCTGTTCTGCTGATATAGAGGAATTAGCTGGGCCCAAAATGTTCCACCAGATAAGGACCCCTTGACACAAAATTGAGTCAGCAAAGGAATGATGTGGTTTCTGTGTAAATCGAAATGGATCAATCATGTATGTTGAAAAGAATGAACTGTTTGTATTAACCAATGAAAGGCTTGTGTTGTTAAAGCTGTGAGCCGTATAAAAAACTGATTGGAAATTTGATTTGAGGTCTTGGTCAAGACTTCACTGGTTGGATGAGACTTGAACCTCGGCTAGTCAAATAAACTCTCTTTTTGCCTTGCATCTGTCTTTGATTCTCAGCGTTGATTTGGGTAGTCAGCTTAGACTCTACAGTAGCCCCAGGCCCTTCTGAGCATGTCTGGGGGGAACCCCCCTCCAAAAAATTATCTGGAGTTAAACCTCACATGAATTGGTTTCAATCTAGGTATAAAGGGACCAGAGAGATTAGAATAGCAAGTAGGTGTTTACCTTACATGCTGTCAAACTGGATTCAAACCCCAGTACCACTAAGGGCCCTCGAGCCTAACTGGAGTGACCTCTGAGTACAGAGCCAGGAGTAAGCTCTGAGTACTATCAGGTTGGCACCCAAACCAAACCAAAAATAACCCCATCCCAACACACAAGTATGAAGAAATGATGGCTCCAAGAAGTATGAAGATAAAGAAGGCAGAATGAGGAAAGGAGGTGGGTCTGGTGAAAGGGGGAAAATAAACAAAGACCTTTACACAAACGTGTGGAAATTGATGACACATTTAGGCATCTTTACATTTAGGCGATACTTCCTCTGGGTTGTTTCTTTGGTCTGAATACCACACTCAGTTTAATGTGCTCTGTTGTTAGGGATCATTCCTGATGAGCATATGAAGTCTAATTTGGTGCTTGGGATCGAGTGCAGGTTGACTCCCTGCAGTGCTGTCTTCCTAGTCCTTTTTGGCTTCCTTTTGTCGGTCTGGTTGTGGAGGGTCATAGAGATGAACCCTGGTCTAGGAGTGATGCCATCCTAGGGTCTTGCCCTTTCCCCAGGCACTGGATGGAGGTGCCTAAAGAAACAGGTTGCCTTTTTGGCATGAGGCAGGGACAGGACTGTCCTAGAATGTAGAATTGTCAAAACATGGTTGTTTATTTCAATTCCTATAGTAGGTCTAGTTCATTTATGCTGGAAAAGCCTCTTTTCAGACTCCATTTCTTCTGTCTCCTCAGGCACATGAAAGATATCGGTCATATCTCAGGAAAGCAAAGGGAATGAAAACTTATGACTTCTGTGAGGAATATACAAACTTTGATGGGGCAGAATGATCTGAAGGTGTGTTTGGCACTGTAGAGAGCCAGATAAAAGAAGACAGAATTGTAAAGTTCTGGGTATACAGGGTCTGAGTTGTTACCAAGAAATAGATTTGGGGCTCAGCTAAGGAAAATTTGCTTATGAAGCCATAAGTAAATGAATCATCAGGGTGGTGAAAATAAACTCCCTGGTTTTATAACTATGTTTTTTTCTTAAATAACTATGTTTTACACCTGCAGAATCTTCCCCTGGGGACTCTCTTGGAAAGTTAAGAATTTGAGGCTATTTTGTGTCAGCTCTGAACCCATTCTATCTGAGCAGATGATGAATACTTGTCTATTACTACAAATAAACTCTCCCTGACACATTCCCCCAACCACCCTATTGGCATTCATGGCCAATATTAGAGAGGCTCCAGAGTTCAACACCTTTGAGATAATAGTTCACTTTCCTTCTACTTCAATTTTCACCTAACTTCCTTATTAACTACAGAGGCATTTTCTGTGAATGTGATGCCTTTCTGTTCATACTTCCTGGTGACACCATCATAGTTTTTAGAAATTCTTCTGATTTACCAAGTTGATACCAAAGTTGACAGACTTTTCTCCTACTGAAGAAGCTTTTGAAGGTTGGTGGGGAGAGAAAAGCTCCCCCAAGTCTCTGCAACTCTCCAAAACTAACACCATCTGAGACTTGAATTCTGAGCATCTGCTGCAACTTTTCTTCCTTCTCAGAAAAAAATCCTAACCTGAGAATGTGAAAGGACAGCTTGCATAGTTATGAGGCTTTATTCACTATATGAACAAAAGAAGCAAGGGGTTTTCGTTCAGTTAACACCTCCAAAATGTGCTTCTTTTGGTCCTTAGTTCTTAGCTCAAACCTATTTCAATTCTTTAATAAGTTTTCAGGGAATTCTTTTCTGTGGAGAAAACACAAGTGAGCATTATTATAACTCAAGGTAATTGATAGACCATCTAGAAATATTTATATCCTCTAGTTCAGTTTCCCAATTGAAACCTGTTTGTCAGGTAAGTTGTATAGTTAGATAGATGTAGGTGTAGAGACATCTATCTGTCGAGTGCTCACAAAATAGACTTTAATTCTGGGAGTGAAGAAAGATATGGCTCCTAGCTTCATGGGACACTCTTTTCAATAGAGTATCCTAGTGGCTAATATATTTGATTCCAGAATCACTAACGGTAGTGTTTATGGAAAGCTTTTGTATTCAATAGGAAAGTGGTTATTATTTTTATGACTTTTTTTTCCCTTGGTGATTGCCTCATTTTCCTTTGTTTGGGAGGGGCATCCTTGACAGTGCTCAGGGTTTTCTTCTGACTCTGTTCTCAGGGATCCCTCCTAGCAGTGCTTGAGGGACCATAGGAAATGCTGAAGATCAAACTGGAGTCAATTGCATGTGGCAAACAACTTACCCTTTGTATTATCTCTTTGGACTCTCATTTTGTTTTTGTAAAATGGATATAGACATTTAATACAATTGTATTTGAACACCAGTTCAGACCATCATGAAGGACATGACTGATGGAGTCAGTGATTTGTGAATACCTTTAGTTTTCTCAAGTCAGGAATGACTCATGTATAGTACAGATGTTTCCAGCTGCTGGAAAATGAGGTTTGAAGGTCATGCTGACAAGGAGAAAAATACCAAATTCAAATAGTTCTTTAACCTAAATCCATTTCAATATGAGAAAATGAGGTCAACTCTCTGAACCCCAGAAGAACTGCCTTGGTGATTAAAAAGTAAATCTTGAAGAGTTAAATTATGTTACTGTTCAGCTTTCATATGCATACTTAGGGGTGGGAAAAAAAAAACCCAGAACATCAAAGGCTGTCGGAATAACTCAATTTAGTGGTGGCGAAGCGTTGCAGAAAAAAAAAAAAAAAAAAAAAAAAAAGGTTTTCAGGCAGTGAGCTTTGCTCCAGGGAACTGGTACACACTTCAATTGGTCTCCACCAGAAAAAAGAGACATCTTTCACATGGATAATTTTATGACTTTCAACCACACACATACTGCTTGAATATCAAATGCTTTTGAATGGGAACTTCAAAAGGATCTATCTGTTAAATGAGCACAAAGTTCTAAACAGCTGCCTGAGAGTCCTAAGAAGCTAACCAGAGATTAGGATTAAAATGGTAAAAAGAGATGAAGGCTGAGGTGAGACACTACCAGGATTCCTAAGACACCTAAAATCTAAAGGAAGTGGAAGGAATTAACTTTAAAATGTAAATATCTTCAGAAAATTCAATTCCTTCTGTTTTATAGGCAAAACCACCAAACCAAAGTAAGAAAAATAGGACAGCAGGCCACGTGCTACCCTTGTATGCAACTGACCTGGGTTCAATCCCTGATATTCCCATATAGACCCCTGAACCCCATTAGAAGTGATTCCTGAGCTCAGAGTCAAGAATAAGCCCAGAGCACTGCCAGATATGTCCTTCAAACCTAAACTAAAAAGACTGCCACAGATATAGATGCCCAGTCCTACCCATTCTTACTCAGCCCCACCGGTCCTCACTCTGTCCAAAGTCCAGGCCTTGGGAGGAGCATTGACAGCAGCAAATGATTTCTGTGCTAAATCCTTGGGATTAATAAGAAAGACCTCAGTTGGGGCTAGAGCAATAGTACAGTTGATAGGTTGCTTGACTTGTCTGAAGATGACTCAGATTTAATTCCCTGTACTCCATATAGTCCTTGAGTCTGTCAGGTGTAATTCCTGAATGTAGAGTCAGGAGTTAGCCATGAGCACTACCAAATGTGACCCCACAATTAAAAACAAAATAGACTTGAGTTAATTTATCAACTCTGTAGGTAATATTTGCATTTCAAAGAGGAGCTTCAATGCCTTTAGCTTATAGTTATGGAAGGATTTTCAGGCAGGGATCAGGGTGGGCTAGGCCTTGGACCCTCTATACACACTTTTTTTTTTTTTTGGTTTTTGGGTCACACCCAGCAGCGCTCAGGGTTACTCCTGGTTCTACACTCAGAAATAGCTCCTGGCAGGCTCGAGGGACCATATGGGATGCCGGAATTTGAACCACCGTCCTTCTGTATGCAAGGCAAACATCCTGCCTCCATGCTATCTCTCCGGCCCCTCTATACACACTTTTGATATCAAAAGAGAAGACAATAGATTTACAAAATTGCCTCTTGAATGTCATAGAGAAACTGAATTGACTTGGTTTGGTAGTTGGAAGAGCTCAGTTTTTGTTCTAAATGTTTATTTTATTTTGTTTAATGTTTATTTTAGTTGAATTTCAGGAACTGGGGCCTATAGATATGTCTTTCTCTTTGGGATATGCTCAGAGTTCTTCTTGTTCTTCCTTCTTCTCTTCCCCTTCCTCCTTTCTTTCTCTTCCTTTTTCTTCCTCCTATTAAAGAATAGTGACATACAAAGTTATTGATAGTTGGAATTTTAGGCATATAATATTTTAGCACTAATCCCACTACCAGTGTCATTTTTCTACAGGTGGATGCCCAATTGTTCTTGTATTTGCAGAAAAGATCAGTTCTTTTTTTTCCTGTTTTTTTTTTTTTTTTTTTTTTTTTTTTTTTTTTTTTGCATTTATTGTTTCTCTTTGAAGCCTTTTTTATTTGCGGTACCTTGATTTACAATTCTATTAAAGATAGGGTTTCATACATCTAACATTCCAACACTGTACACTCCCCCTCACCAGAGTCTCTACTTGCCTCCATCATTGTCAAGGGATCCCCTGTAAGGCCCTGTAAGGCCCTGTCCCCCTGCTGTGGAAAGCTCAGTTCTATAGTCTGTAAACCAATTTTCCTGTTTTTAAACTCTTTAAATGCAGCCATCTTTTGATATTTTGGTCTCACCATTCCTAAAAAACAATAAAATATTTCTTAAAAAAACAGATAATATAAAATGAAAATAGGCCTGCTTGCTGGGAGGGCAGTATATTGTTTCTCTCAACAACGGTAATTTTATGCTCAGGTGTTAGATCTGCTCATAAATCTTAGCGGGTTGGACCCCACCGTGGCTCAGGGAAAGAGTGATGGTCAGTTGGCCAGCAACTTTCCAGCCAAGCCAGCAGCCACCGACATTTCTGTAACAATACTCACAAGGGTCCATCAAGCCTCAGTTCTGCTTCTCCACGTTCTCTTTCACCTGCTGTTTGGTCTTTGTCCTCCTCTGCCACTGCTACTTCCCTTCGGCCTTATTCTCTGCTGGTTTTCAAACATTGCTCAAAGTCCTCATTAGAATTGTAAAATCTTTCTTTCTACCAAACTGCACATTCCTTATTAAGTTTCATCTTATTTGGGGGGGTTAGTTCTATTTTGACTTTTTGACCTTGTTTGGAGTTGTTGTGTTTTTAATGGGATTTTTGTCTTTCATTATATTTTTAAATCTCTTGGTTATTGTAGCAAGCAATTGATTTTTAGATGCTTTTCTTTTTATTTATTTTTTTATTTATAAAAAACAGGTCATCTTATTGAATTTGACTATTGATTTTTAACAGTTTATTTTTTTTTTCTTTAGATTTTTCAGGTAGAGAGTAAAAAGCATCTACAATTACAGGGTTTTCCTTATGTGAGTTTCTTGCTGTCCTCCCTGGAATGGGCAGTTACCTGCCTGCAGTGTGGCCTGTCTCACCTCTTGACTTGGTATATTGATTCAACTTCTCGTTTCTACCTCTCTGATTTCTCTCTTGCTGATACCTCCTTTCTGATACCTCATTTTTACTTTTCTGGTCCCTTCTCCAAGAAGTTGGGCTCTTGGGGAGCTTAGCAAGAAATCATAGGGAAATGGAACAACCTATTTATTATTATCATTACTTTAAATTTTGGTTTTGTGGTTACACTTAGCAGTGCTCAGGGCTTACCCCTGGCTCTAAGCTCAGGGATACTCCTGGCAGAGCTTAGAAAACCACATGTGGTGCCAGGGTTGGAACTGAGCTTCACTGCATGCAAGGCATGTCCCTTAACCCCTGTCTGGCCCAATTTTTGGTTCTCTTTGGACCACCTGAGGGTACTCAGGTACTATTTCTTTCTTTCTTTCTTCTTTTTCTTTCTTCTTTCTTTCTTTCTTTTCTTTCTTTCTTTCTTTCTTTCTCTTTTCTTTCTTTCTTTCTTTCTTTTCTTTCTTTTTCTTCTTCTTCTTCTTTCTTTCTTTCTTTCTTCTTTTTCTTCTTCTTTCTTTCTTTCTTTCTTTCTTTCTTTCTTTCTTTCTTCTTTCTTTCTTTCTTTCTTTCTTTCTTTCTTTCTTTCTTTCTTTCTTTTTTCTTTCTTTTATTTCTTCTTTTTTCTTTCTTTTTTCTTTCTTTCTTTTCTTTTTTTCTTTCATTTCTTCTTTCTTTCTTCTTTTCTTTTCTTCTTTTCTTTCTTTCTTTTCTTTCTTTCTTTCTTTCTTTCTTTCTTTTTTCTTTCTTTCTTTCTTTCTCTCCTCTCTCCCTTTCTATCTCCTTCTCTCTCTTCCTCCCTCCCTCCCTCCCTCACTCCCACCCTCCTTCCTCCCTCTCCCTCTCTGCCTTCCTCCCTCCCTCCCTCCCTTCCTTCCTCCTTCCTTCCTTCCTTCCTTCCTTCCTTCCTTCCTTCCTTCCTTCCTTCCTTCCTTCCTTCCTTCCTTCCTTCCTTCCTTCCTTCCTTCCTTCCTTCCTTTCCTTCCTTCCTTCCTTCCTTCTTCTTTCTTTCTTTCTTTTCTTTTTTCTTCTTTTCTTTCTTTCTTTCTTTCTTCTTTCTTTCTTTCTTTCTTTCTTTCTTTTTCTTTCTTTCTTTCTTTCTTCTCTTTCTTCTTTCTTTCTTTCTTTTCTTTTTCTTTCTTTTTTTTCTTTTTTCTTTCTTTCTTTCTTTCTTTTTCTTTCTTTTTTTTTTTTTTTTTTTTGCAGTTCCAGATATTTTTACTAGTGGTTTTTTTACAGGTTTAGAGTCAAAGGAGCACTGTAAAAACAATGTTAGAGTGGCAATTATTGTTTGCATGGGCCCACCAAAGTATGGGGGTCATGGAAAGGAAAAACTTTGACCTAAGTACAAGGAGACCCTACCCCTGAAGTTTCCTGACATAAGACCATTTCTAGGCTCTAGGCAAACTAGTTTGTCCAATCCTGGTCATTGCCTGTAGTGCCCATACAGTTATATTTTTCACAGTCTCTGTTGTTGGTATCATGTTTCTGTATTGAAGATCCTGGAATCTGTATATCCTACATTGAAGTCAGGATGGTGCGGAGCGGCATCTAATTTCAACTCACAATTAAAGGGCAATGCAGCCCTGTCCAGTACGCAGGTTGTTGTTGTTGTTTAAATCTTCTCAGTGTTAAGGGAAGACTCTTTTGAGTAAATCGATGTCAGAGCAGCAGTAGGGTCTTCCCTGGTAGAAGATTGCTTTCAGGTGATGTCATAGATAACTTTTGATGTTTTGTAGATGGCTTCCCTGGTTCAGGGGTGACTGGAAAATGCCCAAACCTCTGAGGCCTGTGCCAGGTCATCATGTCAATGTTCAGGGTGTAAAGGTTCCATTGCACCACAAGATTTGTGTGTTCCTATCTCTATTAGATAAGAACTTATTTGTATGTATAGTATTTTCCATGCAAACAAGGAATAATGCCACCCAGTGTTATCAGCGCATAAGGGGGCTGCAAGAACAAGTCCAACAATCCCCATGACCTGGTTCAAACATAAGCATTAAACTGAGGGACTCTTTCACCAAAATTCCTTATTGAACAGTTCACAAAGAGAAAAAAAAGTTAAAAAGTGGGGAAAATAAATAATCTAACTTAAGACAGTGGACACAATTGTCACCGTTTAAGAAAATTTGTGTGTTCCCATCTCTATAAGATAAGAACGTGTTTGTATATAATTTCCCATTTTTAATGTGCCTATGCAAAGGAAGAACAGTATCACATGGGGAGATTGGTGCCTGTGGGGATGCTAAAACAAGTCCAACGATCCAATTGACTTGGTTCTTATATAAGCGTTAAATGGAGGGACACTTCTACAAACTTCCTTATTTAACAAATAACAAAGGGAAGGAAAGATAGAGAGGGACTCTTTAACCAAAATACCTTATTGAACAGTTCACAAAGAGGAGAAAAGATAAAAAGTGGGGAAAATAAACAATTTAACTTAAGACAGTGGACTCAATTGTCAACGTTTATGAGAACTAATCAGAAACCTAGTATGGTATCAACCACAGTTACACAATGAAAGAAGGAAGAGGCTAAGAGAGTAAACAAGTAGGTAAAGAGTACTGGCCTCTTCCCAGCCTGAGGGTCCATCCTCTTATTTTTATTTTGAAAATATATGGTACCCCCACCTGCACTGGTCTTTTCCCAAACTGAGAGTCTATCCTCCCATTTTTATTTTAAATAGCGCCCTCGCGTGGTTTTTGAAATGGAGACCAATGAGAAAAAAAATACCAGTGAATGTCACGACATAATGTCCTGACATACACCAGTGCTGCATTGGCCCGCCATCCACCCATTGTGTCCCCCACTTAGTGTCAGGAGAGGAAGGGGGAAAGCCTGAGGACCACGATAGAGTCCACCTGGGCCGGCAACCAGGGAAGGCCTGGAGTAGGGGGGGGGAATAGAGGAATGGCTGGAGGCCTGCCAAGCCTCCCAGCACCCCCGAACCTAGGGAGAATGCCTCCGGCATCGGGTGTCCCCTAACCCTATACCTGGGAAGAACTGGCCTCCAGGATCAAGGCACTGGAAGCCAGATATCTGCATGGCCTCTCCCTCAGGTATTATTTCTAACTCAGTATAGGGACTGCTCCTTGTATTGTTGCGTGTCTATCTAGGGTCAGGGATTGAATCTGGGCCTCCCACATGCAAAATTTGTGCTCCAGCCTCTTGAGCCATGGTTTCAGCAGCTTCAACACTAGAATTATTTTATTTATTGTTTTTTGGACCATACCTGGTTATGCTTACGGATTACTCCTGGCGGTGCTTACAGAAACATATGGAAAGCTGGGGATTGAAACCAGATTGACCATGTGCAAAACAAATGCTCTATCTGCTATTCTATCACTTTGGTACCATAGAATTATTTTGATGGTGTATTAGAGAAATATTTAATGGAGACACTATTAAACATTTCTTGCAGGGGGCCGGAGAGATAGCATGGAGGTAAGGCGTTTGCCTTTCATTCAGAAGGTCATCAGTTCGAATCCTGGTGTCCCATATGGTCCCCCGTGCCTGCCAGGAGCAATTTCTGAGCATGGAGCCAGAAATAACCCCTGAGCACTGCCGGGTGTGACCCAAAAACCACACACACACACACATACACACACACATACACACACACACACACACACACACACACACACACCCCAAAAAAAAAAACAAAAAAACAACATTTCTTGCCTTCTGTGATTTTTTTCTCTGATTTTTAGACAACACCCAACTGTGTTCAGGACTTGGTTTGGCTCTGTGCTCAGAAATCACTCTTGGTGGGACCTGGAACTATCTGGGACTTTGGGGCCAGCCTCTTGCAAGGCAAGCACCCTACCCACTGTACTATATTTTCAGCTTCCCCTTTTATAACCATTTAGATATTTTTTAGTGCCAATGACAGAAAAGCAAATGACAAAAATCAAACCAGCTTAAATTTTATTTATTACTTAAAAATTCATTATGTGATACCTTTACACATACAGATGATTACAGTTCAACTCCTGAAATTCCACAAAATTGTATATCAATAGTAAGTTGAGAAAAAAATGTTTTTTTGTTTTTGGGTCACATACAGTGATGCTCAGGTTTTACTCTTGGCTATGCGCTCAGAAATTATTCCTGGCTTGGGGGACCATATGGGGCACTGGGGATAGAACCGAGGTCTGTCCTGGGTCAGCTATGTGCAAAGCAAACACCCTACCACTGCGCTATTGCTCCAACCCCGAGAAAATTTTTTTTTCCAAAGATGGTATTATTCTCTTTTTCAGATATAAGTATCATAGAATGCAGATGTTTCTATGATAATACATTTTAAAGTTAGCATTAAATATATAAATCCTAAAATACATAATTTATTAGAAGTGAGGGGTGGAGAAGTAAGAAACTTTTAAGAGAAAATCTGAATAGGCCTATAAAAATATAAAAGTGTTTTATCTTAAATAGGGAATAAGGGCTTTATATTAGAAAATATTGTATTATAGGGCCAGAGTGATAGCACAGCAGGGAAGGTGTTTGCCTTGCATGCAGCTGACACAAATTTCATCTCCATCATCTTATATGGTTTCCTGAGCCTGCCAGGAGTAATTTCTGAGTACCGAGCCATTACTAACCTCTGAGCATCGCTGGGTGTGGTTCAAAAATCCAATAAATTACATTGAAAAAAATTATTATAAAAAAGCAGATTATAGGTAATGCTTAACTATTTATATTAATCAGTAAATATTGTAATAAAAATTATAGATGCAAAAATTACTTGAGTCGTCATAGAATATAAGGGAAAGATTAATTCATTATTTTAAAAAGCATAAAATCCAGGGGCCGGACAAATGAGAAAGTGTTTCTATTATTTGTTCCTTATGTTGTGGTGCTGAAAAATCACACTAGGCTCAAACCTGGCACTTCTTCATGCAAAGTACCCATTGGTGCTTTGGCCTTACTACTAGCTCTGTGCTTAGGGATCACTTCTGTTGGAGCTCAGGGGACCAAAGTTGATGCTGGGAACAGAACCAGGGTTGGCTGCGTGCATGGCAAGTGCTTCACCGCTGTGTTCTTTGGCACAGATGATTCGATTTCCTTGGGGCAAAAGAAAAAGCCTCCTGTCCTCATGCTTCTTTATTCTACTCTCTTCCTACGCTCCCTGAAACTTTCTATCTGATAGGACTTTACTGGGAGAAAAGGAGCTCAAGGTTTCTTTGCCTGGGTATTAGCATAGACAGCCCAAGGCAGAGTGCTCCATCTGTTTTGGCAAATTCTGTTATGTAAGTGACAGCTGAGGGTATCTTTGAAGAAGCGCAGTGTTTGTGAATGATGCGTCTTAATAGCAAAAGAACGAGACATACCAGCGCGGCGCCCTGCTCGCTTTGTAAGAGCAGGTTTCTCGCTGGAGGGAAATTGGGAGCTTTCGGGTTGTGTAGGAGGAAAGCTGCGGCAGTGCACTGGGTGATGCTTTGCAAAGCTTTGTTGGCAGCTCACACTTCTCTGGGGTGTCTCTGTTGGGATGGGATGGATTGACTCTTTAGGAGACAACCTGTGTTGTAGGCTGGCAGCAACGCACGTCCCCTTCCTTAGCTCCCTTTAGCTCCACCCCAGGACCACAACACAGGTAGCTCTTGCCGTGATTTCTGAGTTCAGAAGCTCTTATTGTTGGCTAGGTCAGTAGAGGCAGTGGACTGCTACCTGGGAATCCAGAATGTCCTATTACTGTTCCTATGGGGATATAAATCTGCGTCCCTTCCTCTTGATTCTGAACATGCTGATTTGAGAGAGTTGGCAGAGGGCTATGGGAAACCTTGAGACCTTTTTTTATTCTGTCCAGAAGCCAAGCTCTCATGGTAAGGCCATTAGAAAGTCCCATGGCCAGCAACTTCCCCTTCCCTATTTATGAGCCACACTGTGCCAACAGAAGCCCAGAAATCATAAAGAAGAGATAAACTACCCTATGGTGCTATGGTTCTGACTCACAAATCTGTGAGCCTGTACAATAGTGGTAGTTTGATGCAACTGAGGTCTCGGATATTTATTATAACAAAGCACACAGAGAAAGTCACTGAGCAGCCCTCATTGAGTTTCTTGATGCCAGCCAAGAGCACCAAGCCTCTTCAGCTATTTTAGTTTTAGAACATTCACATTTGTCTGCTTCTTCTATACAGTGTGCAATTTCTGGAAAAATAAACAAAACAAAACACAAAAAGCCAGCGCTCCAGGCTATCTGGGAATTAATTTCAAAGCTTTCCCAGTCTGGCTGGAAGTGATGCCATCTTGCCCACTAGTACTTTCCCAGTCTGGAATCTGCTTTGGTTCCCAGGAAATTAGGTATTTAGCCTCACGTGCTTAGCCTTGAGAGTAAATTCTTGTGAGCTGTTTTCTCCTATGACTATATTTAGTTTCTAAGAAGCCAACTTGGCACTCAGTCTCCAGTGTTAGTCAATTACATGGAAGATTTGATCTCAATACCTTTCCTTCTTCAGTCATATTATTCGTTGCCCAATCATGGAATAGTTAGACCAGTGAAGCTTGAAGAAATTCTATTAGCCAGTCAGTCAACAGAGATGGAATGACTTTTAAGGGTCTGCAGAAGAAATAAAGAACTTGATGACTTATCTCTGCTTTTAAGAGCTGGTTGTTTATCTGTAGAAATTAGATACACCAGCAGAAAATAGAATTGTGCAAAGGGGAGAGTATTTCTAGCATTTAAACATCATCTTCACCTATGAGGGTGGGTAGCAGCTCCTGACATTGAGGTGTTCCTTTGGGTATGTGGTACCAGGGATACACAACTATGTCCAGAGGTGCTGGAGGGAAATGAGATGTTAGGCAGGGATCAAACAGGATTTGGGTTACCATTTGCAGCCTCATTATTATTTTTTCTAGGCGTCACTGAGTTGGAAACAGTGTTCAGATGGGATGAGGGGAAGCAGAATGGACAGATAACAGGAACAAATATCCAGAGAGGCCCATGTGGAAACCATGAAAAGCTCGGTGTCTGCTCAGTTTTGCTCTTCCACTTGGAGGAAAGTCTTGCCATAAACTTCTCATTGGAGAAGTTTGTCAGATACTAGAAACCCTTAGCCTGGTTAGCATGGATAGGCCATTGACTGCAGAATGTCACTCTTGTCATCATCGTTCTTCTAATGATTATTGGCTTAGAAATAAACATGGAAAGTGAAGAACAGTTGGGGTCTCTCAGTCCAAGAGGAGGTTAGATCCCTGACCCCACAATTTCTCTATTTATATCTCCTTCCTTCCTTCCTTCCTTCCTTCCTTCCTTCCTTCCTTCCTTCCTTCCTTCCTTCCTTCCTTCCTTCCTTCCTTTCCTTCCTTCTTTCCTTCCTTCCTTTCCTTCCTTCCTTCCTTCCTTCCTTCCTTTTCCTTCCTTCCTTCCTTCCTTCCTTCCTTCCTCCTTCCTTCCTTCTTTCCTTCCTTCCTTCCTTCCTTCCTCCTTCCTTCCCTCCTTCCTCCATCTCCTTCCCTCCCTCCTTCCTCCCTCCCTCCCTCCTTTCTCCTCCTCCATCCTCCTCTCCATCTCTTTCTGTCTCCCTTGTTCCTGGTGGTACTCAGGAGTTGTTTCTGGTTCTCAGGTTCTCAGATCCCTGGTTCTCAGGGATCACTCCTAGCAGGCTTGGGGAACCATATGGATTCCAGGGCTCAAACCCAGATGAACTGCATGCAGGGGAAGTGTCCTAACCACTATATGATCATTCCTGTCGCATTTTCTTAATCTTCATGGTTAAAACGACCCTGCTTTAATTATATTCATATGGGTTCTGGTCCCAGCACCACTGCTAACCAGTCATGGACCAGTGATGTTCAGAGGTCTCCAGGGCTACATGCAGGGCTGCTGAGCTTCTAGATGCTGGGAATCAAACTCAGGGTCTTGCGACCAGGCACGTATGTTATTTCTTGAGCTTGCTCCTCACCCTCCTTTTTATTATTGCTGTTTTTGCTGCTATGTGCTGACAGGTCTGAGTGAGTGTGGGAATGAAAGGTTTCCTGGTCTTAGCTTTCTCCTGTGTGCTTATGTAGGCCTGAGAGTCAGGACCCAGTGCACAGGAGCCCAGGATTCTGGACTGTCTCATGGGAAGGCAAGTCATCGATTGGCCTCTCTGTTGCAGGTCTGGGGCAAGGGGCATTGCATGCATCATGCATTTCTTACTTGGGCAGTCTCAACGCTGAGAAGCATCTTCAGCACTTAGAGCAATTTTGCTTTATGAAGAGCTTTTCTGATGTGAAAAATGCTCACACAGTCACTTTCCACAGCAACTGCATTACCATTTATTTTCAACACGCTGAGGACAAAATGAGATTAAGTGTGGGGAAGACGTCAAGTAGGGCGAACATTCAAGGACTGGATTTAAATCCAATTCTGCAAGTTGAGCCCATTGTTAATGCAATGTTATAGGACTTGGAGGCAAGGACCTTGGCAACTTAATCCAGGGTTCTCCCAACATCTGAGTCATTGGCAAAGTCACTGTTGTTTTTACTCTAACTGCAATGGGAGGTGGAATGGAGGGAAGGGAAAAGAGAGAAAGAAAGAGAGAAAGAGAGAGAAATTCTTTTCTTTTTCCTTTTAGGCACCTTGGTTTGCAATATTCTTACTAAACAAGTATCATGCATATCACTTTACTTCCTTTAATTTTCAATTCAATCTTGTCCAGTGTGATCACTTTCAACTATTATTGTCAAAGTGGCCTTTTCTCTGTCTTCACTGCCACTACTTAAAATGTACAATAAACGCTGACTTCTTTAAAAAAGCAAAGAATTCTAATTTCCACAATTGCATGCCTTTAAGGCACCACAGAGAAGTTTCTGCCAGGGATTATTCATTGAGCACAAGAAACTGGAAGTAGAAAAGGCCTTGCCAATTAGACGAGGCACCAACAAAGCTCACATACCAGGTGTCTTTCTGCTTGGTCCAGATGAATTTCAAACAGCAGAACTCAGACATCAAAGAAGGTGCATGTATAATTACACTCAGCAGCTATGGCTCTGTTCAGCCATGTAGGATTCTCAAGAGCCCCATATAGAAGCAGCACACACCTTCACATTTACTGACATTGGTGCTGGGCCAGTCTGTGTGCAGTGGTAGAGAGCTCAATCCCTATCAGAGGGTGCTCAGGGCAAAGCCAGCAGAGAAACTCTCATGCAGCCACATGTGGTACTAGGGCCTTGAGTGAGCAGAGCAGATGAGCAGATGCCATCCTTCCTGGCCCTGTATCCTTTTCCTTACCTATTCTAGAGATGGTGGGTAAGGTGGAGTGGGGGAGTCATATTCTCTTTTCCTACCTTTGGAGGCACAAAATATTAAGCAGAAGTCTTCTGGTCATTCAGGAGCACTTGTGGCTCTCTTGTTAAAGGAGCAGAAGCATCTGGAGGACAAATGTCACATGTCTAACAAACACAATGTCTGGATATGTGGTAGCCATGTTGCAAACACGAGGGAAGAAGCCTGGGTTAAAGGTCCTGCTGTAATGCTGGGATAAAGGTCACGGAGATCTTTGTGTCACTTGTCAGCAGCCTTTCTGGAAATTTCTCATGAAGCTGCCACAAGGCGAAGGTTCTCTTCTCCTGGAAGCTGGATGGACCCTGGTAAGTACTAATCAAGTGGCAGGGCCACATTGCTCCAAAGAGCAAATTCAAGGGCTGGTGTAATAGAACGGTAAGTAGGAATTTTTTGGGAGCTGATGGTTGTAGAAATGTTGAGTTGCCTTCAGGAGAATCTGGAGAGATGGCACGAGCAGAGGCTGAATTGGAAGATGTTGAGAGACCAGGGGAGAGCCTTGTAGTTCTGAAGGCTGCAGAATCCATTCTCTTTCATGAGCAATAATTTTTTTTTTTTTGGTTTTTGAGTCACACCTGGCAGTGCTCAGGGGTTACTCCTGGCTCTATGCTCAGAAATTGCTCCTGGCAGGCTCAGGGGATCATATGGGATGCTGGGATTCGAACCACCGTCCTTCTGCATCTAAGGCAAACGCCTTACCTCCATGCTATTTATCTGGCCCTGGGCAGTGTTCTGCCAGACTTTGGAAAGCCCCAATGCCCCTTATTACTGGATCTAGGATCCTAAACTTGATCTTTTTTTTTTTTTTTTGGCCCACACCTGGTGATATTTAGGGATTACTCCTGACTATGCACTCAAAAATTGCTTTTGGCTTGGGGGACCGTATGGGATGCCTGGAATCAAACCAAGGACCATCCTGGTTCGGCTGTGTGCAAGGCAAATGACGTACTGGAGCAATAGCACAGCGGTAGGTCATTTGCCTTGCATGCATTGCTCTGGCCCCTGTTGTCTTATTAGTGCTTCTTTTCCATTTTGGCTTTGTTATTTGTTTCTGAAACTTGATTTTTTTGATTATTATTATTATTTTTTAATATTTTTGCCACATCCAGTGGTGCTTGGGGCTCAAGAATCATTCTTGGCGCTACTTGGGTGACAATGTGGGATGCTGGGGATCAAGTCCATGTTGGTGTATGTAAGGCAAGTATTCTACCACTATATTATCACTCAGACCCTTGCCTTTGTTTTTTAGAGCTGTCCTGAGAGACCCCAGGGATAGGTCACAATCTGTTCTCTCAGACTAGGAACCTATGGAGTTCCCAAGTGAGGCTGGATCTTCCCATTCACAAATTCAGCATGATCAAACCTGAGCATTCTGGCTTCATTCTGTATCAGTAGTAACTTTGGAAGTGTGACTGGGTCCACCCTGAATGACAACCTCTAGGGGATCAAGGGAGTGAGGCCTGAGTACTTCAAGGTTTCAGACCAATCCTGTAGTGATCCACCTCCCCTCTCCCCACCACAGCAATTCAGGTGCCCTGACCCTGTGTGATCTCAGACTTGCTTCTCCTCTCAGTGGTAAAGAGTGGACCTGGCAGAACAATTCACCACTCTCCCAGAGATACATGAGACTTCTCACATGGTCATCCTCTGCCCAAACTGCTTTTACCTTTTCCTCTTCTCTCCCCAACTTCTCTTCTCTGCCCTTCCCTCTGTTCTTCCTCCATCCTACCGAGAAATGAATCTTTTGATTCTCAAAGGGAAGATAAACCCACAGCCTCTAGTTCTCTGGATTTATAATTCCTTTCTCCCTGGGGCTCCAGGCCTCTTCACATAGGCTAACTATCCCAGGCCCACCCTATTTTTTAAAAATAACAATGACATGGGGGTGGAAGAGATAACACAGCTGGTAGGATGTTTGCCTTGCTCATGGCTTTCTGAGGTTAGATTCCTGGCATCTAATATGGTTCCCTGAACCCATCAAGAGTGATCACTGAGTTCAGAGCCAGGAATAATCTCTAGGCATTGCTAGGTGTGGCCCTCATCAAAAGTACCCCTAAAATAGCAATTGCACTATTATATAACTTCTCCTTTACATTAATTTCCCCTCAGCTAATATATTTAATTTACTGGCTTTTGGGGGAGGTCATGTGATAATATTTTATTTATTAAAAATAATACAAAGTAATAATAATACAGAAGGCTTGTGCAGCAGGTAGAGAGTTTGCTTTGCAGGAGATTGATCGGGGATCCAGGCATCCCATATGGTTCCCAGAACACTGCCAGGAGTAATTCCTGAATGCAGGAATTAAGCCCTAAGAGCCTCTAAGTGTGGCCCCAAACCAAAACAAAACAAATGTAAATTCTATTTTTGGCAATATGGTTATAAGAGTGTTAAAGTTTTTGACATTGATGTACAAAGTACTGCACACCTCCACTAACACACCCCACCCAGTGCCAGTGATCTTTCTTCATGACTGTTTCCATGACTTCTCCAACCTCAGAAGAATCCTGGAATTCTTTTTTCTCTGCATGGGGCCTCTCTGTGCAGAAATAGTATTGCCTAGAATCATGTGGGTGCTGCAAGGAGCTGGTCTGTTGGATGGGCCTCCCCAGATTCAGGCTTTACCTGCAGACCCTCCCTCTGCCCACTCATCCACAGTGAAACAAAGGTGCTTGTTCTCTGCGCAGCAAGGGATCAGTCAGAGACTCTTTGACTGTGGTCATGAGGCAGAGAGAGAGGATTTTTATACTTGACATTTTATAATGTCAAGAGAAGCTGGATTTGAACGAGATGCTTTTCTTCCCTAAAACCCCCAATCCAGTGCTGACTGTGTCCTTAAGCAAGAGTAGAAATCTGCCTTCGTTGGGTACATGTCCTCATCAATTCACTGGTTTCATGCCCCAACTGATTCTATTTATTTATTAACCCCATGCTCAGGGGTTACTCCTGGTTCTGCACTTTGTGGTGCTCAGGGGACCATATAGGACAGGGGTGGCGAACACTCGGCTCTCGAGCCGCATGCGGCTCCAGGCCAAAATGAATGCGGCTCTTTTCCTCTTATCATCATTTTATATACCGTAGCTCTTTTAAAGTCTGAATTTTGTTCTGCTGCTTCCGAGGAGGGACCTCTGAGGAGAGATCTCCGAGCGCGTAGTCCCGCCCTCAGGTTGCGGCATCCTATCTCCCATCCCTCGGAAACAACTGCTAGGGCCAGCGAGCGGGGGACCCGTGTGGCAAATGTTGGATCACATCTGGCCGTTAATTCTTAGTGTGGAGGACGCAGCACACCCTCACCAGCACTGCAGGATTTTGACCCTCACTCAAAATGGCAAGATGCAATATGTGTTTCATATATTATTGTTAAAATTATATGCTTTTGTGTGAGTGTCTGTTTTGGCAGGTCACTGCGTGGTGTGGCTCTCTGACTCTCACAGTTTAAAATTTTGGCTCTTTGTGTTGAACTTGTTCGCCACCCTTGATTTAGGATGTCAGGAATTGAACCCAGGTCAGCTGTGTGCAAGGCAAGCACCCTTCCACAGTACTATCACTCTGACCCCTCATTCTGTTTCTTAGCCAAAGACTTTCTGAGAACATTGGGCCAGCACTTGTAGTGATCATCTCCTGTCTCTGCCCTTGGACAATTTCTGGGCTTCATGCCCTTCCTGCACAGCACCAGCCTCTAAATCAGAATCTTTTCCTTCTTTTCTGTCACCTCTGGTGTCCCATTAGCTTTTGGAAATCCACTGTTCCTGCCTCTCTGTCTCTGTTTCCCCACCGGGCTTCTTTTGATTGTCTTGGCAGTTTGCCTGCCTAGAGCCTTCGTGGCTCTTAGATAAATCCGTTTTAGTGGCAATAAATGGAGTGGGAAGAACAGGAAAATTTTGTTTTGCTTGTTTTTGGACTATACCCAGTGGTGCCCAGGGCTTACTCCTGACTCAGGAATTACTCCTGGCAGACTTGGGGAACCATATGGAGTAATGAGGATCAAATCTGTGTTGGCTGTGCAAGGAAAATGCACTACCTTCTATACTATCACTACAGTTCCTAGAAATTTTTTTTGGTCACATTCTGTGATGATCAGGGGTTACTCCTGACTCTGCACTCAGAAATCACTTCTGGCAGGCTTAAGGGACCAGATGGAGTACTGAGGATTGAACCTGGGTTGAGAGTGTATAAGACAAACATACTTGCTACTGTACTATTGCTCCAATTCCTAGAATATTTTTTTGCTCACATCTGAGATGCTCAGAGGTGACTCCTGACTTTGCACTCATGAATCACTCCTGCAGGCTCAGGGGATTCTGGACTGCCAAGTATTGAACCTGGGTCGACCAAGCTGTGTACAAGGCAATTGTCCTACCTGCTGTACTATCTCTTGGCCCCTGAAAACAGGCATTTCTGGAGTGAGAAAAAGCTTCAATTTTAAACTGGCATTTACTTTGCAGTGGTGACTGCAGGTGATTTTTTCCCTTTTTTTGGTTATTGGGCCACACCCAGTAGCACTCAGGGGTTACTTCTGACTCTGCACTCAGAAATAATTTCTGGCTGACTCAGGAGACCATATGGGATGCCAAGAGATTGAATCCAGATTGGTCATGTGCAAGGCGATTGCTCTACCCACTGTGCAATCACTCTGACCCAAGCAGTGAAGTCTTGATTTTCCCCAAGACTGTACCATAGATGACATAGTGATACCACTGTTCTTTCACAGGGATGCAATTGGGTGGCTTGCCTGCTTCTGGGCTTTGCAGAAGGTTAGTGGGGAAGGAATCAGGCAGTTGAGTGGTCGTGCATGCTGGTGGACTAAGCAGAAATAAACTTTAGTCCTGAAGATAGCAGGTGTATGTCACATGGCCCTTGGATCTGTTGGTCCTTCATGCCTTGATTTCAATATCAAGATTTCTTCCTTTCCTCCTCTTACCCCTGAGATGGGAGTTGGGAACTGCTTGAGATGCTTCTGGACTAATCGCCACCACACATTCCAGGGCCTAGGTTTCAAAATATCTGAACAAGCTGGAATTTTAATCTCCCTTCTGCCACTCCTAGTCTTATTTTGGAAATAGATGTTTTAAAAAAGATTCAAGTGTGTGACCTCCGGAGCTATTTGGGGTGATTGTTTGCTCTATTTATAATCCTGGGCTCTTGACCTGGTTTCACCTGGAACTCAGAATCCTCCTGGAGACCCCAGGGTTTTCTCCTGTCACCACAGCTGTTGGGAATTTTGTGTTCTGGCCATTTGGGGGTCTGACTCAGACTTGGGGTAGCTCAGATTTGGGGTGACTGAACATGTAACCCCTGACTCCTATTTTCCTTTCTCCTCCCACCAGTCTCTTAGGGGCCATTCAGTCCTTTCTGGAATTTTTTGGTAGGAAGATTCTTGTCTATTTATTTCTCTCTTAGCCCTTAGTAGCCAGGAAGTGGTCTTCTCATTGAGACCAGTGAATGCCAATGGAAAGCTTTGTATTCTGTAAAACTGTTTATCGGTGTGTACAATACAGTCCCTGTTTTCTCCACAATTATTTACTTTATATGCAAAAGAAAATTGAATATGATGTACACCATATATACTCTTGTAAGCAGTCCTTTTTCTGTGAGCCGAATACCTTGATTTTAGGAAGACACATAAAATCAGAGAAAAGATGTAAAATAATGGTTCATGCTACCCCCTAGTGGCAGAGTCTAGGAACACATGCCTCTCTGCAAAACAGCCTTTTTATATCTCAGCACAGAACCAGGCATAATACCTGAGCATTGCAGAGTGTGGCCCAAAACCTGAAGGGAGAGGGGAGGGCAAGTAAAGAAAAGTAGGCTTTTTATGGGTGACTGATGTGAAGTTTTATTTTATTTTTATTTTTTGGATTTTGGGTCACACCCGGCAGTGAGTTAGGGCTTACTCCTGCCTTTAGGGATCCAGGCAGACTCGAGGGACCATATGGGGTACCAGGTATCAAACCCAGGTCAGCCACATGCAAGGCACTTCATTTCTCCAAATTGAGGCTTTAACTTCCATGATCTTTTTCGAGCTTACTATAATTTCCTCCAACAGCCACAGAGGACTGGATTCAGGACTGGATTCGATCCACTTTCCTGAGTGAAAGAGGTCCTAAGAGGTTAAACTTTTGATCAATTCCCAGCAGGCATTTTCTTATTGAGGCGTTTTTCAACTGGCCAACTGGCCTTTTAACTCCTCAAAAGGATTTGTGGAGCCACTAAAATTCTCTTTGAAAAAGCATCTCCTTTATATTTTCCAAAATTCAAGCCTTCAAAGCTCACTGAGCACTAGGGCATTTTTTCCTTCCTGGTCCACAGCTCTGTCCATTGTCTCCTTTCTCCATCCTAATTAGCTGATGCTGTAATGACAGGTTTCCTCATTTAGAGGCTGAGAAAGACTCTTTGCCCCTGGCTCTCCCGTGGCCTCTTCTGTTTCCTTTTGGAGATGAAGTGCCCTGGCTGACAGGCGGACAAGGTCAAGCTGCTGCATTTGTATCACATTCAAGCACATCATTACTGGGTGTTCGAGCCACCTTAATGCAGGAGAATAGCTCATTCTCCTTGCTGACCTCTGGCTGTTCTCAGTTGCTCTTTGTGAATGTTCTGAGATCTTTTCCTCTGAAAGTCATATGAATTCAAGGCCCATGGGAGATCATAAATTCTTTAAATTGCTCTTCCAGAGGATGTCAACTGTCTCCCTGGGCCATAACTTTGACCAGTTGGTCCCACCTTCCCTTGCAGGTCTCTGCCCTTTTTCACTTAGTTTCTAGGTTGTGCTTTGGGGACAGGTGGAAGGCCAGTTTGGGAATCAGTTTGGACTGACCGTCAATACAACGAATTGAATTTGATGGGACTAAGGTGCTTTTTGAAGCCTGAGGGGGACTGTCCCTGGAGGATATTCCAAAGGCCAAGCAGATCTCAGAATTGAGTTTAGAGTAACTTGACTTCTATATAGGGAGAAAAATAGGGACTTTAATTTCCTGTGAAAAGGTGCTAGGTTTGGAATTTTATTGGCATTTCATAATCCTCCACTCTGGAGAAATTCTAAGACAGATTCAGCCCTGGGTACTCATCTGCATTTTATTAGCTGCCCCCCAAGAACCATTGTTTGAGATTCCTTTATTTTTGTTTCTTTGGGGCCACACCCAGTGTCTTTCAGAATTACTCCTGGCTCTGCACTCAGAAATCACTTCTGGAAGGTTCGAGGGATCATATAGGAGGCCTGGGATTGAACCCAGGTCTATCCCGGGTCGGCTACATGCAAGGCAAATATCATACCGCTGTGCTATCACTCTGACTCCCTGTTAGAGACTTTTAAATACATGAATGAAGCAGGAAACATTTGTTTGCTTTGGAGCTACACCTGGTGGTACTCAGGGACCATGCTTGGAAGTTCTTGGGGGATCACTTATGTTAGATTATACCTTGTTTTACTTAAAACAAAATTATCCCTGGCTTCTTTGTATCTCTTTGTTTACAACTTGGTTTCACCCAAAACAAAGATTGTCATATATGTAAACCTGGGCAGGATAGGCTCAGGATAGCCTGAGCTATCTGCCCTTACTCTGTCCTTACTCCACCACCTGGAGATGGTCTCTGTACTCAATAAAATTGACAGTTCTTCCAGGCAGCTTGCTCTTCATAAGTGGTAGAGAATTGCCAGAATATGTGTTTCATCCTCAGCCTTGTCTGGATTACTTTGTGCAGTGACTCTGCTTTAGACTTGTTCACCTGGGGTTGGAAATATGTTATGCATGGGGTGATTTTAACATACTTGCAGTACCAGGATTCAAGTCAGCACTGCTTCTACAGAGAGCCTTCATCTTTGTACTAACCCTCCAGTTTGAGTATGAGGTGTAATTTGCAGAAATACTGTAGCAATACAACATTCTACAAATTAGGTCTTTGCCACTAACATATGTGTGCATATATGTACATATAGAAACACACATATTTATGAGAAAAAATAAAGCATAGATGCTAAGTATTAGTAATGAGTTGGAAGAATGATATGATGGTGAAGTGCTCATGGGAACTTATTTGGAATATATGTTTTTCCTTTCCCTTTGTTGCTATTGTTGTCATTATTGTTATGTCTGAGTGCCACCCTTGGTCACAGTTATATACACACCTTGGTTGCAATGAACTGGTGATAGTACAGTTATGGCTCTCGGAATCTTATTCAATATATGAGGCAGAGCTAGGACTGAACTTGGAACCTTGTACCTGTGAAACAGGTGATTAACCACTGAGCCCATATGCCTGCATGTCCATGCAGAATAGTTTTGCAATCTTATGTTGTTCTGAAGTTCTTTGCATGTAAACAGTTCAATGAGTTGGGAAGGTGGATCAGATGGCAGTGCTGAAGACATTTCTAGACCTTGACCTGACCCTACCCCCTTCATTGTATGTCTGTACTTGTACCCTGGATGTGTTCTTGGATTCAATTATTCTGTCCCAGAATGCTCCAGACCTTTCCTGTTTTTATGGTACTGTCCCCTCTCATTTTGAATGCCAGCATGTGCCAGGTGCTGGCAGGATAGGAGGGTGTATGGTGAACATGTGTCCCTTGTCTCTATTCTCAAGGAGGGACAGTAGAGGGAAAGGCCAATCAGGAGAAATGCTGATGGAGGTGGGAGGGTTGGGGCCTAGCCCTTTGGAGGGCTTTGGGTCTTCAGGAAGTGCTATTTGAGCTCAAGGATGGTGAGAATGAACTTGTTAAAGAGATAGAAGGTGACTGTGGTATAGACAGAGGGACCAGTATGTGTGTGGGTAGTGGTGAGGCACTTGTTGGAAATGTGCAGAGAAGCCCCACTGTTAGGAAATGTTCAAGGAATGGAGATTGCATCCCACAATGGTTGGAAGAGAAAGTTTATTCATGTAGACCAAGATTTCATATAACCCTGCCAAAACTCTGTCTGAACAAAGGGTCTACTCCATTTTTACATCTTTAAACGTGAAGCAAGCATGCATGTAGGCTTACCTAAGCTAAATTTTATGTAAGGCTGATGTGACTTTGAAGAACAAAGTTTTGCATTACACTATTTTGCTTCAGTTTCTGCGCTCTAGTGATCCAAGCTTTTCTTGTGCAAAAAATTCTTCTTTATCTTCATTCCTCCTAATGCCCATAAATCTCTGCCAATTTCTCTCATATTCAGAATTTCCATCAATTTATCTTATATCACCTGGCCAAACCCACAGGTATAGTGCAAGCGTAAGGGAGGTGGCAAAGATCAGCAGGGTTTGTGTTAATTTGTTGGATAACTTGGATAAGCTATTTTTCATTATCAAGATAAGCATGATAAGGGTATATGGGCAATACTACCTTGACATCATAGCTAGCATTGATTTTTATTTTTAGGGGAGGCATATCTAGTGATGCTCAGGGTTTACTTCTACTTCTTTACTCAGGGACTACTCATGTACTCATGCTTGGTGTGTGTGTGTGTGTGTGTGTGTGTGTGTGTGTGTGTGTGTTAGGAGTACCAGGGATCAAACTGGAGTAAGTTACATGCAAGGCAAGTACCTTGCCCTTTGTACCATCTTTCTTGCTCCTATATTTTTGAGAGTGAAAAAATATTTCTAGTTATTGTATAGAAATGAATGGAAACAGGGATAGTGGTGAGGAGGGAAATGAGGTGCTAACTGCAGTCCTCTGGAGGGACCCAAAAGTCTCTGAACGAGAGGTAGGCCAAGCCCAGAGGTGGAATGTCACGGTGGAATAAAAGAAATCTGTAGGAAGTGACTTTGCAGGACTTGTTATTAACTGGACTGCTCTTTTCTGTCATTTTTTTTTTTTTTTTACAAAATAAGGCATGTAATTTACAAAGTTGTTCATAATGCTCTAATACCACTCCATCAATACCAATCCAGTACCAATTTCCTTCCACCAATGTTTTCAGGTTCCTTTTTAACATTCTTTCAGAAAAAATATCCTCTGCATTTCTTTTGGGTTTATAGATTTGCTTTGTTTATTTTCCCCAAAGCATTGGCATATATACTCATTTCCATGACATTGACTAATTATGTTGCTGTGTATGCCTGAGATGAATATTCCTTGAACAAAGACTAGGGTTTCTCTCATTCAATAAGATCATACTAATTAGGAACTGGGACCCCCCACACCCCAGAATTCTACAAACTTCAGATGTGAGAGGAGAAAAGAGCATTGTTTGAAAAGAATCTGCCGTGCTGCTGAAACGATGCCTGAGACAGTGGGGTTGAGGGTGGAAGATATTCATTTTGACAGGGAAGAGGCGCTGCACGATGCAATCTCAGTTCTGACAAATAAATGCTGTTGTACTTTGCCATGCCAAGGATGATTTACAATGAGAGTAATCTATGGTTCCTTTGATTTATGGCAGCCTGTTAGCCATGGAATTACTTAGCAAAATCAGCTTGCCTTCAGAACAGATTTTCTCATGGCATAGGAAAAAAGGTTTGGCCCGAAGAAAAGATGACATTAATTTTGGAATAGTGGAGTTATCATTGAGTTATCAAAATAAATCTGAAGACATGAATCAATTCTACTGCATGGAAAATGCTAAATCAATAAGTCCAGAAAGACTTTATTGATTCCATGATCATCACGTGAGTCTTCCTCATTAGATGCCTCAGCCATATGCTTAATTGAAATGATAATGTGGATAACTTTGGAGGGGACCAATGCAATCCTGACTTGAAAATGGTGTTGCTCAAGGTAATGGAAACAATCTGGCCAGACTCTCTCTCTCTTGTAAACCCAGAGAAGTTCCTCCAGGGAAGACTTTACATCTTCCTATCTCTTGCAGCTTTGACTCTGGGAGGAGGATGGTTGGGCAGCTTTAAAGTCACTCATATTCAATTAAGTTAAAAAATACATACAAACTGATATTAATAAGAGAACATAAAAATGTCTCATGATTAACACCAGATGAACATACTAACAACTCTTACACTGAATATATTTTGTAAATTGTCTTTCTCGCTTAAAAAAGATAATAATTATTTGTGTTGGGGCTTGAGCTATAGCACAGTGGATAGGGCATTTTCCTTGCACTTGGCCTACTTGAGTTCAATACCCAGCATCCTATATGGTCCTCTGAGCCTGCCAAGAGTAATTTCTGAGCACAGACCAGGAGTAATCCCTAAGAACCACCAGGTGTGGAGTATGCACTCCAGCCCTTTGAGATATCTCTCTGGTCCTGGCAAGATAAGGAATTTCAAGATTCCTTAGATTTTGTCGAAATACTGAGCTGCCACTAGTATCAGATAGCTTTTTTTTTTTGGGGGTTTTGGGTTTTGGGCCACACCGAGCGGTGCTCAGGCTGTCTGTCTCAGAAATAGCTCCTGGCAGGCACGGGGGACCATATGGGACACCGGGATTCGAACCAACCACCTTAGATCCTGGATCGGCTGATTGCAAGGCAAACACCATTGTGCTGTCTCTCCAGGCCCATCAGATAGCTTTTGATGCATAACAACCAACCCAAATATTTAGTGACTTAAAACAGTAATTGTTTTGCTCATAGTTTTGTGCCCTATAGGTGGTTTTGTCTTTGGTTGGAACTGATTATTGGCTTCCTTTACATGTCCGGCAGTGGCAAGGATGACAAATAGAGAAATGGTTTTCTGTTTCTCAATCTCCAGCAAGCAGTACATGAGAGCAGAAAAGTTCTCATAAGCAAGAGAAAAATAAATTGTCACATACTTGTGTAAATGATTATTAATCTTTTGCTTGTATTATATTTGCCAATAGTCCTTTCACCAAGCCCTTATCTGAGAGATACAGAAATGCACTCTACGTTTTGATGAGAGGAATTGCAAAATATTGTCATTGTTTTTACCGGTTGACTGTGGAAACATAAGGAAAATGGAATTTTATGATTTTTCATCACCCTTAATTATAGGTATTTTCTCTTGTTAAAAACAAAATCCACTATATGGGCTATTTTCTCTAAATGCATGAGACATTTTTCATCCTCAGACAACTCTAAGAAGCAAGTAAAATTGTTGTCCCAATGTGGGAAGTGGGGGGTCAGAGGCATTTAGTTCAAACTCTAGATCTAGAGCTCCACTTTTAGAAGGGTTATCATGATGATTATGCTTCACTCTCATTTCATTTCATTGCTTTATTTTGATTTTTGGGTCACACCTAGTAATTCTCAGGGCTCACTCCTGGTTCTGCACTCAGGCATCACTCTTGACAGTGACCGAAGGACCACATGGGATGCCGGGATATTGAACCAGGTTGTCAGCTATGTGCAAGGCAAATGGTCTCCTTGCTGTACTATCTCTCCAGTCCTAAATCTCATTTTATTATTTGGAGGTAGGAGCCTCCTAAAGCTGTGAAATTATTATCAGGTATCATCATGCTTTCTCCTACAAAAGATGCTCATCAGAGCATGGGCTTTTGCTTTGTTGTTAGTCTCAATTTAAGAAAGTAGTAGAAGTGGCTGGAGCAATAGTACAGCAGGTATGGCACTTTCTTGCATGTATCCAATCCTGGTTCAAACTCTGGCATCCCATATGGTCCTCCAAGCCCACCAGGATTGATTCCGGAGTGCAGAGTCAGGAGGAACCCCTGAACATAGCCAGGTATGCTCACCCCTTTGCAAAGAAAGTAATAGAGCAAATGTGAATAAGGGCATGTTAAACTTATGTGATTAATCTGCCAACTGATTCAACAGCTCCTGGTGAAGCACACTGATGAAAACAGGGATCTAGCGTATGGAGTAGTGGCCTTCATCCTGCCCCATTATGGGTGGGATTCAGAACCAAACCTAACCTCCTGCTAAGAGATAATTGTTGGAAAATAGAGAGCAAAGGTGAGGATTGATGAGGACATTTGGGAGGAGCCTGCACCACTTGGAGAAGCTTCACTAACAGCTCTGCTGGGCTTTCCACACCTTCACTATCAGATCTAGTTACTGGGTCACAAGCAACAAAATGACCACACATTTTTGTGTATCTGCTTTGCTTCTGGTGAGCACTGTTGCATTATAACACTACAGATCTTAATTGTGTGGGTTTTGATATGAGCTGGGGTACAACCACTGAATTCAACAATGCCACTGAATGGAGTTATGGGGGACCCCACAGATGAAGGCGCAGTCCTAATCCTACATGGTAGGTTTCTGGGATAACTATGGCTTTCTTCTTTACTTGGGGGTTCCCAAGTCTTTCTCCTCAGATTTGCTAGGTCAAATCACAGGTAAAAACATTTGATCGCTTGTTAGACATGAAAGCATCTGATAGAAAATATATATGAGCCTCCAAATGAAGGGCTATTATGATGAGTTCTGGAGCTTCTGTCTATAGGCAGCTGGGTTAGACCATTTTTTAGATGTGAATATACTCAATATCCTGCAAGCTTACAAAGCAATGAACTAGAGAGATTTTTTATGGAGGCTTCATCTGATTAGCATGATTAACTTAATCTCCAGCCCCATTGCCCTTCCTGGAGGATGGGGGTGGGGGTGTAGGGCTGGATATGCTAAGTTTCTAATCATGACTTAGTCTTTGTGATGACCAGACAGGCCTCTTCCAGGAGCTATTAAGGATCCAATAAAGAGTTTCATCATCAAACTATTACCCAGGAAATTTTAAGGAATTTAGGAGTTCTGTGTTAGAAGTCATGGTGCATGAGCCAGCATATAGTTTCTAGTACTTTATTTCCTAAGACCCCAAATCTGTGTACACGAGTGTCTCCAATGATCAGTCTCTCAAAAATTTTAGCTCTCTCCCTCCTCAGCCACAATATAGAGTATATTGAGAAGTGTCTTGGAACTACCTCTACTAGCCTGAGTGTTGTACCAGCTAGTTATACACTTTTCAGGAAGGTTTCAAGTCAGCTACTAAACAGTTATTTTAAAAGCATGAAATGGTATAAACTTGTAATTAAAGAAATACATATGAAAAGATCAAATGCACTATATATGATCAAACTCTTTCAATCACATGTTTTGTTCTAGTGTCTCTCTGGAGGTGATTTGTGTCTCCGTTATCAGAACTATATTCTATGGCACCATGTGGGAAGGTTAGAATCAGCCATAGTTGGTGTATCTACACCCTGGAAATAAATTTTGTTTTGTTGGTTGCCTAAATTTAAGAAAGCAATAAGGGAATATTAAACTTGAAAAGTGGATCCCATCCTTCCTTAAGAAGAGTATAAAAAGTGGTTTTTAGGTCACATTTGGTGATACTCCAGAGCAATGTTGGGGGTTGAACCTAGGACTCTTGCATGCAAAGCATGTACTCCAGCCTGCCGAACTATCTCCCCAGCCCTAAGAGTTTAAAATATTGAGGAAATTTTTTTTAGCAATTGCAGCTACCATCTGATTTAGCAAGAAAATCCTTTACCATGTTGGCAAGTTCTGATCGACAGCTTCATTATTTCATTTGCCTTTGCCTTGTGAAGGAAAATGTCAACCACTTCCATGTTGTAACTCTTGCTCATTGGCCCATGACTGGGAATGCCAGAATTCAGCAAAACTCAGCAACATCGTGTCATTTGTTATTATTGATAAGTGGGTTGCTAGAATGCTATATATCAGCAAAATTTATATAAACCTATATACACAGGCTAGCTACATATGCACACGTCCCCACCCTCCTGAAAGTGATTCTAATGTATCAGCACATTATTGCCTTACTCCCATCACTGGCTCACTATCTGTCACTTTGAAGAAATTGGGGAATATTTCTCTTCCTTTCAGCTGCTTGAGCAGAGATCCTCTTTTGTAGCTAAACACAGAGCACATACCCTACTTTCCTCAAAACAGAGACTTTTCCCTAGCTTCCTCTTTCCTTCATCGACATCTTTTGAAGTGTACAGACTTACCTAGGCTTGACTTTCATTAGATAGGTATTTTTGTCTGTTAACTCCTTCATTGAGTCTGGTCAATAAAGATCTTTATTACAGGGAGGACTTGGTCTACAAAGCTGGAAGCTTCCAACCCCATTTTTTTTCTCCCTATGTCTGTCTTGTTTTCTTTTTTTTTCTTTTGGTTTTTGGGCCACATCCGGCAGTGCTCAGGTGTTACTCCTGGCTGTCTGTTCAGAAATAGCTCCTGGCAGGCACGGGGGACCATATGGGACACCGGGATTCGAACCAACCACCTTAGGTCCTGGATCATCCGCTTGCAAGGCAAACACCACTGTGCTATCTCTCCGGGCCCTGTCTTGTTTTCTTAATTCTTGTGGTGCCCCTGCTTCAGACCCATTTACTCGGGGCTGGGTTATGGAAAGTGGAGCCTCTACATGCTTTCTTCTTATTCTTTGCTCTTTTAGGCACAGAAAATTTGGCAAATGGTCACATTCAGTCCACAAAGGAAGTCTATAGGGAAACTCAGCTTTGCTCCCCCTGGGATCTTTCCTGGAAGACCTGAACACAAATAGCTGATGACACAGTTGACAGTGTAGGGCCCTATCTACATTGTGGTTACCCTAAAGTGGCATTTAAAATTTTTTTTAGGCCATATCCAATGGAACTCAGGAGTTACTTCTGGCTCTATGCTCAGAAATTACTCCTGGTGGTTTGGGTAACCATATGGGATCGAACTCAGGTTGACTGTAAGCAAGACAGGTGCCCTACATGCTGTACTATTTTTCCAACCCCCCAAAAGGCTATTTTAAAATTTTAATTAAAACATTTTAAATTGGGCCTGGAGAGATAACACAGCAGTGTTTGCCTTGCAAGCAGCTGATCCAGGACCAAAGGTGGTTGGTTTGAATCTCGGTGTCCCATATGGTCCCCCGTGCCTGCCAGGAGTTATTTCTGAACAGACAGCCAGGAGTCACCCCTGAGCACCGCTGGGTGTGACCCAAAAACCAAAAAAAAAAAAAACCCAAACAAAAAAACCCCCAACATTTTAAATTAAATCACCATGAGATACAGAGTGACAGAGTTTATAGTTGAGTTTCAGTCATAGAATGTTCCAACACCTACCTTTCACCAGTGTGCATTTCCTGGAAAAGTGACATTTTTGAAGATATATTTGTGCCCATGTCAAAGTAATAACAACAATAGCACTTGTAACACATACAAGTGTAACACGTACAAAACATGATCATACTCATTTGTTTGTGTCATGCTTCTAAAGATCTGTTTCTAGCAAATATATATAACTGGAGGATAGGGTAGGGAGATTCATCACAGCTTTAGACACTCATTCGTTCCCTCCCAGGATGTTAGTGATTCTGAGACATGGTAATTAAGGCATCCACTTGTTATTTTGTACCTTCTTTAATATACCCAATCTGCAGTGAATTAGGGAGGAAGCCTAACCCTATAAGGGCTTATTAAAGGGTGCCAAAAGTCAGTGTTATGTAGTTCTCTTTGAATCTGTTTCTCTCCCTGGGGTGATAGGAAGAGAAGAAGATTATAGAGAGGGGAACAAGCTGTTGCCCGAATGGAGAGCTCTTAGCCATTTCCCCAATACTGTGGCTAATTAGTTTCCCTTCTATAGAAAACTTAAA